>NC_061526.1:20525000-20844166 GCF_022379125.1 Scophthalmus maximus | reverse complement strand
CTCCACTCTGCCACCCAGAGTCCGCCCAGGTCTCGGCTGTGTAGCGTCACCGTCAGACAGACCCCCATGTACACCTCCCCCACCCTGCTGCCCTCTGAAATGGAGGGGCTGTGGATGTTTTCTTGAGCTCCCAACGGCGCACGGAAATCTCTTCAGAGAGCACACAGGGAAGGTGAAGAGTTTCAGAGAAGCGCACTGCGAACGCTAACCACTTCCATCCTGTGGCTCATTTAATTTTCACTATTATCCACGTTCGCTGCGTGTCCTCTGTCCCCTCTCCTCTGCTCGCACTCCCCTCTGCTTGTTCCCCACTTTCCCCCACCCCTCACCCCTCTCGTGTGTTTCCATAACAGCGGAGGATTTGGCCAAAGGTGGCTTTAAATGGTCCTCCCAGCCTCCGTGTAATTAGGAACTGTGTCTGCGACACTCCCCTTCCCCTCCGCTCCGCATTGCTGTCTCAGGTTTATTTAGGAAGTGCACAGAGGAGGGAGAGAAATCCGGCTGGGCGGGGTGGCTGGGCACAGGAAGCGGGGGGGGGGGGGGGGGGGGGGGGGGGGGGGGGGGGGGGGGGGGGTTGTAACTTTTTTTTTCTCCCCTCTTTCTTTGGCTGCATTTCTCCAGGGTGATGGACAGCGCTTCTAGAGGAAGTAGGAGGAGCAGGCAGGGGCAGTCACACAGCGCAGCTCAGATTTAGTCAGGAATGCTGCTGCTGCTGCTCTACTGTACTTGTTTTTCTTTCTCCCTTCCACTCGTCTTTTGTCAGACTTCGCTCTAGCTGGCTGTGCAGAGCAGTGCCAGTATGTTAGCGCACTACGCCGGGGGGCTCCCTAGAGAGGAATGTTTGAGGGGACAGGACCTGGGGTCATCAGTCTGTGTTGTGTGGGGGGGGGTATATTATATATGTGTGTGAACGTGAGCTTGTGTATACATTCCTCAGCAGTGACGTCAGGATTCCCTCACAGGGTCGAGGTTCGGAGTTGAGACATACGTTGTGGACAAGGGAACAAACGAAAGGAAGCCATTTAGCAATATTCAATCATACTGGGCCTCTCATGAAATACAAATGGGGCCGGTGGTGTCATTTCAGTGTTTTCAGCAGACGATGTTCTCGTTGAATCCGCTTCCATCGCGAAATTGCCCCGTCTGTGATATAGCCGCGCTGTTTGAACCAAGCGGCGCACACAGAACCAGATGAGAGTTTGGAAAGTGATCCCCATCCGTAGCTCTGGCTGACGCGCACACACACTCACTGGGGTCCTCTTCCTTCTATTAATTAGGCCTGGAGATGACAGCTGCCATGTCTGTGAGCCTCTCACCAGTCCTGCTGGCTCGAATAGAGCGTTTGGGGGTGAATTGGTAATTGAAAAAATTAGTCTAATGGTTCTCTCGCTGTTTGAAAATGTTTTTTTGAAAAGTTTCCTTGACAGAAATGGTGCAGTCAGGGTTCACAGCTGGTAAGGAAATACAGTTTTCCTGGAAAGAGACGGTACACGTTGGGCGTGCAGAGGCAGGTTTCGGTGTGTGAAGTATGTCCCTGCTTGATACACAACATATTCCTGGTTTGTAGCTCCTGTCCCCATCTACACCCAGGGCCCGAGATCGGGGCTTTTGTTTGGCCCAGGCGTGCACGGGCAGGCGGAGGTGTGACCTCCAGCCTATTTTGTCTCGGCATCTGTCCCTCCCACTAATCCCGCTTATCAACAGAGCTGCCTGTACCAGGGGGCAGCCACACTGACATATGCTCTCGTCTGCATTCAGACGCAAATACGTGGCTTAATTTTCCCATCAATATTATATCCAGTGTATAATTTAATCATCCAGCCCAATCTCCTACTCATGGACCAAAACAGGACACTGCATTCGATGCCTGATGCTGAATGTAATCAATCATTGATGAAGACTCGATGGGACAGCAGTCTTTTCCTTGTGCTGTGCTAGAAATGCTAACGGTAGCAATGACAAAAACATAAGCTTTCCCGTTGGTGTGCAATTGTGGTGTTGACGTTTTTTTGGGGGGGTGTGTGTCTTTAACCAGGATGAATGTGTTTGTGTGTTCAGAGCAGAGCAGAGCAGTCAGACGAAAGGGGGTAAAAAATGGCCTCTGTGTTTTGTTCTGTGTGCATTTTTCCTGCCTCCTCTCATGGCGGCTGGCCGCTCCGTGTTCTCTTGCTCCCCTTAGTGGTGGGAGCTTCCTCACAGTGCAGCCCCCCCTGCGTCCCTGGCAGATAGTGTGTGTGTAGAGGTCGCTTTAGCGCATTTCACAGCAGCAGCAGCAGCAGCAGCTCAAGGCTTCACCATACCAAACCGTATCCTCTCGCATTTCATCCGTTATTACCTCCGCTTTGTCAGAGGGAAATTCCATGTCGAACTCTTTCCCCATCAAACACTGTTCTTGGTATGAAAGTGTGAATCACGCATCTACCGTGTACTGGAAAGGAAATACCCCCATTTTCAGGTTTGCTAGATGCAGCCTCGGAATGAAAGCAATGACTCAAATTTGTAATAATGTTTCTACAGAAAACTAACTGATTTTCTTTGTCCCCCCCTTCCTCATCTCCTCCATGTTCAGGCCTTGTGGATGCACTTAGATGTCTGCAATGACTGCTGTGGCTGGCATGCCTCAGTGTTTTGGACTCCCATTCTCTGGACTCAGTAGGACAAGAACTGATCAGCAGAGAACGTCATGAGCATAGTCATTCCAGTGGGGGTGGACACAGCAGACACCTCATACCTGGACATGGCGGCGGGCTCAGAGTGAGTAACACAGATCCAAAGCATCAACGCCTCCTCTCTTCATCACTTTCTCCCCATGTTCAGTCTCGTGCATTTGATCTTTGTCCTCGCCAAGACTTGATTTTCAGTTTCACTCTTCTTTTTTATTCTCTCTCTAAGCTCCAAAATCTCTCACCTCTCTCCCTGCCTCTGTCCTCCTCTCTCACTCTTTGGTGTTGTTCACATGCACTTGACACTTATTTGATCTAATATGATCCTCCTTTTGGATATGCCCCAGCAAGCCCTCTGTAATGACTGCAGCAGCTCTCTCATCTCTTTTCTTTTCTGTGTAGTTTGATTCAATTCTCTACTTCTTACATAGAGTTACCGGTAATGGGAAAGGAATTTGCAGTCCATTTGCGCGGCCTCCTCCAATATCTGCTCTAATGGACAATTCTGTCTTTGCCATTGATTATACTTTGCACTGACTCAAGCTATTGCTCGTCACAAAGATAATTTTGAGCGTTTCAGCTATTAACTACATCTGCCCATATAAAACTGGCCGTGAGCCCGAGCGTACCGAAGCGCACATACAATTTTCCTTGATCCTTTCCCTAATGCTCCATCTTGATGGTTGCACATGTGTACACCGCATTTCATTTTGGTGATGCAGAAATGGTGCATGGCACCATGGCAACAAGCCTCTCTGTTGCCCCTCCTCTGTTTCCTATAGTCTCTTCAAGGACATTGCCGTGGCTTTTTTCTGGTCAAATAAATGAAGCGAGAGGTTCTCTTGTGACTGAAGGATAACACACGTCATCGACTCGTGGAGGGGCGCCTGTCTCTTTAAACGAGTGAGAGTCCCCTCCTCTCTCTTGCCTCCATCGGAGCTGTTGCCCTGACGGCTTGTGTTTCCATGGTATCTGCACCTCGCTCCCCTCCCTCCCCTCTGCACTGCGCAGGGCTTGTTGCCATGGCCACTGGCCTGAGTGACAGGTGGCCCTCATGTAGATATGGCCTCTTATGCCCCCCCCCCCCCCCCCTCCTCCTCCTCTTCCCCTTTGAGCGGTGCTGCCACAGGGGGTAGGAGTAAGCCCCCAGCTTGACTCTCTCACTCCCTCTTTGTCCGTCCGCGCTCTGCGTCCGATCGCCTGCTGCAGATTTATTCAAAAGCAGATAACAAGCTTGAAAAGGGGGCTTCCACCTACAGCAGGGCAGCTCCCATCCAGACCAGAGGGACGGAGCGTAGCTGGACACGTACACGCGCACGCACGCACGCACGCACACACACACATGCACACACACACACACACACACACACACACACACACACACACACACACACACACAACATTAGTATTGTGTATAGAGTATTGTGAGTGTGCCAGCCAAGTCTGGAACAGCGGGGCTGGCTACTCACCAGAGAGACAGCGTCACGTCCTTTCCACATCCCCCTGAAGTCTGCAGCAGCGTGACCAGCTGTTGGCTAATGTGGTGTGTGTGTGTGTGTGTGTGTGTGTGTGTGTGTGTGTGTGTGTGTGTGTGTGTGTGTGTGTGTGTGTGTGTGTGTGTGTGTGTGTGTGTGTGTGTGTGTGTGTGTGTGTGTGTGTGTGTGTGTGTGTGTGTGTGTGTGTGTGTGTGTGTGTGTCCACAGTGACACACGGAGCCTAGCCGTGCGCGCACCCGCTGACAGAGTATGTAGTGTTGCCATAGCAGCGAGCGAGAGCTCTTTAGGAGTGAAGGCGTTGCCTCTGGCTGTTCAGCGCTGCTCTTTTTCCTCTCCTGCTGTTGTTCTCTCCATTTTCCACACTCGTCCACTCTGCCTCTTCACCAACTCTCTCAGCAGGTGTTTGCATTTTAAAATGACATCTGTTCCTCGGATAAATAAGTGCGCTTCGCGAGCTATAAATGGCACATGGCCAGATACCGCCTTGATTTAAACATCACGATACAATTATTACATTTTCTCTCTATCTCATCTTCTTTTGTGTGTGACGCAGACCATACGTGTTAGTGTTGGTACGCGTTCACGACCGACTGCATGGCTACGGCCCCTCCCACTTATGTGTACTCCGACTCTCTAGCCCCTCCCTTTGCATGTCGCAGGAGTGGAGATGTGAATGATGCAAACCCCTCCAGTTATGCGCACATGCGTTCAAACACGGTCACGTGCTTCCCACTGAACAAGCTGGCTCACTTATTTGCCGCATGTGTTCGACTCCCGCTGCCGCCGCCTTTCTCTCCCTATCTCACCCGTATTAAATCTCTGTATTATAAAGTGTAGACTTTAGTCTGGTTAATGTGTAGACTCAAGTTAATGATTCTTTGGTGAAAGTCCAGGATGATTTGTAAATTTTCCCCCCACTTTTTAATTTTTTTTTTTGTGGGAGTTCTTTCTGCATGCTTAAACATTTACACAAATTTCTCTCTGCGGCATATGATCTGTTGTGTACACACACACACACACACACACACGTACTAAAACAGACACGCACACACCTTCCCCTGGGTCCGCCTCCAGACCTCATGCATGCACTTACGTTTTCACTTTGACAGTGAACACTTGAGCGGCGACACACACTCTCTCACATACACACACACACACACACACACACACACACACACACACACACACACACACACACACACACACACACACACACACACACACACACAGACACACAGGAAGTGTTGCATAGTGCACTGACGGCATGCAACAAGATCACCACTTTATCCTGGGACTTACTTAAAAAAGAGGTGAGTTTAGGTGAAGGGCAGAGAATTGTGTCTTTAATTTACTTATCTCATTACATACTTACTCATTGTCTATATCTCCTGGTCTTTTCACTGTACTTTGTTTCTGAGTAAGGGTTTCAAAATATGTCAGTTAAAGAGTCGCACATAGTGACATTGCTAGAAATGCTGCATGGCCTGTTCCGAGGCCACACAGTTTGTTTTCTTTCATTTTAGTCTTTTTTACGTGATCGCACTTGGTTTACCTGAGAGGCCGCCCGGTTTGCTTAGTGAGCTTTTCTCCTTGGTTTTTCTTTTCCGCCTTGTTCGCGTAAAACTTGGCAGGAGCCGTCATGGAGTCACTTGGTCAAAGGTGCACCTTTGTTTAGAGATTAGAAAAAAGAGCGGAGAAGGAAACCAGTTCCTTTAGCTGTCACATGAACTAAAACATAAAGGTGTATTGTCTGTCTTGGACCTTGGAGCAGTTTTCCTCACAGGACTCTTAAAAAAAAAAAAAAAAAAAAAAAAAAAAAAAAGGGCTGGATCAAGAGATGTTTTTTACATGATTGAACCATCAACACATGGACATCTGACTGCGAGGTTAATAGCTACAGCATTTTACCTCAAGCTCTCTCTCTCTCGTTGCGTTCAGTCCTTTCACCTCTTCCTTTTTGTGTCTACCCGCTCATACCTGATTATCTTGTCTCATGACATCTGTTTGGCCAGTTCCACTTCCCCCCTCTGCCGTTTAGGGCCTCCCCCTCAGCAACTGAAGAATACACAGATCGTGTCATAATAAACGTGGGTTAGTCTCCAACGGCCAAACAGGCTTCCCGCCCCAGCAGCGCCGTGACTGCGTGGAAAGTGGATTTACTGGTTTTGTGTGAATGAGCTTTAAAAATAATTTGCTCTGTTTGTTTTGTGTGAATGAGGACTTACACGTTTGTGATGATTATCTGCCTTGTAGAAGGGGGCTCAGGAGTAAAAACATGATTTATTTTGACATAATTATTATGAAATGTTTTATTAATATATGTTTGAGTTGTCAGGCTCAGGTTTGTACTGGTTTTGCAGTTGCAGTTCGACTGCCCCTGACACCTGACAATGTGACTTGCCTTTGCCAGAGCAAGCAGCCAGACCTCTTCTCTGGTCAACCCTTCGTGACGCGTGCGCACACACGCACGCACACGCGCACACACACACACACACATACACACACTTCCTCACACTGTTTGATGGGAACAATGCAACGAGTTGCTCTGTGTCACCATGTTATTGAAGTTTTTCAGCGTACAGTAAAGTGGTGTTCTGTGTTTGTGTTGCCGCCCAGCAGACCAGAATCGGTGGAGGCCAGCCCTGTGGTGGTGGAAAAGTCCAGCTACCCGCACCAGATCTACAGCAGCAGTTCACACCATTCCCACAGTTACATTGGCCTTCCTTATGCTGTGAGTACACACACACACACACACACACACACACACACACACACACACACACACACACACACACACACACACACACACACACACACACACACACACCCTTTCTGTTAATCATTGAGTGTGCCATGACTCGATCGCTTTTAAGCCAATATGAGATTGACACAAGCTTCCCCCATTGATTAATCATTTAAGTAATTGTTTAAGCTCACATTGTATTGTTCCAACTTCCATAGAATTTGTTGCCTCTTGATGTTGAACATCGCAACATAGTACGCATTTTTGGGATTTTGCTTTTTGTAATTGTCATTATAGTAAACTGTAAATTACTACTACACCGCATGACCCTTCCTTCCATCCTCCCATCAGGACCACAACTATGGGGCGCGGCCCCCACCTACCCCGCCAGCCTCCCCTCCTCCCTCCATGTTGATCCGACAAGTCGAGGGAGGGTTGTTTGTTCCGGGGGGCCAGGACGAGGCATCCAGGGGCACCACGCTCAGCACCTCCGAGGATGGCAGCTACGGCGCTGACATCACCCGCTGCATCTGTGGCTTCACCCACGACGACGGCTACATGATCTGCTGTGACAAGTGCAGGTAAAAGAGAACGGTTAACACACGCAGCCACACGCCTTGTGTTGTTCATTGTTTATGGGATCCTTTGTTTGATTTTTAATGAGCCGATGAGTCAGACTTCAGTTCCTCCCGAGACCTGCCTTTTATTTCAACGTCGAAGCAACTTCAAACAACTAATTTTAACGTTTTATTTCTGTGATTCCTTCTCAGCGCCTGGCAGCATATAGACTGCATGGGTATCGACCGGCAGAACATTCCTGAGACCTATCTGTGTGAACGCTGCCAACCACGACACCTGGACAGGGAGAGGGCCATCCTGCTGCAGACCAGGAAACGAGAATGTTTGTCAGGTAAGCAAGACCACATCGGTAAATTAAACCTCATGGTTTAGTTTATCTTCTTTTTTAAAGTTTTATTGACATCCAACTAAGTTGGATGAACTACAGATGGGGCTTGCAGAGTTTTTGGTAGCTGCTTTCCACCATCGCAAGATATGAGGTTTTAGAAGTTGTCTCTCTGTTCGGCTTCTCCAGGTTTCCTTTGCTGCAGTAAATGAATGGTTTGTTAGTTAACAGAGCAGGTTGTATAGGCTGTGTCAGGGCACAGGCTCTAGCCATGTTTTGTACAGCCGGACCCTGGGACACACTGACACCTGCTGGACAAGTCGTAAACTGTTTCTTGTATAATCTGCTTTGTAGCAATCTTATCTTCCTATTATTGCAATTTGTCTCCTTTTTGTGCAGCTGTAGCTTTTTATATCTCTTCTTATCACTAAATGTCCATTTGTTTGCTTATTCAGACGGGGACACCAGTGCTACAGAGAGTGGAGATGAGGTTCCGCTGGAGCTGTACTCCACCTTCCAACACACGCCGACCACCATCACCCTGACAACCGGGCGCCTCGGCACCAAACAGCTTGATAAAAAACGTAAAAAGAGCGGGGACAAGGAGCCGCCGGCGTCCGCCGCCCGAGCTAAGAAGGTCAGCCTTTGACTCGTTCGACAATGGAAACAGTAAAGGCAAATGTATTTTCTTCAATTGACATTTAAGATTCCAATTTCCTTTATTTTCTGACAGGCCTTCCGGGAGGGGTCCAGGAAGTCCTCCAGAGTAAAGGTAAGCTCTCACAAGCATAACACAACCACCGCCTCCATAATCCTGTTGGACTCTTCTGTCAGAACAACATCAACCACAACAACTGACAACTGTCCCTTTTACTTTCAGGGTGCCGCTCCGGAGCAGGAGCCGACAGAGCACCCGTCTCTGTGGGAGAACAAGATCAAGACGTGGATGGAAGCGTACGAGGAGGCCAGCAGCAATCAGTACAGCGAGGACGTCCAGGTCCTGCTGCGTGTTAAAGAGCAAGGCGACGGCAAGAGCCTGGCGTACAACACGCACCCAGCCTCTTTCAAACCACCTGTGGAGGTACACACATATCTTTAAAGCTTTCCCTTTTGATTTTAGTTTTATTTGATATGTGTCCTATCCAGAGTCCATGCTCATGTCTGGCTTTTCTCTTTCCCTCCAGAGTCAAGTTCAGAAAAACAAGAAGATCCTCAAGGCGGTGCGAGACTTGGCCCCCGACTCCCTCATCATTGAGTACAGGGGAAAGTTCATGCTTCGGCAGCAATTCGAGGCCAATGGGTACTTCTTCAAGAGGTCAGGATGCCACTCACTTGTCAAAAATGGGATTTTTCCTTGGATATGTTTCTTAAGAATTTAAAATTGAATATTGCGTATATTGGTTTGTTGGTGCATAAATAAAATGCAGGTCAAACAAACACAACCCATATTAGGGGCTCTTGGAAAAAAGTGTTTTATGTGAATTCTAACCATTGACCTTTGTTGTTTCCCCTTTAGGCCATACCCATTTGTGCTATTTTATTCAAAGTTTGACGGACTGGAGATGTGTGTGGACGCTCGCAGCTTCGGCAACGAAGCGCGCTTCATCCGTCGCTCCTGTACCCCCAATTCTGAAGTGAGGGGACATTCTGCAAATTAAAACATGGACCCTAATGCATATTTATTCTGTGTAACCCGTGTTTATCATTCTGTAGTTTTCACTAATCTCTTGCCGAACCTCCCTCAGGTGCGGCACGTCATCGAAGACGGCATGCTGCACTTATACATCTACTCATTGAGGCCTATCACCAAGGGTACAGAGATCACCATTGGCTTTGATTTTGACTATGGCAGCTGGTGAGTTATAAAAAGGGGGGTTTGCGTGTAGCATGTATCATCACAGCAGCAACGCGTGCAGACTTCTTGCCTTTTTTAACTTCATATTTTGCTTTTGTAGTAAATACAAGGTGGACTGTGCCTGTGTGAGGGGGAACCAGGAGTGCCCGGTACTCAAGCACAACCTGGAGCCCACGGAGAACCTGGGCGCCGGCGGCCGGCGCCGAGGCAGTCGCAAGGACAAGGAGACTGCCCGGGACGACCTCGGCCAGAACCAGAACATGGGTTTGGATTGCGAGGGGAAGCCCAAGAGCTTAGGCGACGGCAAACAGAGGAAGCTTTCCCCTCTCCGCCTCTCCATCTCGAACAACCAGGTAAGATCCCACCGCCACGATCCTCACGCTGAATGCACCCGATCTCAAACTCCTTCAACACTTTACTGCTTACATGTTACACGGTTAAAAATATATTTACCCTTGTGGTCCATGCATACTTTTTTTTTTGTTGGATCTTTGTGAAATTTGTGCATGTGTTTTCTATTGTTAGTCACTATACATCATCTTTAGTTCCCTGTTTTTTCTCCCATCGCCCCTTTTATGAGTTCGCTCCCATTAAATCATTCAGAGGACGTAGTTAAAAAAAACATTTTTTTGCCACTTTTCTGGCCGAGATGTCTTTTTTTCCTCTTCTGTGTAGGTGAAAACAATCTGAGAGCAGCTTGTGGATCTGTTAACTGCTACAGAATTTATTTAGTATCATGTCACAGGGGCCAGAACAACCTTTTTTCAACTTTCCAAGCCAGGCCAGATGATTTATAAGCAAGGTTCATTCAGCTGTTTGAATCCAGAGAAGGTTTGGCGTTTGTAGAAACCAGTGTCACGTAGCTTAGGTTGAATGATATTTGACCGGTTTAGACATGAAGAAATTTAGAAAGGGGAAATTAGATGAGATGTCCGAGCAAATGATCTTAAATACCCCTGGCATTCAACACGCCAAGGGTATTTACTACTCCCCAGTATCTTTTCAGATGACTCCCCCCGCCCCTCCCTCCCTCTCTCCCTCCCTCACCTACCCTCTCCTCCACTCTCAACTGTCTCCCCTTATAGTCTGTAGCCAGACTGAATGATCAGCCATGTTAAAAGCGCCATACCACGCTCTCCCCCTCCTCTTACAGGATCCTGAGTTATATGAGGATCTAGAAGACAAAACCTCCATTAGCAATGAAGTAGAGATGGAGTCAGAGGAGCAGAATGCAGAGAGGAGGAGGAAGATGGTAAGTTTGACAAGCTAGGGGCTACAGCTTTGTTTTGTTTTTTTTGTTTTTTGCCATACAGCCACCCAGCAGAAAGAGCAAAAAATAAAAAATGTCCCCGATTGCTCTGGGCGTGGACCATTTGTCTGCTGAGGGGTCTGTGGCTTGGATGGGAGCAGCTGTCTTCTACCTCTCTTCCTTAAACCTGCCCTCCTCTTTATCACTCATCTATGCTAGAACTCTTGCCATTGTCAATGCCGCTGTTGCTCTTTTATACTCAGTCCTTATTTTACTTTTCCTCCCTCATTTCTTTCTGTCTTTGCTCCTCTGTCCCCTCACTGTACCAGGGCTTTGTGTTCACGTGTCATAACTCTGTGAAAAGTTTCAAATGTTTCAAAATGAACCTGCCTCCAGTGCCACACGCTGGTTTACAACACCGTCTCCCGTCCGTGGGAATAAAACCAGAATATTGTCGTCCTACATCCTGAAACATCTCATTATGATTTGAGTATAATCTCCTCTCACCTCCATTGCAGCCAGTAAATTGAAATGGCCTATTACTGGGGGGTTTTCCCCCGCCAAAGAGCTGTATGCCCCTGAGTGATGGATCAAACACCCACAAGCGAGCATGGTACACTATAATGATACACACCTACACACACACACACTCTGGAAAATACCCTGCAGTCAGCTCCATTCCACACGGCGGACCCCAAAGTGCGAAAATGCTGACTCATCTTTGGCCAACGTACAGTTCTGCTAATGGCCACAGAGGGATGGATGGTTGAAAAGAGAGGGGGAATGAGAGAGGGGAGGGGCTGCAGAGGATAGAGCCTTGTTGCCAGGGCCACATTGACTTTGGGAGATCCAATAGTCTGCCTTCTATGGAATGCAGCCGAGGAGAGGGGTCCGCTGCTACAGCACAAGAAGCATGCATTCTCACTCACTGACGAAACACGAGCGTAGTAGATGCATGTGGGTGTTGTAAATCCGCGCTGTGACGATGTGCGAGGGAGATAACTTAAGTGTGTGTGTGTCTGTGTGATGGCATGATATCCTGCCTACCTTGTGCGGATTGGTCAAAAAGGCTGTTTGCTCCTCTAACTGAATGTTTGGCCGTGGAGGTAGATTTTGGGGCAGTGCCTTGATTCTGTGTTCTGTGTTTTGACTCACTGTGAGACATCTTTCCCCCTCGAGGACAATGAAGTTTAAGTTTTTTTTATAAATATATATAGCACTTTTCTAGTCTTATCGACACACACACACACACACACACCTACAGCGTTGCTATTTACAGCACTTTTCCTGTCGCATTCATAAATTGTTGGCACAGTCATCAGAGGCAATTAAGAGCTAAGGGTCTTCCACAAGGACCCCCGGGGGAAAGCTGGGATCGATCTTCTGACCTTCAAGTTGGTGCACGACCCTCTCCACCTCCTGATCCACCTGAGCCGCATACAGATGTTTGTATATATGACAGGTGTGAACTGGAAACTTAATATTAGACTGTTCAACAATTGTTCTTGCATGTAACATGCAAGATTGCTCTAAAAAAAAAAATTAAAAAAAATCTCGGCCACATTTGTTGTCCAACTCTACAATATTAACTTGTCTGATTGTGTGTTATATCATAGCGCTGCATAAAAAAATAGAACTGTAGTTTCTAAAAAAAAATTGTGTACCACAAACTGCCATCGCTTGTTTGTGCATGTGTGTGAATGTTTCCCAATGCGATCTAGGACTAGATGTTCGTCTCAGAGAGCCCAAAAATAGTGCAGCTTAGAGCTTTAACAAACTTGTGCAGTTTACATGAATATGGTATATGGTAGATGGACAGTATCTATATAGTGCTTTTCTAGACTTATCGACCATTCAAAGCGCTTTACAGCACAAGTCACATTCACCCATTCACACACATTCATACAGCGCTGCTGTTGACCACGCATTCTCTGTCACATTCATACACATGCACACACTGTCAGGAGAGCCGTCAGAGGCAACTTAGGGTTAAGTTTCTTGCCACAAGGACACAGCGGCGTGCAGACTGGAGGGAAGCTGGGATCGAGCCGCCGACCTTCAGGTTGGTGGACGAACCGACTCCACCTCCTGAGCCACAGCCGCCCCAAACTGAGGTTATCATAAGGACGGAAACCCGTTGAAGTGGTTTGGGACAGATTTAAAAACAACAGTCGTTTAAGAAAACCCCTCCCTAACCCCGAGGTCGACAGGAGAAAGGTACTGTGATGTCACCAGTGCATCCCCTGAAACACGTCTATAATTTGCCAGTGTCCTGTATAGTTGGATATTACAAAATTCCACCCTGCCTTAACAGCTGACGTACCACCAGAAGGTCAGAGTCCACATCTGTCCAGTGTTTGTGAAGCCTTGTTTAGGGGGGACATGTCTCTTCTAAACTGGGCTGTCTCTTTATTGAACATTCAGGCCAGCCCAGCGGAGCAGTCCCATCTCCCTGTCGGGGCGGCTTCCAGCTGGAAGGGACTGAAACACAAGGAGGTAAACTTGACCCGTACATAGACAACCCCACTCCACCCTTTTTACCAGCCTGTCCCACCCCCAAATCTCTGAGAGGCGACTGACTCACAACGCATAACAATTGTCCCGTCTTCACCGACGCCAATCTTCAGCCTGGCCTGTGCAGAAATTTGGGTGTTGTCTGTCTCTTGTTTTTTCGTGGTATATGAATTTGTTTTCAAGGGGGTGCTCTGACCGAAGGTGGAGCTCTTTTTGATTTTGGTGGAGGCAGCCATGGTTTTCCATATACAGAGCTGGGACTTTTTTTTTGTGGCACAAATATGCATACAGGACCACACTAGACTACATCACAATCTCTGGTTGTCCCAGTTACTTCATGACGCAACCGCACAACATTTCCTGGTTGCTTCAGGTCGACCTCTCCTCCTTTTTGTTTCTCTCATTGTGAAGGAGGAAGGGGTCTCTTTCTCACTTTGTCTCTGTACTTGGCACTCGGTTAGAAAGGCTATTTCTGTGCAGCACACATTAACCCGTTGTGTTTCCACCTCTGGGGCTCTTGTGGGTGAGTAGTACCTCCTGGACTTATCGTTATGCTCCGTCTTCTTCCCCCGCCCTCCCCCCCAACTAACCCCCTCTCCAGACACGAGAAGAGAGGAAGATGGAGGCCATCCTGCAAGCCTTTGCGCGCATGGAGAAGAGGGAGAAACGCAGGGAGCAGGCCCTGGAGAGAATCGGCACCGGCAAGTCAGAGGTCGGGGGCCGCAGTGACATCAAGGACGAGCCTCCGACCACGCCAGAGATGGCGGATTCCCCGGCTGTCATGCAGGTGAGAACAGACAGACAGAGACACAGAAACCTTGTTGTTTCGTTTGGGTGACATAAATACTTGAGGGATCCAGCAGATGCCAAACCCTGTTCTCAAAGTAGCTTGTGTTCTACCGACTTTGGTCGAATAATGAAGTTTCCCACAAATGTTGAACCAGCAGTTTTTAATTTATCAAAGACATAGTTTGTGACTAGTAGGCACAGAGGGACGTGTTTGTGGGAGCATGTTTAGCATTGCATTGTTTCATCAAATATAAATCATCGACTGTCTACATCACAGCCACTTCTGGAGTTGAAAGAGGAGCCAGGACTCAAGCCGGCGAAGGTGAAAGGCTCTAGAAACAGGAAGAGCTTCTCCAGAAACCGCACGCACATCGGCCAGCAGCGCCGGCGAGCGCGCACCATCAGCACCTGCTCCGACCTGCAACCGGGCTCTCCGACCGAGTCTCTGGAGCCCCCGACCAATGAAACCATGGATGGAGGAGAAACCCCCACCGCCCTGGAGCCAGAGGCCATGGATTCCCAAGCACCGGACTGCAGCCCTCCGCACAGCAGCTCGCCTGCGCCTGACAGACACCGCATGGGGAGCAAGAACTTCAAAACAAAAAAGGTACAACTACATCTCTTACTTTATGGGCGTACAACTTTGGTTTTAGGATTTAGCTACTTGTAAACAAAGAAACTATTAGTAGATGATTTATTTAGTTGAATACAGTAGTTGTGGAAAACCCTGCAGATCATCAAGATAATTACCTGAATCTCCTCAAACTCTTGTCCACAGCACTTTGTCAGCGAATGGGTGGGAGAGAAGCAGCAGGACCGCAGCGCAGTGCGAACCCCCGAGCCGGCCCCAGAGAGGCCGCTGAGAATAAGCAGTGACCCCGAAGTACTCGCCACGCAGCTGAACGCCTTGCCGGGCATGGCCTGCTCGCCGCAGGTCTACAGCACTCCCAAACACTACGTCCGCTTCTCGTCCCCATTCCTGGCCAACCGCAGCCCCACCACTCCGGGGGTCCCCACCGGGAGACGGCGGTCCAGAGAGCTGCCGGAGACGCCACCGACCACGGGCTCCTGCAAGAAGGTACATAGTCCTGATAAAGAAATATTCCCGTTTGGCTTTTCTTTTCTGTTTTTTACTCGTGGAAAAATGTACATGCAGCCAGTTCATGGAAAATCATCCCAAGTTAATTCACTGAAGTTACCTCTTGTCCTACCTCACAGCGATGGTTGAAACAGGCTCTAGAGGAGGAGGGCTCCACCAGCCCGGCCAGACGGCCGAGCCTGCTCATGCCCTACGAGGGTCCACTCAGCCCCTCCATCAACGGAGACTCCGATAGTCCTCTGCCCTACAATGGCACCTGCTCGCTACCAGGTAGGTCTTTGTGACAACTCACTCCGGTGCCACATTAAACCTGCCTTCATTTACCAAATTTGCAAATGTAAAGACACACGACTTTTGCCACTTTCAGAGTTGCCCACACCCTTGAAAAAGCGGCGGCTGAGTCCGTTGGACACCTGCATGTCCGAGAGCTCGACGCCTTACGGCTCGCCCTGTGCCACACCCACCCGGTCCGACCAGCCGGAGGCGCCCGCCACACCCGTCTTACTGGCCACCCCGCCGCGTCCCAGAACGGAGGAGCCCAGTACAGAGCCCTTGCCCACCACCCCAACACAGACACTTAGTGCCCCTCAGGAGGTAAGGTTGTCTGTGTGGTTATAAAAACTAAACTCTTGGCTAAAAACTAAACTAAACTGTTTGCTTGTTGGAAAGAACAGGAATGACTGAGTGTGTTTTTGTTTTCACAGAGTGAATCTTCAGGGGACAGCTCACCAGAGGTCAGCCGGAAACCCAGTGTGCAAGAGGTGAATTTACACAACAGGAAATACATTTTAAATTCAAAAGTAGGATAAATTTGCCCCTTCCTCGTATGCATTCATTATTACAGATGTTTATCCCTCTCTCTTTTTTTTCCCAGGCCGATCGCCCGCCTTCGTTGGTCTCCTCTCCGTGCATCAGGGCTCCCAGCTCAGACGGACCCCCAACAGAAGTCAAGGTGGCAGTTCCAGAGAGTCCGCAGCCCCCAGCAGCGGAGTCAGTGGACAGCGGCGAGGACCGGGCCGACGGCGGAGTCGTTGAAGGCACGAGTGAAGCTTCCTCGTCCGCAGAACCTTGCGCTTCCTCTTTTCCCGGCTGGATAAAAAGCCCGGAGAGAGGCCCGACTGGGACAGCCGGCCTGAACTTCTCCCCGGTTAACTCGAACTTACGGGACCTCACGCCCTCACACACCCTGGAGCCTCTGGTGGCTCCCTTCAGGCCCGAGGCTGCAGCTGGGACTGCAACGGTGTCCGTTGCGGGGACGGTGCCGGTGCCGTTGCCGTTGCCATTGCCGTTGCCGTTGCCGTTGGTCATCCCTCAAGCCCCCTTTACTGAAGGCCAGGGGCCGATCTTTTACCCCTGCCCCGAGGAGGGCAGTTCACTCGGATTCTCGCGCTCGCTGAACGGCGACGGCTCCGTGGAGGGGGGTGGGTCTGCGCAGAACCCTCCACAAAAGAAAAAGGTAAATTTGCAGAAACTCTTTAACAGTAAATAACTAAACTATGTGGGCTTGTATTTGTATCATGTGGCATCATGTGTAATAGTCAGTGATTGTCCGAACGCTGCCCTCTACTGGTTTGATGTGAGATTCATCGGTTGTTCATGAATGACACTGAGGTTCTGCGTCGTCCCAGGTTTCCCTGCTCGAGTACAGGAAGCGTCAGCGAGAAGCTCGACGCAGCGGCTCCAAGACCGAGTGCAGCTCGCCCGTCTCCACCGTGCCGCCTCTGACCGTGGACGCCTTTCCCGTTGCTCTGGAGACCAGCGAGCCGCCTCCTCCTCCTCCTCCTCCTCCTGTACCTCCTGCTCCCACAGCTCTCTGCAACCCCACCACCACCATCTCCACCTCCACCTCCACCTCCTCCACCTCCACCGTAAAGGAGCCTCAAACAAATCAAGAGGCCGAGGCCGCTGCAGAGAGAGGAGAGAGGGAAGGAGGAGAAGGGCAGTGGTATGTGTTCTCCAAATATATAGTTTTGTTATCGAACCTTTCTTTTAAATGTTTTGTATATATTTGTAATGGTCCTGATGTTTCCCTCCAGGACGTCGTCGACCTCTGTGGAGCAGGCCCGTGAGCGGAGCTACCACCGAGTTCTGCTGCTCAGCAAAGATAAAGACACAGGTGAGAATAAAATCCTGACTCTTGAGTGATCTGCACGAAAGGTGTTAATCATTTTTAGGTTTTTGAATTTAACTCTGTACTTTTCTTCCAGACGGTGAGACTGAGGGCGGCGACACGCCTGCACTGAGAGACTGTCCATCGCCAGGTCTTCAGAAGACCCCGACCCACGCAGTGAGTCATCATTAAACTCTGACTTGGGATTCGCTTTATGGGCACTGTTTTGTGGTGCTTTTTATATATTAATAATCGTATATAATAACCATTCGCGGCCTGTAGAGCTGCAACTAATAAATATTCTTTTTAAATTTTGTAAATCATTTATCATTTTGGAACTTACATGTCAAGAAAAAAAAAACTGAATGCAATTTAACATCTGTAAATTGTTTTGTCTAAAATCCAAAAACATCTGGTTTACAATTTTAGGAGACAAAGAAAAAGGATGAAATCAGTGAATCTTTTGATAATTAGTCAGTTATCTGTCGATCAGCAAATTGCTTCAACTCTAATTGCCTGTTGCGTTATGTGCTATTTCTCATGTGTATTTTGATGTATTCACGTGTTGTCGGACTAATTCGTTCCAGACTCGGTAAAAAAAGGAACGCCACCTCAACACATTTTGTTTACAGTGTCCATGTGTTTTCCCCCTCAAAGCACTTATACAAACCGAAGTCGGAACGAATTCACAGCTTGGGAAATGAGACTTTCTCATGTCCGACAGTTTATATGTGTAATCGTATTAATGCATAAAGTTTGCTTTACTAATAATGATTGATTGATTGATTGACATGATGGTGGTCTGACTGTGCCTTTTTTCCTCTCAGCCCTGCTCTCCCGGTGCTCTTGTCCAGACTCCCGGGCGCTCGGCGAAGGAGGAAGACGGTGACGGTCAACCTCGGACGCCAAATCCGACAAGCCAGCCGCCGAGCAAGCCTGTGGGACCCAAGCTGGCGCCTCTGACCCCTACAAAGCTGCTTCAAACCCCTCTGCCCTCCTCTCCGGTCCACTACCCTGGAGCCTCTCTCCTCCACCCACCCAAGCCTCAGCCCCAGGGCTCGCCCTACCGCAGCCAGAGGGCGCTGTTCTCCGCTCAGCCTCCGAACCAGCCCCAGGCTCAGACCGCTGCTGCTCCTTTCCCACAGTACAACTCGCAGAGCGCCCCACCACCACCTCCCCCTCCTCCGCCAGCGCCGCAAGTCTCCACGGCGTATTTCCCCAGCCAGAGCCCCTCGCCCGCCGGACCCTTCCCTGGGTTTAAACCTTCCGTCGCCCCCGCTTACCCTCCCGGCTCTCAGTCCTTGCTGCAGACTCTTCCCCACAGCGTGCACTATCAGAGCTCAGCCGCACCACCGCCGCCGCCGCCTCCTCCACCTCCGCACCCAATGCCTGGCCCCACTCTGCTGCACGTCAACCAGCAGCACCAGCTCCTGCTGGCCGCTGCTCCTCCTCCACCTCCTCCGCCGCAGGGCCAGACGTCCCAACAGCCGCAGCAGCAGCAGCCTCCCGCCGGCAGCACCTTGCTGTCGCTCACCCCTCCTCCGCCGCCTCCCCCACCTCCCCCGGCCCCCTCCACCAACCCCCCGATGCAGCCCCACCACTTTCAGAACTTAGGGGGGTTTCAGCCGGTGCTGATGCATCCGGTCGCCGCTGCCAATCCTTCGGTGCCCCAGTCGACGTACCCCCCGTCCCTCCAGCAGACCGGACTGCCTCCACCTCCCCCTCCCCCTCCCCAACAGACTCAACAAGGCCAGGCCCTGGCCGCCGCCTCCCAGATGCCTTCTGGGACTCGTGGAGCTCCTGCGTCCTCAACCCCCTTCCACAGCTCGGGGTACCTGAGCACGGGGTGGCACTGACTGCCCCTCGGCCCCCCCTGCAAGCCCCTAAGAACTCGACATGAGAGGGGTGTGTACCATAAGCTGTAGATAATGTTTTCTATGTACCTGAACACATGGCCAGTGGAAAAACAGCTGATTGTGGGATAAAAGGGTACTTTTTAAAATAAAAGAAAAGAAAAAATGGACAGAAATTTTTAGAAAAGAGGACAGTGAACTAATCTTCAAGAAAAACTGTATAAAAAGATGAAGATGGACGATCCCCTCTCCCCGCCCGGTGCTCACAGCCCTCTGGCCTCCGTTTGTTTTATAAACCCTCTCCTGTAACGGAGATGACAGTTCTGTTCTGTGTCTTGTTCGGACTCCTGTTGTAAGGCCCCGCACTTTGTTTATCTATCGACATTCCAGCCTATAACACCCCCCCTCCTCCTCCTCCTCTCCCTCTTCCTCCTTTGTCAGTTATTCCTTTTACTTCCTCCTCTCTATCTCTCGTCTCGTCTCGTCCGCTCTCTTACACCGTTTTATTTGTTTTAATCTAGTGGCTCATTATGGCAAAAGAGAAAAGCTTTTTGTATAGAGAAAAAAAAACAATTATTTTTTTTATTCCTCTGTCTAACAACAAATAATCTGCTCACCGCTGCAGATTCAGTAAAGACCTTTTTCTGGGAGCCGGCCTCACCGCCCCCCGGGAGGCTGCACTCGTGTGTCTGTGTGTGTGTGTTTTCGAATGTGTGTGAGTGTGTTTGTGAAGGCGTGCGACTGCTTCGAGGAGGAACGTGTGTGTGTGTGCGTGTGTGTGTGTGTGCGTGTGTGTGAGTGTGAGAGGTTTTGTGTAACGAGTGCTCTTAGTCTTCTGATGTAGGCAGAGTGGCCTCGCCCACAGGTAGGATGTTAGCGGTTTATTTTTTGAATATCGATGGTTATTTGTAGAAAGTGTAATTTAATGTATAGGTGGTTACTCCAGCTTTCACCAGGAACAGGTTGTAAATATTTGCTTCTTTTTCTTTTCTATGCTTGTACAATTCGCCTCCCATCCCCAGTTTGAATTATCATTGTAAATACGAAACGCTCTTTCTTGGCAAAGCTGAATGTTTCTGTGACTGTAGCATTTTTTTTATGTTAATATTTTTATTTTTTTTTCCTTCCCCCTCTCTGGACTCTTCGACTTTTTGTCTTCTTTTTTTTTATTATTTGTGTGTGAGTGTATGTTTGTGTGGAGGGGAGAGACTCACAGACACTGCACTGGTTGGCTATTTTCATGGTTCATTATAATAAATCACTGTAATGACAGTTTTATACCACTTGTGGTGACGTGTCTCTGGGAACATTTGTGCCGCCGTCTCTAACATCTACTCTGTTTTCTGCCTTCAGGAGAGAAGACAGAAATTTCAAGGTTGGCGGGGAAAAAAAGCTTGTTCAGGGTTTAATCTGTTTGGTCACAGCAAATGTAGACAGACTACTCTCAGATAATCTGTTGGACAGATACACATGCCAAGCCATAAATCCATAAAACAATAATCTGAAAACGCAGAAGAATACCAGCACACAGCTTCTGTTGTCGCTCAGGGAGAGATGACAGGCTCGGGAAGAAATACTATTTATGGTTATAATGTGTCCATGGATAAATGTGATCTAAGCACCAACAGAAAAATGGCTGGAGGATGATTTTTAATAACATTGCTGACATGTTCACCTTTTTCTTTTTTTCCAGTATGAACATAACACAATCAAGGTTGGAGTCTCAAATTGTTCAGCATCATTGTGAATTAAGTATGTTTCAATTTGGTCAGACAAAAAAATGTTTGAAGAAATCACTTTGGACTTCATTTTGACAGGGTTTTTTTTCCAGTATTTTTTGATATTAGATTAAACAATAATAGAATTATTAGTCCATATGTGTAAATCACATTAACTTTGTGACATTTTAACTTTTGAGATGACAGGAGCGAAATAGCCACACAGCGACTCAAAATACAAATGTACTTTGAGAGCTGAGCGGAAGTCTAATATGTCCTAAAATGGCCACCGCACAATGATGATACACTGATACAGAAGAAAACGAGGCCTTTGCTCAGGCTCAGTTTGACTCGTGGTTCTGATCTGAGGAAATCAAGGTGGCCTGTTCAGCCAATTTCATTCTCTGGTGTGTAATAATTATCGCAACCTCACGAGGCCACAAGCATGACTACACTTTTTTTATTCCTCTTAAAACAAAATTATGAATTGATAACAGAAACCCTCATGTAACAAAGAGACAGTACTGTGATTCCTCCTGTCAGGTGAACAGCCTCCTGTAGGTCGGTAGGATTCATGTGAGCAGATGGCCTCAGATCCAGACGCCCGAGAGCACGTCGGCGGAGCTCATATTCCCCCCCTGGCGCTCGTGAATCCAACCGGGTCCTTGGTGATTGCGACGCCGCCTTTCACAGCAAGGGCGAGCATCACATCCAACGCTCATTATGTGGAGTCTCTTCTGTCGTTTGGCAGCCGTTGCTCTTCCTGCAGGCTGCCGTGTGAATAATTTCTCCAAAACAAAACGCACAAGAAAACTTGAGGGCACATTTTCTCAGACGTCACAGCGAGAGATGAAGCTGATTGTCTCCAAGTCATCATGAGCTGGATTTTTTTCCATTTATTCACAAAGATGACTTGGAGACAATCAGCTTCATCTCTCGCTGTGACGTCTGAGAAAATGTGCCCTCAAGTCTAGTTGACGTAATGTCAGATTTTTACCTTATAAAGTAGTTTCTTTTAAATAGTCTCATAAGCTCGACTTACTCTTGTCATCCAGGTTGTAAATGTTCATTACATGGTATCGAGCTACATGGTATTGAGAGGAAAATAGAAAATACCTTTATTGCAAAGCCAAAGTACGTGTAAAATGTAAACATGAATGCATCACATATATTTCAGTGAATCATTTTAACAGAAGCAACACATTCCTAACAAAATCTGGCATTTGCTATTTTTTAATTTTGTGAAACACACATTACCTTTGTACAACTTTGATCTCGTGTTTCACCCAATTTTTTGTCACATCAGATTTTGTGACTTTGCTTTTGAAAGCTGTAACCCACATCTATAGAAAAAAACAAAAAAACAACTTTGTATCTATCTGGATAGTGTCACAAATTCAGAATTTTTGTAAATCTTCTTCCATTAGGTCTATTTATCAAAATAAAGTACACTGCGGGGTTCACCAAGACACATTTAAAACTTTTCATTACACACACAATGTAATTCATTCACCGGCTGCTCATACTGCCCAGAGAAACTAAACAAGCGTACTAATTTATTGACATTTACTGTACATCACATTATTTCGTCCGCGCTCCTCGGTGGTACGAATCAATGATTCGTGATGTTATCAATTCATTATTGAACACGTCCGGGACCTGGATGAGCAGCGGGAAACGGGGAAAGTTTACAATAGACGGAAGGATTAAAAGATTAAAAGATTTTTCCAGATGAAAACATTTTATATACCGAGTTGATAAAAATATTTATGAATTCAATTTCTGACAACCAGGTCACAGAATTTGATGGATCACCGAACATTAGCTAAGATTAGCATAATGCCATGCTAGCTCTGAAAGTATCTTAAATAACATGCCTGCACCTCTAAAGCTCAATAATTAACAGGTTATGTCTCATTTGGTTACATTTTTAAAATAACTAATCACCATTTTATGGGCTTTTATTTGTCTATTGTCTATTTCTTGGACACAACTCGCTGTAACTTGGCTAAACTCGGGTTGACCTGGCGGCTACGGCTAAAATAGCCAAAAAACGTAGCTTGCTACAAAACGGGTAAATTCATTTTTACACTTCAGTTTTTGGACAGGTTGAACAAAGAAGTGAATTTCTGAGGTGTTGCTGTTGTGTATTTTATTATTTCATTAAATTTCTTTTTGATTTTTTGTACTTTCACAGAGCCTGGTCAATTGGCGCGTCCCAGTTTTTCTTAGCTAACGCTAGTGACGTAAGCTAGCCAGTAAGCTAGCCAGTAAGCCCTCTCCCCAAAATGTCAGGTGTTTGACTTTAAAGTTGTCAATTTCTTTAGTTGAGTCACACTCTAACAGTTTTAATGTAAATGTTAAGACTGTTGCTAGTTTATTTATTGTTTTTTAAGCTGTATAGTGAAAAGATGATGTAAAAGCAAAACGGTTTCATGCCCAATGTATCTTTTCTTTCGCCCTCTCAGTTCACCGCAACACTGTCAGATTACCAGATGAATCTGATAATGCACCAGTTTCAAAGTCAGCACAAGGACATGATCAACAGTAAGTAAGTATACACAGATTACAGTCTCCATACAATTGACGTTGTCTTGTATTTGGCGCATCTCTTTTTAATCCTTTTTTCTTTTCTCTGCAAGGTCGTCACCAGCGAAACCTCTAATTATTAATAACTCTATCACATCAAACATTTAATTATGACCACACAAAAGCTTTATTTGTCCCGCCTGGAAACGTCTCCAGTCGTCACCGCTCGCAGCTGACGACGTGAAAGGTCGAACCGTGTCAACTCCCGTCACGCTGACGCGATGAGAAAGACGACTTGACAGTCAAGTCTGTTGAGTCCCCATTTGCGTGGCTCGGAGTCTGGGTAATTTCTCTTGACTTGATTCCATTTGAGCAGCCGCCACTCCGTGGTGTTGGTCCAACAAGTGTCCTGGAGCTAATTAACCGCACGAGTCTTTTATTTATCCCCCCCCCCAACCCGCCCTGCGCACCAGGCGGCCTCCGCCCCGTCCACGCGGAGGGGGATCTCAGTCCCAGCAGCTCGGGGCGAGGTGATGCAGTGACAGTTTATAAAAGTCTTTGAGAGTTCAACCTGCAGAAATGAGCAGTTTCAAAATGAGTGATGAGGCTATTATACAGCGGGAGGACGAGAGGACATCCTGGTCTCCTCAGCAAAGGCTGCGTGATGACCTCGTGACCTCCTCCGCATCATCTTTTCTTTTCTTTTCTTTTCTTTTTTCTCTTTTCTCTCTTCTTTGATCCGTTCACACATCAGCTCTGCATCTCAGCTACGAGCCGGACCAGGAGAGGGGAAGCTGGGTCCTGAAGTAACATCACGTCTAGGCGGCAAGACCTGCAGGCGACAGGGAGAATAATGTAGCCCCCATGCTTTTCATTCTTGTTATGATTTTTTTTTATGTACGATTTTCTCTAGGAAAGAGTAGGTGGGATCATTGTGGAATATTTCCTCAATCACATTCATTCAAACGGAGATTATTCACTTGACATGATGCAGAGAATGTCTCCCTGTTCTTCTAATCAGTTAATGCAGATCAATTAAATTAGCATCGGCCAGATTACCTAAGCTACATTAACTAAAACGAGCATATTCAGATATGTCAAACCAATTATTAATCATATTTTAAAATATATATACATGTACAGATAGATTTCTGTGAAAAGAGTTAAGTTAAACATAAAAAAGAAATTATTACATGATGATATTTGTCTGAGGATAAATCAAAATAGTATGATTATTACGGTTTAGATATTAGTATTTATTATTACTGGTTGCTTTTTGAACATGTATTTAGGGAATTGTCCAGCTGTAAAAAAAAAAAAAAAAAGGAAAATGTCTAGATGGAAAATGTTACTGGGAGCAAACCTCATAAAGCGTCAATAAAACAAACATAGCTTCTGTTTTAGGACGCCCACGTCAAGTGTTGTGTTTAACTGTACTCAGGTGTTGCTCCTTTGGGGGGCGTCCTAACAACCTGAGGAGTTTATGTTTCACAATTTACGCCAAAATTGAACATGATTGGGTTTTACTGCCCGATTGCTAAGTTTAGAAAAACAAAACAGTACATTTAGATTTCAATAGGGAGGGATTCACCACGTCTCCACCAGGGAGATTGCTTTATAAATATAGCATCATATGAATGAACATTCAAACAGAGTGGAATGTTTGTCACATTACACTGAAATAACATGCTTATGTGTGTGTGAGTGAGAGGCCTTTACCCATGACAAAAGTTAAATGGCGTTGTTTCCGCTCTCTGTGGAGGGAAAGAGAGAGAAGAGGACAGATTAACTTTCATATTTCATAACCAGCAGGGGGCAGCGTCACATAAGGTTCTCTCCTCTACAGCTGCAGAATTAAAAAGGGATTTATTTTTTCCCCACCTTATCCCTGAACTGGTGTCACTATCCAGTGACAAGATAAGAAAAACATCCCATTTAAACTTGTTTGATGAATCCAACATTTTCACTTTGCGACTCATATATTTCATCTGCCTCTCTCCTCCTCTTCCTCAGCTCATTATCCCTCTCCTCCCTCTCCGGTCTCTCTCTCTCTCTCTCTCTCTCTCTCAGCTGATAATGGCTCCTTCCTCCCAGTCACTTTGCTTATACGAGCCAACAGGCGACTGTGTCCTGGGCGATAGGGGCGGCTGTGATTCATTGAGACAGGCTGGCAGCAAGCTGTGTAAACAGCCATTAGTAATTCATGACTCCGTCCAGCATCCCCAGGCCTCAATTAACCCCTTGCTATTGGCACATTCTTCCCCCTCCGTCGCCCGTCTTCCTCTCATTGCCTTTTATCTCCGTCTCCGCCTTCATCTGTATTCTCCCGTCCCTCCTGCCTCGCTGCCGGTTTAAATCATTCTCCTCGGGGTCCGAGTGCTGCTTGTCATCTCCCCCCCCCCCCCCGAATCTCGTTTGAAGACAGAAAAGCAAAGCGGCGTGTAGAGCATCCGTCTAATGCAGGCAAATTAATAACTTGTGCATATGGGGGCATTATGCAAGCGATGGGACGGGTTGTTATTTTAGGTGGGACGTGTGGTGGATGTTGTCTTCATGTGTGTATTGTCTCGTCATTGTGTTGAGCTTTAATGTAAAAGGCCAAAAAAAACCTACAGAGAGTGGAATAAAACCTTGGCGGGACCAGCGTCGTATTCATATACGGAGCAGACAGATCGATCCCCTAACAGGGTTTCGTTGGCGCTTTGCTGTGTTTTGTTCCATGAAATGGCCGTATCTCATTTCAGCTGTAATTTCGCTACAGCTCTAATTTTTCTTTGTTGTGAACCAAACTGTCACACAAAAAAAACCCCAACAAATTATTGTGAAATGGTTTTGGAAAAAGGCAACGCACAGACTGGCTATTACTCTTTCTGGTGTTTTTTTTAAAAATTGTGACTCGTCGAGGACTCGCCTGTCTTCGGACTCTATCAGCAGGCGGTTGGTCGTCTCCATGTCGACACTGACATATAAGGATTTGCAGCGTTTTTTTCCACCGGAGTATGTTTGGGGAGCATGAAAGATCATTTTTTCTGACATGTTACAGGCTAAAGAATTAACAAGATTGATCAGAACTGACAGATTGACGACCGGCTTCCACCTGAACATCACACCCATGTAAGGGAGAGTCAGTTTTTCACCTATAGCTGCTGCAGGTATTCGCTGCCAGACAGGCAAGTGAAAAGCATTTCTTTATGGATTGGACTTTTGTGTGTGTGCGTGATCGTGCTGAAAGAGAAACGGGCCTTTTCCTTGAACCTATTGCCATAAAACGGAGAGCACCCTGTCAAAATGCCCCTGAACCTTGCAGTTTTAACAAACCCCAGACTGTGCGCGTTCTCACTTTCTCCCAGCAGCTCCTCGGACATCAGACTGTCCTGGCGGTTCCCCAGGACGAAGGCCAGGAAGGAGAGGATGAGGGCGTCCAGGATGCCCATGATGGCCAGGATGTAGGCCCAGCGCACCGAGCACGCCCCCAGCGTGTACTTGTCCGTCTGCTCGCCGCACATCCGCTTCACCTCGTCGCTGTCCCAGCCGTCCGGGTAGATCATGCAGCCCAGGATCAGACACGTGCCTGCGTCGGGGAGCAGAGGAGAGAAAGGACGGCAGAGCTTTTACGTACACAGTGAGTGTCTGGGTGAGGCCGGGCTTTTTAGTCATGAGTGGAATCCCTCTCACAAAAATCTTTTATCAATAACAGCAGCAACAAGCCACTGTAACAATAACCAGTGTTGATGTGAACGCGCGCTCTTATCCATAATCCTGCGCCTACATTTCCCAGGAGCACGCTGAGTCCATTGACTTTCCCACCGCCTCCCCGGGTTCCCAGATCAATTTTCTCAGAGCAAAGTAAAAAAATAAAAAAAACAACAACAACGACAACAGAATTTTAAAACAGCAGCAAGCTTTTCTTTCTATTGTTTTCGATACACGACGACGTGTACATTGGGTTTTTTGGACTCGGTGGAGAAAAAGTATTAATAAGACACGTCAAATTCTAACTTTCAGTAGTTTATCGTTTCACGTCCTGTATATTCAGCATATGATCACGACAAATGAAAATATGAGAATCTAATCTGTAGAATATTTTACGAATTATGTAAATTATGTGAATGAAGCCGCATTAAAATGTACCAACGCTTGCATGTCAGAATTTAAACACTTGACTCTTTTTGATCTTTAGGAAATTGTTCTCTCTTCTCTTTCACGTTCTAAAGATGAATTCAGGAGACATTCTACTGTGATGAAGATTAAAACGCAGGGATTCAGTTGAGCTTTTTCAAATTGCTAAAATGGTTCTAATGACGCTGCTGTGATTCCGCGACAAATGATTTGCGATCAGCTCACAGTAACTTCAAACCGTCAAAACTTGAATTTCATGTGTAATCAACAACAAAATCTTGCAAATGATTCAGCGCGTGAAAATCAATAACACTTATGACTGTTATGTGGAGGAAAAGCTCCTTGGTCTTATCCCACGTGCATGATTGAACACAACTTCACCATGAGTAGTCATAACTGAACTGTTGCGTTTCCTTTTCTTTGTTGAACCGACACATGATGCGGTTGCGGCGTGCAACTCTCCTGTGTAAGCAAGCTGCGTCTGCAGCTGTAATATTAATAGAACTGAGCTGAGCGGCGTCTCGGAGGCGGAAAAAAAACTTTAAATCTTCCGCAGAGTGACGAGAAAACGCGGAGATATCAAAGAGACGGCAGGTTCGTGTTTCTAAAACCTGCAGACGTCCGCCTCTTCTCAGACTTCAGCTTCCACCAGGTCTGATTTCCAAGTGTGTGTTTTTTTTTACACGACTTAAATATGCAGTGCTCCCTCTTTGCATAAAACGAAATGAATGCAGTGTCTTTCTCTTCACTGTCTGATCCCATTATCGTCCTTCAAAGCTGCCATCTTCGACACTTAAACCTGTTTTACTGAAGCTAATCTTTTTCTTTCTTTTTTTTTGCTTCAGCAGATATGTAGTATTTTGTTTGCTCTTGTTATCTGCAAAGCTGACAAATTCACTCAAACTAAAATCATTTTCATCCCCCACAACCATTTCTGTAAGTAGGCTCAGGGTGATCTTTTTATCTTCTGCAAACAATTGTTTTTGTTTTTAGACTCGCACAGAAATGTGGCGTGGCTAAAAAATACAACAAGGCAATCCTGCAAATGGCAGCTCCAAATGAGCGATGCCTTGTTTCAAAACCATCTCGAACCTCGAAGCTTAGGGGGGTCGCGTCCACATTGGGACTGTGAGTGATCCAGGTTAGCAACATTCAACAGAAGGAAATCAAGCTCACGCACGCACGCACGCACACACACGCACACTGACTGCTGAGAGATGTTTAAAACGGGCTCATTAAGCGGAGGCCTCGCTCCGCGGGGGGGGGGGGGTGGTAATGAGCTGTAGTTCACTCTGGTGAGAGCAGAGGGAAGAGGAGGTCAAGAGCTTCATCTCACCCTCTCATCCCTCGGGAGGCCTCACGTCACACACACGCCTCTTTCTTTGGGCGAAGTCAAAAAATACTGTGGATTCCTCGGCGGTCGAGAATCTTTTCATTAAATAATTTACATTCCACTGCGTTTTTTTTTTTTTTTTTTGTCGTTTCGCTCTTTTCTGCCGGACTTCCTGGTTCTTGGACCTGCATGTGTCTGTGTTTTGCTTTGTTCCCCCATTTTTGAGGGCGTGGCCTCTGGGTCCCTCTCAGACACTGCTCCGTCTCCAAGACATCGATTGACCTTGTTTACCTACTGTTTAGATTTGGTGGATTCCTCCTTATTTTGTATTTTGTCTGACTTCATTTCCCCTGTTAAATGCTGCTCTGATGCTGCCTCTGTGTTCAAAAAGCTGCAACACAAATACGTTTGTCTTTCCTCACTCAAAACACAGTTTTAGGACGAGCTGCACATCTGCACGTCTGCGTGTTTAAGTTGGCACATGAATCTATGTCCTGTTGCTGCTGCTTGTTTGGGCTTTCACTCGTCACTCCTCGAGTCCATGTCGGTGCTGAGGGACGTGATCAAGGAGATCGGATGGAGTAATAATTCGTAGTTCGGCTCAGTCTCATGTCATTACACAATCTTATTACTTATTGATGCTGAAAGGGAAATGATCTCACTACACGGGAGGCAGAAGTCGCGCGGAATAAGTTTGCCCCTGAAAAGTTTTTTCCAGCGGCCCCTGTACTGATTTTGAAAGCCCTTAATTTTACACACACACACACACACAGACACGCGCGCTCAACACGCTTCCTCTCTGCTTGAAGGTTTCCCAGCTGACAGCTGCTGGCAGCAACCCCGGGGACAATCGGAGGAGGAGGTGTCATAATCTAGATTTGTGTCCAATCTCCACATGAAAAATCACACGCTCGCGCGCACACACAAGCATACACACACACATCAAGCCACTCATTATGGTGCATTTCACAGGCCCAGCTGTAGCTGTCAACTTTGTGCGCTTCACGTTCCCTTAAACGTCAGCGGTTATTGGTGTGTGTGTGTGTGTGTGTGTGTGTGTGTGTGTGTGTGTGTGTGTGTGTGTGTGTGTGTGTGTGCGAGCGCGCGCGTGTGCGTGTGCGAGAGATGAGCTCATACTGTATGCATCAGCATCAAGGTGGACCATGGCAAATTATATTAATGGGAGTTAATTGGGGCAGAAACTGGCAGATGCAAGAAGGTATGAGGAGAAAAATTCCCTCTCTGCACCCCCTGATCTCCTCCACTCCACAGACGACTGAGTGAGGGTGTGTGTGTGTGTGTGTGTGTGTGGGTGTGTGAAAGATGAGGGAGTGTCGTTTGCAACACGGATCCTGCTGCACGCCGTCCTCATTAACACCCCTTGTATTCGGCCCGCTGACTTGCAGGCTCCGTCGGTGCCGCTGATTGATGAGCTGCCGAGAAGTTGCTGCACCTTCTGTCTTTACGTTTGGCAGAGTTATACATCAAATCTGATGAGAACCCCCCCCCCAAAAATCATAATTTGAATTTGCAACTATATATTAGAGGCCCCAACGTGGGCAGCATCGGCAGCAACGGGTAGGGTCCCCCGCTGAGCAAGATGAACGTCAAAAATGTGAATTGGCACTCATGAACAACTTTGGATTTGATTGAATATTAATGGTGCCAATGGTGTGTGTGTGTAAAACAGGTTTGAAGAAAAACTCGTACGAGGAATCCTCCAGTACAGACAGAGCGCTGTCCAGTCACCGCGGTGCTGAAACCGCTTAAACGTTTAAACGTTGAGCTTGTTCCCAAGACGTTATGTCGCTGTCTTCTTGGAGGATGTTTGGAGGAACTTTTGAAATTCATCAAAAAGTTGTTTTGTGAGCATTACTTGAATTCAGCAACGAGGTAATCGTCCCCGCCACCAGTGTGATGCTGACAGGGAGCTGTCCGTTCACCGCGGTGCTGAAACCTCTCCACCAGCAGACGCGGGCGTCCTCTTTACCTTCTCCTGCTTGGCCTCCCGTAGCAACCGACGACATGTTGTTCTTGTCACGGTGGAGAGGGGGGATGGGGAGGGAGAAGGGGTGAGGAACGTAAAAATAGGATGAAGAGCTGAGACAAGAGTGAGGGAGGAGGAGAAGAAGCAAGAGGCGAGACGTGCTAGATTTATTCAGCTCAGGCTTAAAATAACATTTTTGTTTTTGTTTGTCAAGATCTGTAACATGACGGGAAAACAACGAGGAGCGAGGAGGAGGTTATCACAACTGTTGGGTTGTCGGGGGGACGAACTGGAAGTCGGATATTAATGTGAGAAGGTGTGTGTGTGTGTGTGTGTGTGTGTGTGTGTGTGTGTGTGTGTGTGTGTGTGTGTGTGTGTGTGTGTGTGTGTGTGTGTGTGTGTGTGTGTGTGTGTGTGTGTGTGTGTGTGTGTGTGTGTGTGTGTCAGGTGTGGACCGAGGCCGAGCGGAGAGGCAGTGAACACCGCAGCGAATGAGGCGGCGCCGAGTTCTACAAGATCGGAATCCCAATGCAGCTCATTAGAAACATGGAGAGAATGAAAGTGGACGTTTTAAAAATGCATCGGCAGACGGATGGTGCTCCTCCTCCTCCTCCTCCTCGTCGGAGAGTGACACAAAGACAGAGAAACCGCACTTCAGAGACTTCTGCTTATCCACTCTCCGTTTCACTCACTGCAGGATGCTGCTCGGCCATTACGCCGTCCCCTCGTTCAATATATCCAAAAAACTCACTCTGGAGTCAAACGCGAGGTAGTTGTTTTTGGGGATGGTCCCTGGAGAAGAAGAAGAGAGACAGAGCTGTAAAACTGATTGAGGATCAGATTTACAATCCAATCATCTCTGAGCGCGGGGAGCCGCGGCCGCTCGGCCTCGGCTCGGTTCTGTTCCGAGAGCAGGCCAGAACACAAAGTCCGAGAGTTATTATATTATTAGTGCCCCGTGGTTTATCAAAAGGCAAAAGCGGCTGACACTGATTTCAAGGTTATCCACACGTTCGTTTGAACCCTGACGTGATGGACGAGACTCACCACAGGTTCACTGTTGCTCTCCCTCCACCAGCGTGTACAACACCTCGACGCATGGAGAGGCCCGAAGCTTCACGGGCCCGTCCCGGCTGACGCTGCCACTCCTTCGAAGGAAATGTTCAATAATGTAAGTTAATATAGCGGCGAAGGCTCGAGGCCTCGTGAGACGGCGACGTGAGAACAAAGCCGGCACAAATGTGATGCTCACACCAGTTGTTTTTAGACGCCTCCAGCGGCCCCTTTTTAAAAAAACACTCTCAGCGCAGCAGAAACAAAGCTTTCTTTCTTTTAGTGATAATCTGCATAAAACTTATTATGATAATCGGAGCGGATGTATTGTTGTTCCTCCTTTCGGATGCACGAGGCCCACTGCTGCCTTCCACCACCATTACACACAGGAGACGAATTCAGAGGTCGCATCCAAACACCGGATGCTGCCTCAAAACTTCTTCGCCCCGTCTCGTTTGAAGTCGCTCCAATTTGGAACGAGTCTCCCTCGGAGTTTCCAAATGAGCGCTAATCAAAGCTTCCTCTGATTTTCCCCTCGGAACGCGAAACATGTTTGGGGAGCGAGTGAGAAGTCGCTCCCCTACTGTCGAGGATCCAAGCGGCACTCGGATGGAGGGAGATGCTGCAATCGCCATGGAGACGGGGACCGCCCGCCGTCCGCCGCTCCGGCTGATTCTATATTTTTTTGTACGGATGAGCACGGGGTGTTTTCTCTTCCTCTTTTCATCCCTTCTCATGAATAAAGCCCTGCCACGCGTCCCAGCAGCCCCCGGTAGCGCACCATGACCTCACACATACAGTGACCATGACACCGAGGACGAAGGCAAACCTTTTAGAGGATAAAATATGATTTCAAGCAGGTGTTGCCGTGGATTAACGGCTCCCACAGGTGGAGCTGAGGAGTGAAACAGGATCCACAGGAACTGCAGCCCAGACGGACGGACGGACGGACGGGGGGGGGGGGGGGGGGGGGGACATGCTCATCCTTGTTTTGTTTGCTGTGTGTAAAGCTCGAATCGCCCCTACAGTGATAATATTCATGAAGCTCAGTACTGTCATGGCCCAGGGGCGAGAGGCGAAGGAACATCTCAACAGGAACACATGTTGCTTTCCCGGCGTGAGGGCGAGGAAAAGCCCGGACGGACGGATTCTATCAACAACCGTCGAACCCAGCGAATGTTTCTGTTCCTAACAGTCGCAGGGACGTTACATGTGCGGCCGCGTTGCCCCATCCGGGCTCCAACTCGCCTCTTCTCTTCGCTCCCTCAGAGGTGGTCGACGGCGTTTCTTGAAGTGGAAGGCAAAACTTTTCCGCAGTTTCCCCCTGAATCTTTTACGGCCGCCCTTATTCTCTCTCCATGATTCGCCCGCCTTTGAAGCCGGGGGGGCCGGGGGGATTTCTCTCCCCTCCGTTCCAGTAACTTCTAATGTGTCTCTGATCTGCGGTGATGGCAGAGAATACATGTTCTTCTCCTCCTTTTCCTTTTCTTTTTCTTTCTTCCAAGCTCCCCCCGCCTCTTCTCCGTCTCCCTCTCTGTGTCTGATGATGTGAGGAAGGGGGGAAAAGAAATCAGAGCACTGGTATATGAGTGGGGGGAAGACGTGACAGTCGAGCTGGTGTTGACCACACAGGGTCCATTTAGTGTCCGGTCAGGAGCTTTTGATTCTTCTCGGGCAAATGGCGTTGTCGCTTAGTCTCCGTGGGATTGTACGTATGTTGACCTTTTCCATTTTTTCACGACCTGCTTGAAGGACGTCTCATCCAAGCTGACTCGAGAATATTGGGACTGAAAATTCACTTTTCAACTTTGGAAAGGGCAGCTGACAAAAGCAGTCTATTCCGTCTATTCAGTCGCTGTTTGACACTGTCCAATCGTGTTGTTTGTGTTGTTGAGTGTAGTGCGGCTCCTGATGTTTCCACAGACCTCAGAATTTTGAGGGGGGAAATGCGCATAAAGTTATAAACAGCACATCTACAATATTTCCGATTTGACGGGCCGGTAAAGCCATAAAAATCATGGACTGTGTCGGAAATGACTCCCTAAACATTCCGCCGTGCACCACACTTACCTCCTGCCATTTCATTTAAGTGTGGCGATTATCCGCAGCATAATGCCCTGCAAAAAATCCTGCAGTGGAATAAACTTAAGAAAGTAACGTCCATGGAGATGCAGTTTGTGTTACTTTTTAAAGATGATTTTCTGTTTTGTGACTCGTAAGTGTCTTTTCTTTTCTGAAGTATTTATCGTCTATCACTTAGAGAGACGTGAACGAATGGCCGAGGGCGGAATTTCAGAAACAGCGATAGAGTCATGTTTAAGGTCGACTATTCATTTAAAACCTTCGGAACTGCAGGAGCATGATATTCAGCTGAAAGCTCCAGAACAAGCGAGTAAATGTCAACTGCAAGTCTGATATTTACTCTCTTTTCGCTCTGTCTTTGGTCTCCACCACCTCCTGACGGGAACTCCTGGCTCTCAAGCTACTTAATGCCCCACTTTGTTCTGTGGATCGTGGCTTCATTGATAATTTTCATTGAGCCGCCTGCTGCGGACAAATACTACACTGATGGGAATAAACCAAAAGTGTAAAGTTGCGGACGATAAAACCAAAACAGGGAGCGGGAAGATGTTGAAGAGCTGTGGCGATCCACAGAGTTCGGTGAGTTCGTCGTTATGTGTGCCGCTTGTAGTAGCTTGATCCATTTCTAATGGAAAAATGTTAATTATAGCAACTCAAAAAGTTACTTAAGGAGACATGGAAAAAGGAAAACGGTTGTTAAGCGTCTTGCAATAATGTGGGAAGCAGATCGGTCGTCTGGTCACTTATCATGCAGCCGTGATGCTTCGCAGCTCCAGGGGCTGCTCCTCCTTCCCCGCGGGGTTGTGACCTGAAGAAAAGCTTTCTTGGCTTTTCATGGATCGGACAAAATCGAATCTACGCACGTTGCCATGGCGACACCTTGAACCCGCACCGAGGTTGCACCAATTCCCTGAGAGTGTAGCCTCTCTCTCCGTCGGCGGCGGCAGCTCCCGGAGGACCCCGCCGATCCCGAAGTTGCTTCGAGGGGGAGGCGATAGGATTCAGGCGGCGGTAGAAGCAGCACGGAGAGTCGTTTCCATGGCAACCGGCAAGCACGGAGGCAGGAAGAGCGTTCAAAACATCACTGAAACAACACACGTCCCCGTCTCTCCATCTCCCCACACACACACACACACACACACACACACACACACACACACACACACACACACACACACACACACACACTCAGCCCGTGTTCTCTGATCCGTGACCTACGGAAAATGGTGTCTGTAAACAAACAGACTGCAGAGCAGAGGCAACTGTTACACGCACACACACACACACACACACACACACACACACACACACACAGCCTCCTCCGAGTGCAGCGAGGAGCATTGTTTTTCCATTCCCCCAGTGAAATCACAACTCAGTCCACCGGGATGCCGACACGTCCTCTGCTGAGTTTATGGAATCACAGCCTTCGCTGCTCCGCTGCACGAGCTCCGGAAGCCGTTTGATGTCGCCTCCGCGCTCAAAACCCCCTCCGCTGGTGCTCGACTCACGTCTCCCAAACGCGTTTCCTTTGAGCCGAACGTGTTTTCCAATGTTGACATTGTTAGTCATGTTTTCCGCGCAGCGTGGCGCACACCGCTCCTCATTTGCGGCTCAATGCCACCGTTGTAATCGTCGACGGATGATCCGTGTAATTAGGCGATTTTTTTTCTTTCCCCCTCAGAGGGGGAAACCAGCAGGGGAGTGTCGACAGCCTCGTCAGGCCCCATTCAGTCTTTGTGTACGCGCAAAGGTAATTTCAGCAGGAAAAAAACCCCATCAGGTTCAAGACTGTCATGTTTCCAATTCGAGTCAAACTCAAGGAAGCACTTAAATCTTGCACAGAGGCCACAGACAGTCCAGGGCAGGAGAGGGATGTAGTGTCGGTACATGATTTGCTAAAAGGGGCTGCAGTCATCAAACATCTCCCCCTCGACCGGGATGAGCTTATTGATTGAAGACAGGACGGGACTGTGGAGGAGAGATGCCCTGTCGAGACGGCTCTTTGAGGCAGAAGTACATCTAATGGATCCGAGTTTTGTTTTTGGCTCTTTCGGTGGCGGAGCATTTCTGGGCCATAAATTGGATCTTGGGGAAGATGGAGACAGCGAAGAGATAATGGAGGATATAGAGATTTAACAGTGGGATGAAGAAGCACTGGAGGGGGCTAAATCCAGTTTTATCCATCTGTTCTCGTGGAGATTTGAAGTGTTGTTGAGATTGGCAGAGTTTTCTTGTTCCGCTCTTGTGCTCGCTGTATGTTGGTTTATGTTTTTCAGGATACGCTGCTGCTTCTGCTGCCGCGTGCGACTGAACAGCTCGTCATCGACTGGCAGATACGTTGTGTCTATTTACGTATTCCGTCAAACACTCGTGAGCAGACTCGTGTGCAAACAGATGGTGAGTGACAGAAACTGTTTTAACGATATGGAATGATTTGAAAGGAGAAGTTGGAAAAAATCGATACATTGATAAACACAAAAATGTCTTTATACGTGCGTATAAAGGGGTCCCGTACAATGATATTAAAATTGTTATCAAATGATAACATATTGCTTTTAATGCTAAATATATGGTGGCCCTGAAGTCCAAATCACAACGACAAATGGGAAAACACAACAACATCAAGAATTGTTTTCGTTCTTTTGATACGTCCGTGCCTGGTTCCTCTTTCCTTAGGGCGGCAGTGCGTCCGTCCAATCAGCGATAATCCTTGACGATCGCAGGTTTCTTATTTGTCGTGGGCTCTCTGTTTGGCCACCGTACAAGTACAAGGGTTACTTATATCGGCCACTTTTTGATCCCATCACCCCACTTCGTAAAGTTCTCAAAGTTATAATTTCCTGCTGTCATTGGAAAATAGTGTACACGGGCTGCGTTGGCTGCATCACTCACTCAAGTGTATTAACTGTAATTCACTCACCATCACATGGTGACAGCCCGGCGTCACAACAGGCCTCTCACACAGAGTCTGATCTATAAGGAAGACCTGAGCCGGAGCATCCGGCGCGTTCGACGGACGAACGCGCCGGCTCGTCCGAGGCAGACGCCTTCAGACCGGGTCACCTTGCGTCCTTGTCCCTGCTGCCTTCACTCGGGAGGCGGAGGATGAATCAGGCGGCTGCCTTCTCCATCCCCATCCCAGTGATCGAGGAAGATAACCCCCCCCCCCCCATGGGAAACTTATAAAGCCCGTCCCCTCCTCTGGGCCTCGCGGGCATGTGAACAACCAGCGACGGAGGCAGAGACGTGTTGACAGCACTTAAGAGACGCTGTAGAGGACGACGGCCAGTCTGCAGAGACTGATGGATGGAGCAGGCGCTTGATAAAGCTGCTGTTTGCTTGTCATTACTTTGCAAAAGAGAAAAAACTAGGCGTCAGTGTCACGTGCAGAGGAGTGTTTTACATTTAGTAGTTTAATTGCCCCTTTTGCTAAATTAATAAAAGACGCGACATAAAGCAGAGACCCCGGCCGGATGTACTCGGTTGTCTGTAATGTAATAAAGTGTAATAGTCTATTTATCTTGTTTTCCCCCTTCAGAAGTAGACAGAAAATTCACAGGTTCAACATACAGATATGTATTCAATATGAGAGTATTCCAACTTTTTCTGTGGCTTTTCAGACGGTCACAGGCAGAAACGCTTCCGTCTACGGAAACGCCGTTCACGTCCGCTCTTGTATTGACTATTTTTCCTGCCGACATGAAAGTGGCCGAGAAACATCCCACCGACGTGCTCATCTCATCTCATCTCATCTTCAACCGCTTATCCGGTTGACGTGCTGGTCAACTCAAACGCAGGCGACACAATTACGAGTGATTTGAAAAGAGCATATATTTTGTTCAGGCTTTGGTCCACCCCAAAGAAATATGTAATAAGACTCCGTTTGCAAATTTGAGTGTTTAAAGTGGAAGGGTCCATCTTCGACTACAAGCCCCCAGGCAACGTAGTGAAGTTATTTAAGTACTTTCGACGCCAGAATAGTTCTGCTTCAAGAAAATTGATCCTGCAATTTTTCATAGTTTCAAGTCAACATGATGTCTTGTTGTTAATTCACCACATCCACATATTTTGTTTGCAGGGGGATGAACCACCGTACCTTCCCATCACCCTCAGGGCTGAGATTAATTATGTGGAGTAACGCTCTCCCTCTTTGCCCTCAGGTCCTAATTAAGTGAAATTCAACTTGCTTCATGTTGTAGTTATGAAGGGGGGGGGGAGAGAGGAGGAAGAGCTGGAGAGGCTGGGCAGGATCGGCCGTTGTTGTAAATTAGTTAGGTTTTTTGCTGTAGTTCTGCAGGTTTGTTTTCGTTTTGCAACTGCGCGTGATTCCAAAGGAAAATGCTCGCTTCATCCTTGAGTCACAGAGCGTAGAGAGTAGTTAGTGCTGCAGATTGAACAAGGATATTCACTTTGTAAGACCGACGACAGCAGCACGACAGGGACCTGACAGATGACACACTCGGAGGCCTTCACTCACGCCATGACTTATTCACAAACAAGCGCTTTCTGTCGGCATTTGTAATTCATGATGAAGAGACTCAAGCGCGACGAGGGACAACGGCGACAGCAACGGCAGCATTTTAATCCGCAAGGTCGTACGAATCGGCCGCGTTGTCCAGAATATCTGAACCGTGCGCTCGGATCGAAAAAAAAAAAGCCCGTGGGATCAAGGAGCGACAAAGTCATTCGACGGGCGATTTTGGGAAAATTGAAGTCTGGCCGCTCGTGCTCGGCTTGTCACGCCCCATCACGGCCAGGCGGGCCTCAAAGCTTTTAGCTCTCTGACTATGACGGGCAACTCTTGCAGGCGTTGCCAACCATCTGCATGTTACGAGGAGTCGACGGTGAGAAGGTGGTGACCGGCGGAGGATGAAGTTGCCGCCTGTTGCATGTAGGTCTCTAAGCTGGCAGGGGATGAGCGGTGGAGGGGGGGGGGGGGGGGGGGGGGGGGGGAGCCTGGCAGGGCTGCAATCGTCCTTCCCCCTCCGCCCCCTCCTCCGCCATCCTGGTTACACTAATTACATTACTCCTGGGGAGACGGGATAATCAAATCTTAATGAGGCGTTGAAGACTGCGAGTGTGCAGTGCTTGACATGGCAGCCGCCGCCAATAGAAATGCCTTCGTCGATTCCGAGAAGCCTCTTCAGGGTTTGTACATGATGCCCAGGGACGCAGGATTACTTAAAAAAGTTGTGGCTTGATTTGCATGGAAATTTCTTCAACGCTATCTTATCTTAGCCATCTTAGCAAGTGAATCCCCGGAATTCTTCACCACTGCAGGATACAGGGCGAACCTTGACATTTTGATAGATATTTATTAACATGACATTTTGAGTCATATCTTCATAAATGCATAACATTTAAAATTATATATATATATATATATATATATATATATATATATATATATATATATATATATATATATATATATATATATATATATATATATATATATATATATATATATATATATATATGTAGGTCACGTGGAAATGGAAATGCAAGTTCTGGGTGAAACAGCAATAGAGTACAGCCGGTGGATTGCTCAGCCTTGGTGGCGGAGATCTTGTTATTATTTTATATATTTTATATAACAAGAGATACTGTGTCCTAAAACCTGGATTACTGATATTGTTTTCTTGAATATGTTTCAGAATTGGAAACATATTGTCATGTATGTATAAATGTAATTTGGGGGGCGATTCAATGCACCACTATTTCCATACCAGCGCAACCTCTTGGCAGCTGCCATGGGACCCTGAAGAATGGAGGCTTCCTGCAAATCCTTTCTGACTGGAACTGCATTTCAGCTTTTACCTAATAAGACGATTCATTCAGGAAACGGGTCCGGCTGTGATCGACCGAGCGGAGTTTGTCCCAACGCTTCTGAATGGATGGATCGGATTGGATTGGAAAACACATTGTCCTGATGAGATATCTTCAAAAGACACACCCCTACTGTTTATTGATATGTATTGAATTGTGTGCACTAAAACAGATCAGATGCACAACTGAGACCATCGAATCCACCGTCACTTTGATGTGCACAACGGACCGATATCCGCAGCTCTGAAGAATAACGTTCCTGGAGCTTCACACAACATTCAAAAGGCGGAGAGGATTCTCCTCTGCAACAAGCTTACGCTCTTCAAGATTATCACTCTCCCCTGCTGGGGGGATTTGTCACTGAGCCCTCGTGCTGTCGGGAGCGGGCGAGCTATTTAGTGACGCTCCCTTAAGGATGCACAATACAGTAGGATAATGGAACAACAGATCGGGAAACATAACATCGAGGAAAACCACTCGACATCGACAGCCGCCTGTGTGCGGCACTCTCTCGTCTCCTCATAGCCACCGACGCGGTTCAGCGCGGTAAACTCAAGAGCTGCCAATCACTGTCCCCTTCCTGACCTCGTGCCATTCGGCTCTCATTTCCGTCCGGGTCCCCATGCTGTTCCGCTCTCCTGCTGGCCAATAACTGGCACCTGATTAGGGGAGTTATTAAGCCCGGTAACTTCGGCACATCCACGTCCTGCAGAGGCTCCTGGAGAGACCTCATTATCTCCCCGTCAGCTCTGCGACACCGGCTCGCTCTGTTTGGCAACTGGACACTATCCCATCATCATCATCATCATCATCATCATCATCCCGCCCAATTTAAAAGGCCAACGCGGCTCTGGGAAATGCCAACGGACGCAGCACATACCCTCGCGAATGCCTCACTATCTGCATCTGGAAATGTGCACAGGTGAGAGGTCACGATGCTGGCGAGCCGATAATCACCATCACATTTCTGCGGAGTGGCGAACATGCGACACATGAGTTGGGACCATTCAGATTCATCATGTGGCTGTGACGCTCCACGAAATAGATCAGAGACGTTTGGCCGGCAATCATAGGAAAAACTGTACGGAAAGAAAAAATTATGTTTTTTCCAAATATTTAATCAACAAACTTGAGCTCAGATTGGAGGAAATGATCGGTTTACTTGAACCAGAGAACTGAATCCTTAAGAAAGACATACAGTCTACACGTCATAGATAAAGAGATAAAAGTTATTTTATTACCTGCAATTTTGTAATTATTATGATGCTTCTACTATTCAAGGTTCTTGGAAAGTCCTGCGTAATTTGGCACTAATTTTAATTTAAATCCTCGGAAAATTTCCAGCTGTTATGGCAACACGGTCCTCCCTACATGTTGAACTAAATGCGTGACTGGAGGCATGTGCACCTGATCTGCTGCGAACTGACTAAAAAGAGCAATTTACCAATGTCCATATTTTACGAGCATAATTGGAAGTACGTTTCCTGGCTCTTCATGGAAGTTATTAAGAAACCATGGAAAATGTCAATTTAAGCACTACATAAAAAACCAACGGCACAACATCTTTAAAGGCCCCGTTGCCATATTGTGCAAGCAGACGAACGACGGACGCAACCTCCCTGACGAGGGTACAACGAGGTAGCTGTGATTCACACTCTCAGTCAATCAACATCGGTGCTTTCGCGCCTCGATCAAAGTGGCCTCGAGCCGTTGAATCGCCTTGTGTCTGTGCATGCGTATCACCCATATCAGTAAACACCTCTATCCCTGCAGGTCACTCTCTTTGTAATTCAACCCCCTAAGAGAGGAGCGTCCATTTTGCGGAGTGTCATCACAGTCCCTCCCGGGGAAGAGGCAGGACTCTGTCATCTTCCCGTGCGGTCGGCCTCTCGTTCACTCCATCTCCCCATCTCACATAATCTCTAGTCTCTGTGCTCGTTCCACGTCCGAACTCCTCAGGCAAATCAGAACTGTCAGTCACACTTAAGGGTCTAAGTACCTCGTGATTTTCCCAATCAGACACACCGCCATCGCTTTACCTGGGAACGGGCTCGGCTGCCCCCGCTGTCCATCACGCCTCGGGCCAATTTTGTTCTTTTAAATAAGCAAACTCATCATCACCTTAATGGCTCAAAGATTACGTGACCTTGACAATGTCAGTGCAATGTATTATATCCAGTATTTGCCTGTAAGTTGCTCTCGCTGTGGATTCATTGTGTCGTTTTTTCGTGGCGGTCAGTAGGTCCAACATTTTGGTTCCAGAGGGGCCGCATGTGAGAACGCACATGACGGCAAATGTCGCTGCGGACATTTTTTACGGAACTTCTCCAGCCGGCTGATCAGCCCCCTTCTTGTAAAATGAATTTCGCAAATGTCTGAGTACATGTCGCCCTCCCGTGTGTTTGCATTTTGGTCACTTCACGTCTTCTCGAGTTTCCCTGTGATTTGCAAGAAGTCGATGCGCGAGCAGCTGACAGGCCGATATGACGACCTGGCAGTCTGGCTGCGATTGCGGCGTCACGGTCACGATGTTCCGTCTCACCTCTCCGCCACAGCTCGCGGCCCATAAAACACTTCGTCCTCGTGTTTAGATTTATCCCTCGGGCTGACAGCTCCATTACGAGGCCCCGCTGATCATCCGGGGCGATGAGACTCTAAAGGACACGTTTCAAGCTTTTTTTGGTTTTTATGCACTCGACTTCACGAAGCTCTATATTTCTTTTATGTCTTGTGTTTAAAGGTACATTAAGTGAGATTTATTTTCTCACGCCCGCGGTCGTCAGAACATACTGTAATGGGTATATGTCAGAATGATTAACTGGTAATTATGTTATCATGTAGGAGAAATGAGACGGTATACATGCGGAAGTGGGGAGCCAATGAACGGCCCTCATTCTCACCGCGTTGTCGGCCTCAGACATGCCTCATGTCGAGGCTTTGAAAGTGACAGATGATCAAGGCTTCACGTATCGGCTACTGTCCCTTTAAAATCCTCATCAGCCAAAGGAGGCGATCCACTTTCTTAATCCTCCGACTCAGATTTAGTCTGAGTCCTCTTCTCCGTAGCTGACTTGGCCGGTTTTCTAATTTGGCTGATTCACACACTGCGTCGCCAATCTCTCTCTCTCTCTTTTTTATATTTATGCTTCTGACTCAGTGAGTCTAACCGCTGTGACCTCTCTGGGCCTTTAAAAAAAAAAAAGAAATGTTTTCTATGGGGCAGCCGGCCAGGAGGGAACCAGCTGGGCACTTTGCTGAATGGAGAGAGGGAGCAAAGGAAAAGGTGTTTGTTCTTCTAGTGTGTGTGTGTGTGTGGTGTGTGGTGTGTGGTGTGTGTGTGTGTGTGTGTGTGTGTGTGTGTGTACGTCTGGGTCTTAGTCTCGTGTGTGGTCGTCACGTTACATCACCGCTTAAAGCCTCTCAGACTCTTCCGGTCGCTCATTATACGTATGAGAGGATGAGGCTGATGTCATTAGCTCGCGGCTTAAAGTCCAGACCATGTGTTCACATTGTTTTCCCAACAATTCAAGTGTGATTCATTCACCCGTCAGTTAATGTATATGTTACGCTTGAAATACACACATGCCAATATGCAAACTCTCACACACACACACACACACACACACACACACGTTGAAGAGCTGTTTTTACATGTGATGGATGTTTCACGTGAGGGTAGTTTTAGTCGGTTTATCTACTCGAGCAGAGCAAGCTGGAGCAACAAAGTGTCTCAGTTCAAAAGAAAACACGGTTCCACGATAAGAGCGAGTGCAGTTTACAGTTTTTTATCAGTAAATGGAGGATTTTCCTGAGAACCGTCTCATCCAAAAAGAAAAACTTTATGTGCATGTGCAAGGTCTGACCTCATTGATTGACGCATGTATTCAATTATTATGAGTCATTGCATGTTGTCTGGTTTTTATGATCTAAACTAAACTCAGTACATTGGCTCCGAGTCTAATCACATGCTGTATTTGAAAGAAAGATGTATGAATATATATTCCATCATTCATTTGTCCTTCAGACAGGTTTTTTTGGGGTTTTTTTATGCAGCTATTGTCACGACTTGTTATTGCATCATTGTGTGGACAGAAATAACACAGGCATTATTTCAATACGCATGGTTTCAGCTTCCAAACATCAGCTCTCATTATCTGGCCCCCGTCCTCCAACAAGCGAGGTCGCGTCCCGCTGCAATCTTCCCCTTTCTCTCTCTCCTCCCTCCGAGACACAATTGCGACGCCCGGTGATAAACGGCGCGGTCCCGCTTCCACTTGACGTCTCTCTGAAGAGGTGTGAAATTGAACCTGCGCGCTCAACCGCACCGCGCATTCGTATCATGTCATCAGTCAGTCAGTCAGTCAGTCGGGCGCTTTTATCAAACGCCGTTATCATGCATCGGGCGTCAGGCGGCCCCCGGCTTTTGTGTTCCCTGTCCGTCACGCTCGCAAACAATAACGCATAACTGAATTGCTCCACGTGCAGTCGAAGAAGGGGCCAGATGAAGACGGCAGCTGTCCCCCGTCGGAGCGCTCCGCGTCTTGTTGATTCTGGAAAGCGACGTTTGGATCAATAAACCGCCAGCTACCAAATGGACCCTTTTCATTGTTGACTCGTGAATGCCAGCTCAGGACCACTTAGTAGGCAGAGAGCGCCACAAGGACGGGCACTTACTGCACGGGACGGGCAACCAGGAAATGGGCCGCGTGCTGGAAGCGCTTCAAGAGCACTTTCAGTCACCATGCCCCCCCCCACGTCCGATTCTGTGGATTTCTATAGATTTACAGGCCCGCGCGTAATGGGCAGCTGTTCATGCCGTGGCAAATGTGTGTGTGTGTGTGTGTGTGTGTGTGCGTGCGCGTGTGTGTGTGTGTGTGCATGCGCGTGTGCGTGCGTGCGCGCACGTGACCCAGATGGCCGGCCCAGCTCTGGAGGCCCTCCAGGTTATCGAGCACTGATTGTACGGCCTCACGTCGGCGCCGTTTGCCGGCTGCTCACCGCTGAGCTCGCCACCCCACCCTCGCCCTGTTTTTTTCGTCATCAGTGACCCTCGCCCCTCTGCAGGCGCTCGTTCATGTCGGAACTAATTGATTCATTGACGGCAAATTGATCACTTTCCTAATGTGTCATTATAAAGATGATGAGCGGAAAACAACCTCATAAGTTATCAGGTCATGAAAAATCCATTCGGCTGCCGCTTGCAGGACTTGGTTCATCAGAGGTGTGAAGTCACAAGATGCGAAAGACAACAACATGAAGTCTCTCGGAGGAGAGTTGGACCAACACAACCATCCAGCACGTCTGTGGGGCGATGGAGCAAGATTTTCCTATGGCAGCATTATTGTATATATTTGCAATTGGGTGTTGACATTAGGGAAATGCATCTGAAGAGATTTGTAAAACCGATTCTCAGTCTGTCAATGTGTAGACTGATTTGTGAATGAATAAATGAATCTGCATACATGTTCTCAAATGAGATTCAACAAATACACACTCAAAAAAAGGGAATGTAAATTTGTTTTTTTTCAATTGAGTGAAAACTGTAATATTGAGCCTCAAGCAAAAACAGATAATGCTTCATTCCCACCACATCATGTGACTTTTTTATTTGGCTACAGTCCCCCCCCCCCCGTGCCCATCTCCAAATGTGTGCGATGCTCTTGTCTGTACTGACTTAATATTTGCTACAGTCGTAAACCCAACAGACTGGACCACCAGCTGGGTGGAGATGTGAAGAACTGCGTAGGCCAAAACCATACAACTCCTATAAAAATTCATGGTCTGCTAAGTTGTTTGAGTTTTGCTGATGATATCGCGTCATAAAGTCGGATTTCAAACCTACAACGAGGCGGCTTTAGGAGCTTCGGTGTATAAACTTCCTTCTTCTCCTCCGTAATCTCCGAAGTGGTGTTGACAGCTTCCCCGGGAGCTCTGAGGAAAGGTACCTGCGTCCTTGGCCTCTGTCCGACGTGCACCTGCCCACTATTGCACTAAGTCACGATGAAAAACTATATCAAAAAAACAAAACGATCATCAAACCACATTTACTAAAAAGGCAAAGTCACGGTTCCATCAGTACGACGACGCTCCTCGTCATTCTCCGCTATATTTCCCTAAAAGAAAAACCTCTTCTCCACTGCGAGCGAGCGCTCATCAAACATGCAGGACGACCCGCGGTTGGCACGGAGCCTCTGAGTTATACGTGCTGCCTTTGATAGCAGATCGCAGCAGCTCCACACCACCACCTTTCTTTTTACAATCCCACAGGGATTTCAGACTGCAAAGACAGAGAAAGCTCCTCGATATTGGCTATTTAGGCCCCCGAGAAAATCTTTTAATGGCTGGTTTCACAGAGGTTTCAATACATCAGCGAGACGAGGGGACGAGTGAGAGTGATATTGAGGCTGCGGGCAGAAGAAGCCTCAAGCCTAATGGGTTTATAAGTCCTGAAATGTTATATATATATATATATATATATATATATATATATATATATATATATATATATATATATATATATATATATATATATATATATATATATATATATATAGTGAGTGCGTTGAACTAGTCGAATGGATCCAAAACTCGGGTCCACCAATGACGTTCAGAGGGGAAATGTCTCTTTGGTGGATCTGATAGCAACTGAAAAAAGTTTCACTGAGAATTAATCTTGATTTTTTTTCGATAATTAATCTATCTATTAAGTCAAAAGTTCTCCGCTTCCCAAGTGTGAGTATTTGCTCTTGGTCTATTTTACATCAAGTTAAATATTTTTCTGTGTTTGACTGTTGGTCACACTTCAAAACTTTTTTTTGGACACTGTGAAGATTTAGTTTTAATTACTGTTCTCTGACATGTATGGACTTAAGCATTAATTGATAATATCCAAATTGATCAAAAATAAGTTAGCTGCAGGCCTGAACACATGTTTTATAAATGTGATATTCTATTTTGACAGCAAGTGCAATGTTTTCCCTCTGAAAAAGTGGTTACGTACACGTGTACAGTAGCATAAGGCTCCTCAAATGTGTGCTTACATACTTGAGTAAATGTCCCGAGCTGCTTCCCCACTCCCGCTAATCACATTCTCAAACACACACACACACACACACCAGCGGTGATGGCAACCGTTATCATCCGCGGCGGCGGTCTTTGAAAACATCTGATGAATTTCCCTTTCACCTGACTGCGTGTTGCAAACTCTCACATCTGCTCCCTCGACACGGCGGGGAAAACCGAAGGAGACGCAACATGAGACTCGGAGGAACCAGACGCCGCTTTGATCCGTGACAATAAGAAGGGGGAAAAAAACACCCAAAAACAAACTGCAGAGAGACACAAAGCGCTGCGCGGTGCGGCTGCTCATTAAGGGCTTGATGATGGAGCTCATTGCAGTGCGTTCTCTCTCCGAGATGATCCACCTCGCAGCTGCGAGAAACTCTGGATACTTTTGTGGCAGCACTTTTTTTTCCCTGTAATGAAAGTGTAAAAAAAAAAGTGTGTAGTGTACAGTAGACACCTGAAGAGCAGGACATGGCTAACCTCATTGTGCCGTGGAGGACGGTGAACTTTTGGGGACATGGGATGGACAGTTAGCTGCTATGTATTTCTGAGAGGAAGCTGCACGCTCCACGAATGTGATCGTTATTGGTTGTGACATTTAATTCCCCCATTTGAGGACCAGCGCCGTTCGGCGGCAAGGCATCCTCACGGAGACGCACGCGAATCAGATTCACGCGAGGAATCTGCGCTCAAAGTCTTTCGTGTATCAGTCATTACTTCTCAGGCGTGTTTCTCAGCAGCGGAGGCGTTGATTGGTGCGATGCCACTCACTTTCCTCACAGGAAACGACATCTCATGTTTTTTAATTAGATCACAGATCCTTCGTCAATAAAAAACCCTCGCTCCGCCGTCTCTGTTGGCCGTGCTTCTTTTTGGTTTCTCGTCAGTAACTGTTGAGTCAAGGTCATGTGAATGACACCAGGGATCGACAGCATCAGTTTAGGGACGTTCACCTTGGACTCGTTTATCAATCAACGATTCATCTCCCCTGAACTTCTGCTGATTCAAATCTGTATATATGTTTGTAGATGGCGCAAATGGCACGAATATGAAAAGACTTAAAAGGGTATAACTCGCTCTTGAATCTACAGGCAATCTCTCAGCGGTCGAGTTGCATTGAGGGTAATGTAGGCAGCAGGTTATGGAAGGAAGAGGAACATGTGGGATATTAAAAGGCAAAATTCTGCTGCTTTCATTTTGATATGTTTTAACCGACTTGTGTCCAAAAACTTTAGAGCACGCTGCTAAATTGGCAGAGTACTCCAATAAAGTTATTATTAAAATGGGTGGAAAAGATCACATTGGTGTTAAGTGCAAACAACGGCGAAATAGTGATTGTCAATATGCAAAATCTGTGCACATGCTTCAGAGACGATCTCGGAAATTTGGCTAGAAATAATTGAGAGGCAGGGTGGTGATCACTGCACGTCTGTGCTCCTTTGATTTTTTTCATTGAGAGAAAAAAAACAATTTGCATTTTTCCATTCTTTAAAATCTCCTATGAACGGCAAATACAATGTAAGCCACACACACACACACCACTGAGACATACCTGTTTCCACGGCTTCGCTGACACACAACATAACCCACAATGCACTTTGGCTTTGCATTAAAAATGATTGAAGCTTGAAGATATTGTGTGGGGGAAAAACATGCATAAATTAATGCATGTCTGCAGAATGATGATGTTTTGATAAAACGCTAAAGATGATCCCCACCTGTAACCTACTTCAAAGTCCAGCCCTGACCTCCAGTGTCAGTAAAGCCACATAAACAACAGACGGAATTGCTCCTTTACCTCTTGGGGCGTCTATACACATTGTTTTTTTCACAGTTTCTATTAAGGTGTCACTTTCCCCAAGGCTGTTGCAACTCCACCGACACTACAGACAGTTACACAATGTTCTATAAGGGCTCTATAATAACCAGAGAGACACTTTCACTCGAGGTTTTCAAAGAACAAAATCATCTAAAATGAGACTTTTTGGCCATCGCATTGCAAATAAGCCAAAGAACATTAGGATCTTGGGGAAAAACCCTGATAAATGCATGCATTTGACTCTGATCTGCTGTTTTCATTCGATTTTCTAGAGTTTGATCTCACTGGAGCTCCATCGAACCGCTCTGACAACAAGCACTGAACCGAAAGACGTCCACCTGTAGGCAGAGAGTCTCTCCCTACCTGCAGCCAGCTGCATCCAGCCGCAGATCTTGTACACGGTGCCGGTGCTGCAGAAGAAGAAGAGCGCGAAGCAGCCGATGCAGGTGAGCACCAGCGCCATGGACATGCCGATGAAGAAGGAGGCGGCCTTGAACGCGCCGGAGGGGATGGTGCTGAACTCGGTGAAGCTGCCCTGGCAGGTGAGGTCGCGGGACAGCCCGTTGCCGATGCAGTAGTGGAACAGCCCGAAGTAGCCCGCCTGCGGCGTGTCCACGCCGTCGCCGATCCAGTACGGCTGGATGAAGCACACCACGTTGACGATGGCGAAGAGGATGGTGAAGATGGCCCACAGCACGCCGATGGCGCGCGAGTTGCGCACGTAGTTGGTCTGGTAGATCTTGGCAGCCTCGGACGCGGGGAGCATGGTGGTGGTCGCGGGGGCCCCGGGGATCATCCTCTGGTCGGTGCGAGAGAGATGGTCCTCCTCACTCTGACATCTGCCGCATCTGGTCCGTGTAGATGGAACGGTCACTGGGGGTCAGTCTGCACAACTTCTTCTGGATTCTCTCTCTCTCTCTCTCTCTCTCTCTCTCTCTCTCTCTCTCTCTCTCTCTCTTCTATTTCTGCCTTTCTTCAGTCACATGCATCACTGCGCTCTCGCGTCCATCGCCAGGTCGGGGTTGTGGTTTCTGTCTCGCGTGTTTCATTCATCACTCTCCGCAAACGCGAAGGGTGCGCTCGGGGGGGGGGAGAGGCGAGCTCCAGCCAGGGCATCATCCGATCCATCCACTCAGAAAGCGCGTCGATTCATCAGATATCTGTCCGCGTATTTATTCCCCCCTCCTCCCCACAAATAAATCAATGTCTCTACCTCTCTGCCTGAGTCGTGCCAAATGAGCCCGCGGCTTGTTGCTCCGACAGACCGGCTCGCCTCAGTGAATCAGCGCGTGTGATCTCGTCCGGTTCGTCTGCAGCTCGACGGCGACAGAACCGCAGCTGAGCTCCGAGTGAATGAGAGTCACAGGGCCAGCCCACTTCCCCTAATCCCCGCCTGACGTATTATTACTGTAACGCGCGAAATCTTAAACAGACACGTTGGAAAAAGAGGCTCTTCATTAAATTGTATCTCTTTATTCATTTGATTTCTTTTGACCAGCGCGCACTATGAATCAATGAATGCACCCCATATAACCGCAATACTAATAATAACAGTAATAATAATCAGAAACAAACATAATACCACCTGTGAAAGGGATTTATTTCCAATGGGATTATTGGAAAATAATTATAATAGGCTATTCCCAGATTTTTTTTGGCGATATATGATATATGATATTTTATCATATATATATTGTATTTTGTGCAGACCTCTATTAACATACTCACCATTTTTCTGCGCCCCCCAAAGTACAGCAACGTATCACAGTTTATCATTAGTGGGCTGATTTTAATTTACAATAATCATAATTTATGTTGTTGTTGGTTGGTTTTGTTATTAAACAAATAAAAATGGTCTTTTAAAAGTATATTCATAAAAAATGGCGTTGTATGAGGCACATTTTGTCCAGATCTAACAGAAAAACAGTGCCAATTTTACCTTTGAGACACAAAAGGTTGTAAAACTACATTACCCAGAATGCTGCAGCGAGTCACGATTGGCTAGTGAACGATAGCCGTCATGTGACGTAATCTGAAGGCGCGCGCGAAACTCTCCTCCTGAGTTCCGCCGGTAGTTGTTGTGTCTGATTCTAACGTTAAGTCAGTTTTCACGCTATTTTAAGTTTGTAACACGTTTTATTTTCATTCATGGATGTTTCCACAGCTCTCCGTTGTATTCACAGTTAACAGTTTCCGACAGTTGTTCCCGGTTTGACTCACTTTTCCCACCGCAGTTCGTCGCCTCCTGCTCCGCCGTCAAACCGCGGCAGGAACTAGCTAAACGCTGCTTCCGTTGTTGTTGTTGTTGTTGTTAGCCGCCGCCGGTGTCACCGACCTGTTGCCGGTGGGAGACGCAGCATGACGGCGCTGCTGCAGCATCCGGGGTACGAGGACGAGAGTCTGCAGAGGGTCGCGGAGCAGCTGCCCTGCAGAGAGGCCCAGTCTGCGGTGCTGCTGTCGCTCATGGGACAGGTACAGTCACCCAGTGACCCTGTCACGTGCTTTTATTTACACGTGTCATCTTGTCAGCTGAGAGAATAACATGTTATCTGTTGGTCCTGAAGAGACTTTGAAAAAAACCTTATTTTCAGGTATTGAAATCTCAGTTACATCATTTACAAATATTTTATAGTCGATTTTTAAAGACAATTGTCAGGTACGTCTCCAGTGCCATTGTCCCAGACAAACCATCCATCCATCCATCCATCCATCCAGTTATGCTGCTTATCCAGGTCCACGTGGCATTTCATGATTTATGATATTATTACGCACAAAAGTCAGTAAGTTCATGCACTTCTCTCTCAGGCCATACCAGCCCCTGCTGTTTTGTATTAATAACCTGACATGTTTTTGCAGCTGTGATGGTGGAACAGGTGATAAATAATAAACTAAACTCCGACAAGAGTCAAAAGTTTAACTTTGTGGACCGAGCGAAGACTCCGATTTAGTCCTGTGTCTAATAATAGTTCTGAAGGTTCAAGTACAACATCATCTCTGGCTTTAACCAGCACGTTGACGGCAGTTGTCTTTGTAACAATAATATTAATAACAATAAGGCTTGTTTGTATGAAGGTCACATTGGTTTAATCAGAAATTTCCAACTCACAGCTTCTCAAATCTTATAAGTTTCCATTTTGCTTTGTGACGTCTGACTGCACATCTAATAGTTTGTAGTTTTGAACTGTTGGTTGACTTAAATATTCAGATTAATTCTTGATATTCTCTTCATGAGACTGACTTGTTTGTCTACAGATCTCTGGTGTCACAATAAATTGAATTAACAGGTTTGGGTTTTAAGAAGACTGGAGAACTGTCTGCCTTCTTCTCCAGAGGAACGGTTATAAAGATAGAATTTTTTAAAAAGTAAATCAGTTTGCAACTAGTTGACAACTAAGACTGTCTTTAAATCAAGGACATAAGCCATAAGGACATAAGCAGTTAATTACTGATTGATTTGTGGTTGTTAGGAGAATGTTAAGATATGATACACTGAGTGAGCTGGTGCTGATTTTTGTCCCCACAGCCGCAGCAGTACAGTTACCCTTCGATCTTCATCTACGGTCATCGGGCATCGGGGAAGAGTCACGTGATGCACGTCCTGCTGAGGGAACTTGAGGTGAGAGTGAATCATTTGCCCTCAGTGACTTTCAGGGCGTCTTTAAGTGGTGTTTTTATGTGTGTGTGTGTGTATGTAGATACAGGTTGGGATGGGTCCAATTTTGTTATCAAAATGAATAATAATTTCCCTCTCTTTAGCGTTATCTCCCGTCCTACACTGCGGTGAGACAACAGAAGGGTGTCGAGGGATGAACCATTAATCAGACTCGTGTCAGTAGCTGCTTAACATGTACGAGTTTGACTCTGTGACTTTTATAAGGTTATAAAATCCTTTAACAAAAAAGTTTCTGTTACACAGAGATTTTTACGCGGCAGCTCAGGAAGTAGAGCGGGTCGTCCGCTTATCGGAAGGTGTTAGTTCGATTCCTCCATTTAAAAAAAAAAGTTCTTGGCAACATGAACTTGGCACATTCTTTTGTAAATGTTATTGTGCCAATGTATAACAGAGAAATAACAAAAACGACGTTTTCTTTTGGCTAAGTTTATATTTCCCTTCCTAAATTAAAAATTAATGGATTTAATACTTGGTGCCAGATGTTACTTCAGATCTTACTCCAATTTCTTTTTGTAAGAATTAAATATAAAGGGTATCAGTGATGCTTCCCACCCTTTACTCGAGTCTTCACCCTCATGGGGACGCGGTGACAAATTGTTTATTGCCTGATTTCACAAACATGTTGCTAATCTTTTTTTATTTTATTTTTTTAAGATAATGTTGTTTGTTGACACTTTGTTTCTGCTTTTTGTCGTCTTAAATATTGTGGTGTGTTTTATTTTTAAAATTTTTGTGATGAAGACAGTGTTCAAAGTTCCTAACTATCTAACTAGGGCTGCAACTAATCTGTCGGTTATTTTCTAGATTAATCTATCACTTGTTTTCTATAGAATTTCAAAAGTAATGAAAAAAGCTAGATACATAAAAGATACATCCTCAAAAAGATTGTTTTGCTCAGATAAAAGTTAAAAACCCAAGATTATTATAAAGTTTACAATGATTCTAGACAAAGAAAACCAGCCAACAGTTTCAAATGTGGCAAATGTTGTCCAAAAAAATGCCTACAGAATTAATATCTGTATAAAAATGGCATATGATAAAAAAATAAAGCAGCAAATCCTTCAACTTAGGAAGTTGGGATCCTGTAAATATTTGGCATTGTTGCATGAAAGTGACTGAAGTAATTACAATGAAAATCGATTAAATGACAAAATGTTACGGCCGTAAACATACTTGTATTTGGTGTTCATTTAACATCACATTACTTTTATGATGTAACACTAAAATTGCAGCCAAGTTTTGACAGGTAACATGACAACAAATCAAAAGCAAATAAAAGGAACACACAATGTGAGGACGTGCATTAACTCTTTGGTTTTCCCTCCTCCTCCTCTCTGCAGCTGCCTCACGCCACACTCAGCTGCGTCGAGTGTGTTTCCGGCGCGCTGCTCTTTCAACGAGTGCTGCTGTCCTTGTTCGGCCACGAGGCCGCTGCGCTGCTGCCCCGCAGCGCCTCCCTGTCCGACTTCGTACGCGTCTACAGGCAGCAATGCTCCCTGTCGCCTGCCGAGCAGACGCGATTCATCGTGAGTGCCTCTGCCGCGCACCAAAACACTCAAATCCACTGCACGTCTCAGGATGTCACTTGCACGTCTGCATGATAATGTGATCAGTAGTGATAGCGTATGCAAATGACCTGCTAAAGAAAGCTCCAGATGTGTTAGCCTGGAGAAGATGAGTGTGACTCTTGTTTTCTGGAGTATGGATGTTGTTAAACAAGCTCAAACGCAAAACACACATGTATTTTTCAGGTGATGGAAAAAGCGGAGCTCCTGAGAGACGCCGATGCCAATCTCCTCCCCGCCCTCCTGCGTCTCCAGGAGTTGGTGAGGAAGTGCAGCGAGCTCTTTGTGTTACCTGTCAAGAGAGCCACTGTGTTGTTGTTGTTGTGGATGATGAAGAGGGACTGGGAGAGCTTCTTTTGTTAATGGATGACCTTGAGCTTGAGTGTATGTGTATGTGGAGCTCTTTCATAATGCTGTTAGCGAATAAGGATGGCAGCCACTCACAGCATTTTAATCAAACAAAACAAGAGTAAAACAGAAAGAAAGAAAAAAGGCTGAGGTAATTATTTGTGTTTCATTCCTGTGAAATCTCTGGTGGATTGTGGGTGTTAAGAGGATTCTGTCATTTTTGAATGTCTTTCCTCTTAAGTGCCACCGCACAGGGGTTTTTGAAGTGATAATAGGATCCAGATTCACACGGATATGATGGATGAAAGGACAATGAAGGATTCTCTCTTATGTGTGTCATGTTATTTTTTTATTATTATTCTGGCCTCTCTGCGTTAGATCTTAACTACACACACACACTCGTGTCCTTCAGGTGGAGGACAACGTCACCGTCGTCCTGCTCAGCGAAATTGCCTGGGACAAGTTCAGACCGAACACGGGCTGTTTCGAGCCGCTTCTGCTCCACTTCCCCGACTACAGCAAAGGTACGAATCGTTCCTGGCAACACGCCACGCTACATAGAGCCATGAGTAACCCCGCCGCACTGCATAGCGATGATGCACACTCGGCAGATGCAGCGCACGATGTGCGATTTGTACCTGTGAGTTTGTTCTCACACTTTTAGGCTGAAATACTTCATCATAAAACACTGTACGAATTCAGCACGTTCCAGGAGTGAATAGATGTTCTTGTAATGCTGGATTTTCAGAGACCAAACTTTAAAAATAAAAAATAATATCTCTGTTTTCAGTGATGCTAAATATAATGTCAGCGTGTGTCCTTTATCCACAGGTGAGCTGCAGCAGATCCTGTCTCAGGACAGACATCCGTCATATTCGGCCGACTTTTACTCGTCCTACATCAACATCCTGCTGGGAGTCTTTTACTCGGTGTGTCGGGACCTCAGAGAGCTTCGCCATCTGGTCAGACACACGTTCATAAGTCAGATTTTTCACGGTTTCGATTTTCTTTCAGTCTGGCGTCATTGATTTCTCTCTTGTCTTTCTTTTCAAGTAGGCTGCCCTCAACTTCTCAAAGTTCTGTGAGCCTGTGGCGGAAGGAAAAGGTAAATCCATAAAGAAATCATTAATCTGGCAGCTGATATATTTAAAAATATCTCACTTTACCTTCTTTCTTTGTGTCACTTTAAAGAGGGGTCTTTGTGTTGTATTGTTGTGAGGGACTTCTGATGTCTTACAGTGAACAATGATTACTGTGACTCTTCAATAATGTTTCTTTTTTATTTTTGTGCATAGTGAAAGAGACTGACACACACAAGCTTTGGAGGAACATAGAGCCTCATCTGAAAAAAGCCATGCAGACGGTTTATCTCCGGGAAGTGTCCAGGTTTGTGAAATCTTTTTTTTTTTTCTTTCTTCGACATATGATGTGATTATTGTTCCTCTTATCACCATTGTGCGTTTTCTTTCTTTCTTTATTTGCCTCTCTTCAGTCTCCAGTGGGAGCAGATGCAGCAAATGGAAGAGAAGGAAACTGGAGTCGTGAGAGGTACCGGATCTGCTCCTAACCCCAAAAATAATAAAGGCAAACGTTTCTACTGGCAATGGGAAAAGAATCAATCGCCTTTTTTTAACTGGTTTAACCGCAGTTAAAAAAAAACAGCATTGTGCATATACATGCTTATTTTGACTGACTGATTGGTCTCCTTTGCCTCCTCTTTCAGGTTTATCTGCTCACACTCACATTGAACTGCCTTATTACTCAAAGTTCCTGCTGATCGCTGCCTACCTGGCATCCTACAACCCTGCTCGCACAGATAAACGCTTCTTCCTCAAGGTAGGAAATAATATTTCTCTCCATACAGGACACAAAACATCAGGGGAGAGAGATGAGAGAGAGACATACAACAAAAGTCCTCAGTCACTCTGATCCATGGCCTATTTTCACAGAAATGATTAGCAAGCGAAGCTCACAACACATTGCTAATGGCAGCGGTGTCGCTTGCAATTTGTCGATAAATGGTTTGGGAGTGTGGCGACTGTTTTGATTGATTAAATATTTCAAATTTAGCAGGAGAGGAAATTATTCTCATGTTGCAAATCACAACATGCAGGATGCAGATTAGAACTCTTATAGTGGTTTTGTCTCATAACTTTTAGTTGTTGAACCTTTTTTTATCGAGTTCATCCTTTTAAAAATTCAGGGTCTGAGGAAAGACAGTGTCGTTTATTGTACAGGTTTTTTCTCCAAATCTGATTTGTGATTTGGTGCAATATGAAGAAAAAATGTGTTTGATATCTTTGTGTTCCCCCCCAACAGCACCACGGAAAGATAAAGAAAACAAACTTCTTGAAGAAAAATGAAAAGGTGATCATCTTAATGTAATATCCTCTCTTTGTTTGTTTCACGTCACAAGAGTCGCATAGAACTTAACACAATATCGATATGTTTCAGACAAGTAATCACCTCCTGGGGCCCAAGCCTTTCCCTCTGGACCGCCTGCTCGCCATTTTCTACAGCGTGGTGGACAACAGAGTCGCCCCCACTGCCAGTATATTCTCCCAGGTGAGTGTCCAATGTGCCGCCACATTTAGTGTTTTGGAAGGACTCAGACGAGACACTTTTCTACCCAAATGATCATGAGTTTTGGGACCTGTGTCCAAATGCTGATCTATTTACAGCCCCGAGCATGAAACGTTCTTGGTAAAAATTAGGTTTGACCCATATGTGAAACTGGCCGTCATCATTAATGCCTCTGCATCAAAGCTGTGTTTAAAGAAGTGGAAGAGGCAGACATTTTGGTTCTTCCCTCTCTCTCCTCAGATCTCCTCTCTGGTGACCTTACAGCTTTTGGCTCAGGTCAGTCACGAAGACCAGCTCGATGCCCCAAAGTACAAATGTGCCGTTTCCATGGACTTCATCTGTGCCATATCCAGGTGTGTGTTCCTGTTTGGTAATGCACACGACTGAATTCTTCAAGGGAAACTGACCTTTTGCAGTCTTTTTTTCCTCCCCCTCACAGAGAATGTTCTTGTTTTGATTTATCTTCCAGGACAGTGAACTTTGATATCGTCAAGTATCTGTACGACTTCCTGTGAGGGGAGACGACACAACTGTGACAGCGTGACAGATGTGGGATTTCTTTTCTCCGCAAGACGACGACACTCACAGACACTTGCATCTTGACAAAGACGTGAAGTTGAATTCATCCAATTATGTCGCTGCCCCCTTGTGGTTGATACATGTTTTTTTTCTGTAGAGTTTCATGTTAAATATTTGCATTTGTACAAAATAAACTGACAAACTAACTTTATTTCATCAGATTTTTTTTATTTATAGGACATTTCCAAAAAGATTAATTTTATTATAATTCAAAACATCCATTGTATAACTCTTATAGAAGTAGGAGAATCCAAATACCTGGGCACTCATGTTTCAAAAAAGGCTAAAAGACGACGGTGCGGCTTTATTATTATTTTTTTTACCTGACACATAGCGAACCTGACACCGTGTAGGTGAATCACCATCCTTGCTCGAAGGGAGGGTTTTGTTCCTGTAATGTGTTTTCACCATATGGACCCTGAGGCCACTGATGTCAAAGGATAGTTTGAAATTCATCACATTGTTGTGGTTCTCTTTAACAAAATTGAAATGCATGTTTTTTGTGATGGGGGCGTTGAATCAGGCTGAGATTGAACCGACAGTATGTTGTGTCAAAAGCTGCAGAGCCAGTAGATTTAACAGAAACATTTACGCAGCTTATTTTAAGTGTTTTCGTTTTTTTTATTGTACAAATAAGCAGAAGCTGGGGGGAGAAAAACAACACAGTCTGCAGTCTTCCAAGGCACCAGTCGAGCAAACACAAAGGTAATCTGTATCTGCATTTATGCTGAATAGGAAGCAAATCATTCAACCACACACAAAACCAGGAGTCAGTGGTTTTCATTTTCTTTAATTTATTTCAAGCTTAAAAAATGGTTAAAGCATAAAAAAGGTTACATTTGAGAATTGCATTTGCACTAAATCTGAAACGTTCATCTGTTCCTGTGTTACTGCCGCACAGCCTCCTCCTGCAAAACCCCCCACTGCCGAGAACGGTTTAAATGGAGATTTGAGTAATCTGATGCAGAGGGGAGAAGACCCAGAGGGAGAGAAAAGAAAAAAAAGATTTTTTCAAAAGCATAACTGAGTCTGTGTAGTTGCCCCCCTCTACTCCATGATCTCCCTCTTTCATCCCTCATGGGTATGTGTGAGGGGGGAAGTGACCCGGATGAGAGATCATCCCTCAATGCCGTCGCCATGGCCCCCGGGAAGAGCTCGGCATCATTACACAAGGACAAGGACCGGTCGGTAGAGGTTGACTGAGTCATCCAGGTGCATTTAACTTCTTTTTTATTTACACTGGCATCGTATTAGACTGGATTCAATCTTAATAGAAATCTCAGTCTGTGAGTGACATTTTTATATTTTTTTTTAAACCAGAGGCTGGTGGGGTCAAATCACGAAGGAGGACGAGGCAGGTCGGAGCCGGACGGATGCTGCTAAACGCTGTGCCTCCTGTTGTGGATCATGGCCACAATGTGGGTGAGGTCCAGACTTTTCATCATCACCTCCATGAAGTCGTCGTCGGTGCGAGCGCCGGCCACAAACTCGTCCAGGGAAAGCTCGCCTGTCGGAGGAGACGGAATAATTTAAAAGAAATTAAATGCACAGCAGGAAATTAGGTGGGAATTAAGCATTTTCACTGTCACTCTTTCCCTGAACCTAAACAAAGTAGGTTTTTGTGCATAAACCTAATTTTTTTACATTTTATCTGATATCATGGGGTTCTCAAGTGAGATGAGATATTACACTGCTACCAAGACCTACACACACACACACATACACACACATACACTGTAGTATAGCATTTGTGGAGTTTCCCTTTAAGTGTGTCATCTGTGTAAAAGTTGAATTTGCATCTTTTCTAAAAGATGTAACAGTTTCATTGTGTGACACAGCCACCTACACTATTACTGCATCTTCTGTCGATGCCTGTCGTGCTTCCAGACTGGAAGCTGACAAAAGCCTCCCCCCACAAATCGATCGTTTCCCCAACTCTCTGTCTCTGCCAGAGCAAACTCACCATCTCCATTTATATCAATCCTGTCAAACACGCCGTTGGTGAAATCCTCAGCCGTCCCCTCCTGGTTCTCATGTCCGTTGATGGCACGAATGGCCTGTGGGAGGACGGATAAAAAAGAAGAATACAATCAGCATTATGCCAAGATGAGGCCAAAGACGTGCTTGAAGATACAGCATGGAAGATGGATGCGTATTCTGCACCTTTATGATGTTGAGGAGCTCGTGTCTGTCGATGCAGCCGTTTCCATCCACGTCGTAGAGTTTGAAATACCAGCGCAACTTGTGCTCCATCTTCCCTCGCATCACCAGGCTCAGAGCGGCCACGTACTCCATGAAGTCAATGTAGCCGTCCTGCAGGAACAACAGGCACATGAGATTATTTTCTCTCTCTCTTAAAACATCAATAATTCATGTATACATCTTATTGTAAATCAATTTTTTAAAGCAATGTTCAAAGAGATGTAAATTGGTCAAACCAAAGAGATGTAAATTGGTCAAACCAAAGCTTCCATCCCTCAGGATTTCACCAATGGCGTGTCTGACAGGATTGATATAAATGGAGACGGTGAGTTTGCTCTGGCAGAGAAAACAGAATATATCTGAATCACGCGTCCAGGGTGGAGGTGGATTATCTCCAGCGACTGTGTCTCTGTGTCTGAACACGGGCAACAATCTCAGCATCAAAAGCTTTGTGTCTCACAGATAATCTCACAGTTTAAATCATGCATGAAGATTAGCATTGCCCTTTTGTGCGCTGCGTGATCTAAATATAGACGTGCAGCTTCCCAGACAGACATCCTGCGATGACCCTATATCACGTGTCACGGGACGCCTCTTAATTAAAACTGAGACCCCCCCCCCCCAAAAAAAAGGGACGCAGGATCATCCTGGGAGGTCACTGCATCGCCTGCGTGCTCGTGTGTATTTCCGACGGAAAATGTGCTGGTTACATCATCATCGCCTCAAATGTGATGATTTCAGACACTTTGACCTATCCAAGATGTCAGAGGCGTAAATATATCTTTGCCCTTTGGAGCGTTGAAGATGTCGTTTAATCTCTTTCCCAAACCACTGCTGCATATTTCTATTCATCCATAATTTAGATGGATACTTTAACTCTCAAACTAGTTAGATAAGTTAGATGACTATTTTAAACAATCATTTAATCACTGAAAGTCAGAAAGAAAATGTCAAATATAGCTGGTTCCAGCTGAATGAATGTGAAGATGAAAGTGCAACACAGCCGGGGAAAAAGATCCCACGCAGATTTTCTCACCTTTTAATATGAGATATTGTAAATTACCCAACTTACAAGGTGTGACTGATAAATATGACAAGAGCTTTCAAAGAACCATCAACACCCCGACAGCTTTTCACATGGTTTTCACTCTCAAAAAAAAGAAGGCCTCATCTTACCTTGTTCATGTCAAAGGTGCGGAACATCTGCTCGATGTAGGCGTTGGCCTCCGAGTCCAAACCCCGCAGCCCGAAGAACTGCTTGAACTCGTGCAGGGTGAGCTGACCCGAGGGGCACTCAGTCATGAACTTCTTGTACCACAGGTGCATCTCCACGGCCTGCAGGTCGTCCACGGTGCTTCCTGTCGAGTTACCCATTTCTCTTGGCGGCCTCGCGACGACAACGAGGATATCTGGAGTCTTCCCCTGCACAAAAAACCTGTCGGCCCAAGTGGTCTACTGTGAGGCGGAGGAGGAACTCTCCCTCTTCACAGTCACACAACAGTGGGACTCAAGGGTGAGAGCGGCAGCCGGCGGGGGCCTTTTGTAGGTGTCTGTGTTTGGGGGGGTGTGTGCCCTCCTTTGGGCCTAATCGCTGACTGTAATCCAGTCGGACATGCAGATGATCGGCTTATAATCGGCCCAATTAAGAGAGGGGCAGGTTGACTGGCTGTGCCCGTGGGATGTGCTGACACACACAATGTAGCTTTCAACCGCTCACGTGGGTGAAAGCTACAGACGAGGCAAAACACACACACACGACCCTGACTCCGCAACTCCCTCACAATTACAATGTAATGTAAACCATCCTGTCTTATGAGCAGATATTGATTTAGAAATGTATATTTTCTATGACAGAGGCGACGGCACATACAGTGTCTGCATTTGTTCTGGTGAGGCCTGAAAAGGAATAATTGAAGGAGCGGATGCTGATTCAGGGAGACGGAAACTGTGGATGTCTTATGCAGAAGTATTTATTAAGAGCTCAATATATATCAAGGAGATTTCTGGTTCGTTTACACAGATCAACAAGGTGGTCAGTGTATGGCGCCCCAAGACAATCTGCCTGTTCCCGGTCTCTGTGGTGTATTTAGTCCAGGGTAATGTCGTCACCTCCCCGCGACTAATGACACCTCGAGAGAGAGACTTCAGCTGCTCGATGATTGTTGTGGCTTGACACAGACAGGTTGACCTCGCTTGGTGCCTGAGAAGACTCGTCTGAACAGTTTCTCAGGGGAGGATAGACAAAATTCCACAACAAGGCCCTTAACGAAATATTTCCTGTTGTCTGTATCTTCTTTTGTAGATGGGAAAAAAGTAGTTCACCGCCGGTCTCACAGAGAATTGAGTTTTCTTAATTTTCTGCATTTTTTGCTTTTTATCTTTTGCAAAAGTCTTGTGCACTTTACATTTCAATGTATATCAAAGCAAAATTCCAATAAACACCATTCTGATTCGGAGTTTTCTTGATTCCCTCTCACTGTGCATTGTTGGTCAGACAAATCTGAAGTTTGAATTTGTTTTTTCAAATAATTTTGAGATTTTATGACAAACAAAACAGTTTGGTAGAGGACTTTATTTGGATAGTACAGTAGGAAGCCAAGGCCGCGTGAACCCTGGCTGATTAGTACAGAAACTGAACAAACATTACAGCTTGAATTCTTTAAAATGAATGTTATAAAACACTGAAGAAGGCCAAATAATCTGAATACAAGATAATATATGAAATAAAATTTCACTTCTTCAATATGATTCCTTTGTTTAAACAATCTTGCAATATACTGGAACATGTAAGTGTTTTTGTTTAAGTGCAGTTAATAAAGTCGACAGCATATTCTTACAACTTGCTAATGCCATAAAAAAAGGACAAATAATAAATGTATACATGTCAGTGCTTAAATTGCATTCTAAATGAACTAACAATTAAAACAAATGGATTAATGCAAAGTAAAAACGTCTATAGTAAATGCAGGCGTTGGTCATTTTAAAGCAGATGTTAGTTTTCCTCTGGAACGTGTTCAGTGTTCATAAAAGTTTCAGAAGAACCACAGACAGCCGCATCTCCACAGTAACGCTGGTCCAGTAGCTCATCATTCATTCATGTCCTCACGGAAGAAGAGGAACTGGCCAATACATTTAAATGAAATACTTTGTACAGTAAGTTTCACAGGCACAGATTGAAAAAAAGAAAGAAAAGAAATTTGTCTGTTGATGCTATGATGCATTATGCATGAAGCGTCGAACATAGTGCGATGACGTACCATTCTGAAATGGTACAGAGGTTCAGTCTTGTTTGCATTATACCCTGTGACACATTTGCATCAACAGCGGAGATGGATGAACGGCAGCAACATGCCTTGTGGAAGATAACAAAATACAAGAGCGTACAAAGTATGAAATAACACGTCAAAAAATATAACACCAGTAAGACTATGTCACAAATAGTTATGTTTTTAGAACGTAAAAAAGTAAAAAGCTATGATATATCCCGACTACAGTTAAGGCCTCTTTTCATTCTTCATCATATGGACTTCATATTCAGTTTTCCACATTGTCAACCCCATCATCTCTCTTAAGTCACTGTGGCTCCACATAGGAGCTGGGGCAGATATCTCCGGCCTCTCGTTTCCTCCTCTTCCCCCAGCGCAGGTGTCTGTAGACGGAGTCGAAGGCCGACGTCGTGTAGCGCGCAAACAGGCTGGTCCACTTCACCGCGTCCACCAGCCACTGCACGGTGCGGCCCACGAAGACCACGAACGTTGTGGCGTAGTGGGCGAGCAGCAGCAGGCTCCTCCCCAGCTGCCTGCCGTGGTTGATGATCAGGTTGACTCTTTGGTCGTGCACAACCATCTTTGCACCTCCTTTTATTTTAATTGTTGCTGATGAAGAAAGGATTCAGATTATGTGTATATAATCTACACATATACACTTCTTTTTTTCTTCTTTTGAAAAAAAAAAAATGTCTGTATTTATGCAGATGCTCCCCAGGATGAAGTAGAGACGCCCAGGGAATTTGCGGACGGTCCCTCACATGCGCCTATCCCCCGGCCGTCCAATCAGCGCTGAGGAACTTCTGTTTCCGGGAATGTTTTGGTGATGTGGCTAAGCTTCAGAAATCCATCCGAGGAAAAATACCAAATTAAAGACGGACACTTTCACCTGGGGAGGCGTCACACAGGTGAGTCAACGGTCCAATCTTTCACAAAACTCTCTGCGCACACGTCGGAGCCTCCGCGCACTGAGCAGAGACTTCTCTTTTTTAGAGAAACTGTCCTTATTTACGAGTTATCGGCGTTAGCTAGCTATGCTAACGTAACTGAACCATGGAAACTAGACGGCGGCCGTTTTCACCGGGGCTTCCTGTAAACAACAACAACCTGTTTCATAATCTTCCAGGGTGTCTACCGTGCGTCAGAGGTGTCGGCGTCCGGCCCCCCCTCTTTCATTATCCCGTTAGCTTTTGCTTTAATCTTCTGCTGTTCGCTATTAAAGCGGAGACGCAGCCGCAGTGCTGGTGTTGTACTGCGGGTTCGGAAAGACTCGGCCGCTGTTCGGTCCAACTCGGAGAAAAGAGGCAAGGGGGCGTCTGACAATGTGTTGCTTTGGACACAAGGCTAAATATTAATATATTTTTTAGAAAATATGGGATTTCCCCCCCCCAGCCCAGCTCGTCCAGGTAACTGATACAAACAATGTGGGAAAATGTGGTTATTGAAAAGCCCAAATTCCCCTAAACACTGTAAATTATGCATATTTATATATCCACCAGGAATTGTTTTAATAACTGGTATTTGTGCGTATTATTTTACCCATTTATTGATTCATTATAAGCGTGAAAAATTGATCTGTAATAGCAAAATAGAATGAATTTGTTGCCCCCCAAATGGATTTAGCAATTGAGTGCTGGGACCAGGTGATATTTGGATATTTTTGATTGACAAGTGACTTTTAAAAATTAATAATTTAATGGTTGCCCACTATCGTCTTTTTGATTAAAGTGATTCATTGATTGTCCCAAAATTTTGGCTTGTCTGTTTTATTTTTGCTGATTTTTAAAACTAGTCTGATTTATTGTGATACCATTGTAAAGCACCTTGCAATATGGATTTTGAAAAGTGCTCTATAAATAAAGTTCATCTACGTATATATAATAAAAATGTTGTTCTTGAAATCGTAGATGCTCAATTTTCCATATTTTTCCCCCCTGATCATTTAAAGGATTTCTTGTCCACGTTGGCTTCCCTTTCCTCCACAAGTTAAACTGTCATCTGATAAAACTCCAGAGGAAAGTGGCATCGACTGAATGGACTTTGCAGTGGGATTCTTTTTTTTCCAACTATTCCTTGTACCCAGCCACTGCCTGCATGAGCAAACAAGAGTAAAATAAACATACGCGGGCGGGACTGTGTGCATATTAACATCCTCATAGGGCGATTGATTCAGGGCTGCGGTGACACCATGCGTTACGAAGAGAAGACGGGTGTAACTTTAGGCTGCGTTTGTGCTACGATAAATAACAATGCATGAATTCATGCCTACAGCTAAAATCATTCTGAGGCTGAATCAGCAAAGACATTTCTAATGTAAAACCTTGTTTGTTTGTTTTTTTCCTCCCACCCACAGTGCCATCTCTATGTTAAGCCGCCTGGCCACAGTCCTCCAGGAGCTCTCTGGAGAGGAGGGCACAGATGGAGACCAACAGGTGAGAGGCCATCAACTATCCCTGGCTTTGAAATAAGTATGTGTGGATTATATCTCTCAGATTTGAAATCTCAAGGGCCAAGGTGAAAAAATAACCGCGATGTACTAGTGAGGTTCATTTTCTCAAACTTTACTAATCTCGTCCAGATGAGCAGGTCTAACCAAGGAGGATGAATGAATGAACTCACTTTGATTTCTTCTCGTGTGAAGGGCGTGCTGGTGCCTCAGCTCCCTGGCGGCGAGGGCCAGGATCCAGCGGAGTCTGAGGTACCCGAGGAGGCCTTGGAGAGGCTGGCCCACCTGGAGCAGCTGGTTGTCCAGCTGAAGGAGCTCATCCGAGACAAAGACACTCAGCTCGTGCATAAGGACGACGAGCTGGTCAACAAAGATGTTCAGCTCAAGGTGAATAATCGTGTGTGTGTAGCTGCTTTTGATGCACTAAAGTCCGGACGTTTTCCTGAACTTTTCCTGCCGGTCCCTTAGTAAAATTCAATTGACTTCGTATCCACAGAACGAGAAGGAAGAAGCCGAGGCTCGATTCACCAAACTCAAACTGCAGGCTAAGGCTAAGATGGCTTCGCTCAACAAACAGATAATTGAATTGAAAGGATCGGGAGGAGGCACAGTGGCAGTGAGTTTGAAAGAGTTGGTTAAAGAAATGGTCTGCGTAGGATTATTACATCAATACATTATTTACTGTTTTCTCCACATCAGAGCCCTGACAGTTCTTTCACCGGAGCCGGCGCCGCGGTCGAGGAGGAGCTCCAAGAACTGAAGAACAAGCTGAGCGAGGAGGAGGCCAACAGCCAGGAGCTCAGACAGCAACTCCAGTCCTACGAGCAGCTCCTTCAAGAGAACGAATCTGCCCACACTGAACAGGTGACATAGCTGGAATCAACCGTGGACGAATGACTCGAAAATGTCGTGAGAAGGAGATCTGTCCTCCGGATGATTAAGTTGTGTTTTTTTGTTTTCAGTTGCAGAAGCTGCAGGCTGTGGTGTGTGAGAAGGATGTGCGCTTCCAGGAGCAGATCCAAAAACACGAAGAAGAGTTGATGAGCATCACAACGTTGTCTCAGAATGACGGCGAGCTCCAGCAGGTACAACATCAAGTAGCTCTTAAATATAATCATCTCTTCTGGTTTATTCGTTCATAGTTGACCTGTTCGACCCCGACTCTGAGGATTTGATTTTTCTTCTCTATAATTATTGTCTATTTATCTGCTTTTTGTTATACCTATAATAACTGATTATTATGCAGTAAAGTAAAATTCCCCAAAATATTTAATTTGCTTTCCTAGAAGAATAAAACCAACAGATATTCACCATTTCTATTTGTGAATCTTGAAACAGTCAAATTTTAGCATTTTTGCTGAAGAAATAACCGAAATCATTCATTGTTTAGCTCAATTGTTGCAAGAAAATGACATTATAATAACAATAACTTAATATCATTATTCCATGGCACATTATAGTAATATCAAGTTGAATTAATTTATAAAGGCCAAAACCATGAATGTGCCCCAGAGGGCGACAAAAACAGAGATGCTTGCTCCAAAAATACCCCCCAAATCTTAACACTTCATTTACTTTACTTTCTTTACTTAAACATGGATGACTTGCAAATAACTGGAATTGTCCTCCGTTCTTTTCTTGGGGGGAACAAACTCAAAAATTTTCACATTTCTCAATATACATTTATAGTCATATACACTCTTTGTGGTTTCTTTCTTTCGTCTTCATCAGGTACTACACGCAGCCCAGAGGCGTTGTGAAGAGCTCGAGGAGGCTTTACGATCTCGCTCCCAAGTGCTGGAAGTGCTGCAGGAGGAAGTGAACAGTGCGGATCAGCAGAAACAGGTACAGATCCTGTCGGACAAGATGCCATTTGAGCACTTTCTTGCTGTTCACGTTGCCAGATATATTTGGAATGAATCCTCCTCCTGTTGAATGAAAAGAAAACTGTTTAAAAAGACGACACACCCCAGAGGTTGATGGGCACGTCTTTGATACGCATGGTTTGGCTCAGCCACACAACACACACCCACTCGTATCCTCTCTCTCTCTCTCTCTCTCTCTCTCTCTCTCTCTCTCTCTCTCTCTCTCTCTGCCTCACTTTGTTTCTGCTTAGATCTTGACTGCTCAGTTCCGGCAGATGGAGCAAGAGCTGGCCGAGGCGTTGAAGCTGAGGGAGGAGGAGAGGCAGCAGTGGGCCGAGCAGGCCAGCGGGTCCGGTGCGGAGCTGGCAGCTCTGCGAACCAGCCTGGAGACTCTGGAAGGAGAGAGAGCGAAGGTGGCAGGGCAGGAGAGCGAGCTGGCCTCCCTGAGAGAAGCTGAGCGAGTTGGTCAGATAGAGGCTCTGGAGAAGGAGAAGATGGAAGTTGCCAGACTGGAGAGGGAACTGGCTCTGACGAAAGAGGCCGAGCTTGATGCTTCAGAGAGAGACCGGGCAGAAATAACTCGGCTGGAAAGCGAACTCGTGTCTGCGAGAGAGACGGCCGTTCACGCCAGCCAGGATGCTTCAGAGAGGGAGATATCAGAAATTGCCAAACTAGAATGTGAGCTGGCAGCGCTTAAAGAGGAGCAGGAAGATGCTCAGAAGAAGGGTGAGATCCTGGCTGAAGTCTGGAGACATTTACGAGCCGTGGCTCTGGACGATGTAGAAACCGCAGAGGAGGATCTCGTCCCCGTCGACCTCTCCCTGCTCCTGGACACTGTGCAGTCGATCGACTACAAGCTGACGAGGATGAAAGACAAACAGAGCGAGAGTGAAGAGCAGTGTGCAGAGCTCACCCACACCATGGAAATCCTTCAGGGTAAAGAGCGTTCATCTGGTCGTTTGTGGGATTTAGTGTATTGATGAGAGACATAAAGTTTTTCATGAAGGTGCTGATATTTTATTACGATTCCTCTGATTTTCAGAACAACTTGACAGAAAATTGACAGAACAGGACGAGGCCACGGCCAAGATACAGCAGTTGGAGCAGCACATTGCCACGGTCAGTGTTATGGCCTCATTTACACCTGATGTTAACATGTGATCTGTGACTGGACAATTTATCTGGATTATCTGGTTGTCTTTATGCTGTTTTACTGTTCTTTCTCTTTCAGTCCTTCCCAGTGTCTAAAGATATTCACATTTTTGTTTCTTTCTTTCAGTTGTCTGAAGGAGATGATGTGACTGAACTGTCGGCACAGGATTCATCCGAAGCTGAAAAAGGTAGAAAAATGATCTGTCCTAAAATAAAATTCCAACAAAGTGTGTAAACAGACGCTCACGCGTACAGTAAATACCATCATGCAGCTTCAAAGCAAATGTGCATCACAAATGTAGAGATTAGGTTAGATTATTATTTTATTTTATTGTATCTTCCTACATTACAATAGTTTTAAACTGTCAAGATAATAAAAAGTATGAATTCTCTTCACTTAGATATAATTCCCGGCCTCGAATAAGCGTATAACTTTGAACAACACACCCTCTTTTGATGTGCTTGTTCTTACACTGAGATTTTATTTTACTGGATAGAACATATTTGACTTTCTTAGATTTCATTCTTCTTCTGGACACATTCTTAGTTGATTCCGATTTGCTGCTGGTTGTAGTTTTTACTCTAAACACGATTTTTTTTCTTTCACAGCACATATACTGGCACTGGAGCAGCAGCTTTTAGATAAAGACCATGAGCTGGCCGCCTTGCGAGAGTCCCTCAGACTGGCCGAAGACCCCATGTCCAGTGAGGTTGCATCAAGCGAAACATACCATCAGACTCCAGACCAGGATCGCGACTCCTCCAGTACAGGCCCTTGTGACAGTTCTGCAGCTCCTCCCGACCTAATGAACAACACACAAGAGGAAGACACCACCTTAGTGGCCGAGGACACCTCTGTCCTTTCCATGTCCGCTGATCACGATAGCAGCCCAGAGCTTATCGGACACCATTCCGAGTCTCCGGAAGAATCCAAAGGGACGTCATCCGACGAGATGGTGGCCAGCAGTGACTCCGAGGTGGCCCACAGCAGCTGGACCCTCCTGGAAGCTGTGAATCAAGACGGAGGCCAGGAGTGGCCCTCCATCCTGCAGGACTTTGGCCAACTGCAGCTGCAGTCGTGGGAGGCGACGAGCATGGAGCAGGAAACCTCCACGGTTCAAGTTGAGTCGTCCTCGGTCATCATACGAGAGACGGTCCAGGTTCACCTAACTCAGCAGAGTTCTTCCTCCGCAGATGCCGATGTGCCCTCTGGCCAGGTTTTCGCTCAGGCCCTGGCCGAGGAACTCCAGAGGAGGTACAGTGAACTTTTGGCCGAGCTGCAGAGGCTAAGAGAAGCAGCCGCGGAGTCACAGGAGAAAATCAAGAATCTGGAAGAGGAAACTCAGTCCCTCGCTGCTGCAAAGGAAGAGGCTCAGTCCCAGGTCAACGACTTTGCAGAGGAGCTTCAGTTCGCCAGGGTGGAGCTGGATAAGGTTTCTCAGCAGAGCAGCTCAGTGGTGGAGAAGCACGGCGCCGAAATTAAGCTCCTAGAAGAACAGATAGACATGTTGAACGCTGAAAGTAACACGAAGGAGCAGAAGATCCAGAGCCTGCAGAGCGACTTGGAAACAACCCAGCGAGCTCTCTCCGAGCAGGATGGTCAGGTCAGGATGCTGAGCGCTCAGCTGGAGGACACAGAGCTCCTCTCCTCGGAGCTGGAAAGGAGGCTGCAGGATATGGAGAACAGCATGTTGGAATATTCCCAGACTTCAGATCTCAACAACGAGTCTTTGTCGAAGAAGGACTCGGAGATCAGCGACCTCCAGCTTCGTCTCACTCAGAAAGATCAAGAGATGATAGAGCTCAATGACAGTATGTCTGCACGACTCCTCCAAGTGGAAGAAGAGAAATTCCAGATCGACCGTGAAGTCAACAAACTGAAAGAGCAGGTGGTGGAACTTGAGAAAGTGACCGACGAGAAGCAGCAAGTGAGTAGTGAAGACTCAACCTCTCGAGCTGTCGACGAACTCTGTAGTTTGCGAAAGGAGAAAGAAGAGCTGGAAACCCAACTGACGAACACAAAGAAGAAGTTGCAGGCTGCGCTCGTGCAACGCAAAGAGCTCATGAGGAGGGTTGCTGACTTTGAGGTAGAGGCAAAAAAATGGAAGGAGCAAGATGAATTAGCCAAGGGAGAGATTCCAGCAAATGATCCGGAGGAAGAGAAAACTAGACGGGATATTCAAGAAATGGAGGCTAAACTCCGGGAGCTTGAGGAAGCTTTGAGATCCAAAGAGGATGCGGTTGAAACTCTCCAGCAGAAGATCGTCCGACAGGATCAAGTCATTGCTGAGACGCTCGCGCTGAACATAAAGCTGGGCGAAGAAGCCGAAAACACTCGGCAGGCGTCAGACATTTCTTCTGAAACGGCCGTGTTACGCTCCGAAGTGGCCACTCTGGAGGCGGAGTGTGAAGCGCTTCAGAAGAAGCTTCATGAGGCTCAAGAGTCCCGCAGGGAAACCATCCGCAAGGCAAAGGAGAAGGACCGACACCACCGGGAGCAGCTTAAGCAGCAGAAGGAGGAGCACAGCGAGCTGATGGAACGTTTTGAGGTGCAGAGCGGAGAGAGAGAAGCCCTCCTTGATAAACTGAGAGAATTAGAGGAAAGAGTGAGCACCGAGAGAGGGGCTCTGCCTCAGCAGGCAACCAAACAACAAGCTGACAATCTGGAGAAGCAAGCAGCGGGTGATTGGGTCCAGGAGGACTGGGTGGACTTTGCCACGTCCAAGCCTGATTCATCACAACCACAAAGTGCAGATCTGGTTCAGCCTCGTGCAGAAGCAGAACCGTCTGACGTCCACTCTGCACACATGGAGGAATCTCTGACAGCTCTCAGAGAGGAGATCCAGAAAGTGCAGGTGGCCAACTCCGAGTTCGAGAAGCAGCTGCAGGAAACTCAGGCCAGTCTGTCTCTGAAGGAGGCAGAATTAATGGATCTGAACGAGGAGCTGCGAGCGCTGCGAGAAAAAGAAAAACAGATCGACGCACTCTCAGAGGAAATCTGCGATCTGAGAGAAAAGCATCGACAATCCGAGTCCTACGCACAAACCCTGAAAGAAGAGATGGAAGGCGCAACCACAGCAGCATCTGCCGATTCCGCGTCGTCCGTCGAAGCTCTTCAGGCCGAGGTGGAAGACTTCAAGCAGTTTCTCGATAACAAGAACCAGGAGATAATGGAGCTCAGTCAGCAGCTCAGTGAGCAGAACTCTTTTATCCACTCGATGCAGGACACGGTGTCTCAGAAGGATCAGCTGATCGAGTCTTTACAGGGAGAGTTAAAGTTTGAGCAGGAAAAAATGCAGAGGTTGGAGGCCGAAGTTCCACAGAAGCAAGACGGCGAAAAAGACAGCGAGGCAAAGATCCAGCAGCTTCAGCAGAAACTCAAGGCTGCGCTGATCTCTCGTAAAGAGACACTCAAGGAAAACAAAACCCGGAAGGAGCAACTCGCTTCAGGGGAGAAGCTCACGGCCGAGCTGCAGCGGAAACTCGAGTCGGCGGAAGATGAGCTGGAGAAGCTGAGAGCAGAAAGGCTGAGGCTGATCGACGAAGTCGATCGGACGTTGGTGGAGAACCAAAGCCTCGGATCATCATGCGAAAGCCTCAAACTGGCCATGGAGGGCATCCTGACTGAGAAGGACGCTTGCAGGAGAGAAGTGGAGTTGGCGAATGAAGAGGCCTCCAGGGTGAACAGAGAATGGGAGGAGAAGGTTCAAGGCATGAGGGACGAGTACGAGACTTTGCTCAAGTCCTACGAAAACGTGAGCGACGAGGCGGATCGAGTGAGGCGGGTCCTGGAGGCTGCCCGGCAGGAGAGACAGGAGTTGGCGGCAAGAGGGAGGACGCAGGAAGCCGCGAGGCAAGAGGCCGAGCGGCAGGCGGAGGAGGCGCAGAAAGAGGTGGATTCGGTGAAAGACAAAATGAGAAAATTCGCCAAAACCAAGCAGCAGAAAATTCAGGACTTGGAGGAGGAGAACGAGAGACTCCGAGAGATGCAGGAGAAGCCGGTGATGAAACGAGAGGACAGAACTCTGAGAGCCGAGTTGGAAAGACTCGAAGAACAACTGGCAGCCCTGAAAGTCGAGCTGGAGGCTACAGCTGCCGAGAAAGAGTCTTTGGTGCAGCAGATTGAAGAACTGAGGGAACAACTCGTCCAAACGGGAGAGAAAGAGGACAATGAAATCCAAGAGAGTCCTCTTGGCTCTGCAGCTGTTGTAGAAGAAGAAGTTGTCACTGCACAGAAATTAGACATAATCACGACCAAAGCAGAGCCTGATGAGAGGCGGTATGAAGACAAAGAAAAGCCCTTAACTCCAAAAGTAGTTGCCGTGTCTGCACCGGTCACACACGTGCCTCCAGAGAAGAAAGAAGAAGAACAAATGACGGAGAGCACTCAAACTTTTTTGGAGGATAAAATTAAGGAGATGGAGGCGGCCGTTAACACACAGAGGGAACTGTGGCAGGAACGGGAGGCCGAACTCAAAGCTGAATTGGCCTCACTCGAGCGAGACCTCCGGGAAAGTCGAGAGAAGCTGGGTCTCGTGGATTCTCTGGAGAAATGCCTGCGAGAGAGCAAAGAGCGGGAGAAGAGCCTGTTTGAGGAGGCTTCAAAAAGGGAAACTCAGTTCAAAGAACTCCTCAGAAGCCTCGAAACGGAGAAAGACAACCTGGAGGAGCGTCTGATGAACCAGCTGGCCCAACTCAACGGGAGCATTGCCGGCTACCAGCAGGAGACGGCGGACAACCGCGAGCACCTGACCGAACTGCAGCGCGAGGTGGAGCTGTTGGAGAGGGAGCGAGCCGAGCTTGAGGCTGAGGCTCAGAGCGAGAGGGACCGGGCTTCGAGGCTGGAGGAGGACATGAGGCAAGCCCAAAGGGAGCGGGCCGAGGCGGAGGCAGAGTCCGGCAAGCAGAGGGAGCTGGAGCAGCAGCTGAGGTCTGCGCAGAGGGTCCGAGAAGGCAGCCAGAGTAGAGCGCGGCAGCTGGAAGAGCTGCTGAGGGAGAAGCAGCTGGAGGTGCGGCAGATGCAGAGAGACGGCATCCAGTACCAGGAGAGGATCAGTGAGCTGGGGAGGGAAGCCAAGGCGCTGCAGCAAGGCAATGACGAGCTCAACAAGAAACTTGGACAATCCCAGCTGGAGGCTGCCACGACTCAAGAGCACCTGAAAAGGGCTGAGGCAGAGTTGGCCGGCTGCAAATCTCACCTGGACGAGGTCCAGAAACAGTTGAGCGAGACCTCAGCCGAGAAGACGACCCTGGAACAGAGTGCCCAGCAGAAAGAGCTCTCGATGAAGGCGGAGGCGGAGCAAACGCTGGACTCAGTGAGGTTACGGCTGGGAGCCGAACTGAAGGAGGTGGAGCTGAGGCTGGAGGAGGCCTACAGGGAACGGGAGAAGGAAGAAGACGCGACCCTGGAGGCCAGAGAGGTGGCCGAGGGCGCCGAGAGACGAGCCCAGGCGATGCAAGCCCGTCTAGACGAGTCTCTGGCCAGGTTGGCCGCCTTCTCGCGCTGCATGTCCTCGCTGCAGGACGACCGGGACAGAGTTTTGGACGAGGCCCGGCAGTGGGAGACTCGCTTCAATGATACGCTGCGGGGCAAGGAGGCTGAAGTCCGGGAGGCCGAGAGCCGGGCCAGGGACCTGACGGAACAGCTTCAGAAGGAAACTTCTCTGAAGGAGGAACTTCAGCTTTCTGTGAACAGGTAAAAACATTCTCTCTGTATTTGTATTTATTCCCTGTTTTCTTGAATTTAATATGTTCAGCTTTTTTCTTTTGGCTCAAATCTCACAAAATTGTTTGTGTTTTTCAGACTTGAGAAAGCAGACAAAGACTGGCAACTGAGACTGGAAGAAGAGGAAAAGAAAGTGACAGAGACTCAAGCTGCCCTCGAGGATGAAACGACCAAGCTTCGACAAACCACAGCCGAGTTGAAGTCTGCACAGAATGAAGTCGGAACACTGACCGAGGAGCTGGAGGGTCTTCATCACCGAGTCCGGGCTCTCGAGGAGGCTGTGGGTCGGCTGCAGGGCGAGGTGGACCGGGCCAGAACCGAGCTGAGGGAGAGGGAGGCTGAGGAGAGGCGGCTGTGTCTGAACGTGGAGCAGCTGGAGACGGACCTGAGGTCCTCGAAGGCTTTGACGGAGAGTCTGCAGACGGAGTTGAACGAGAAGGAACGGAGAGAAGTGGAAATGCTGGTGGAGAAGGAGCAAGCTGCTGCTCAGGTACAAACATCAATTCAATTACAGTACATACTACATGTTGTTTTTGCCATTTCATTTATGTTTAATACATTTCGTGTGTTTTGTTTCCCAGGCTGCGGACGAGGCCAGAAAGGAGGCCGACAGCCGGGCGGAGGAAGCGGAGAAGGAGCTGGAGCAGAGAAGGGAGGAAGTACGGGATCTGGAGGAAAAACTGCGAAAGGCGGACGAAGAGAGCAACAACCGAAAAACTAGACTGGACTCGTTCATGAAGGCCATGGGCTCTTTGCAGGACGACCGAGACCGGGTCCTCAACATGTACAAACAGCTCGAGGAGAAACACCTGCAGGTAATGTTAAAAAAATTTTTAAAAAATAACTATAACATGAATTGCTTTTTTTGTATAGTGGCCAATAAGATATTTGTGCTGTGTTCCAGGTCATGATGGACAAGGACAGTTTGATTCAAGAGGCGGCGGGGGAGAACAACAGCCTGAAGGAAGAGCTGCGCTCTCTGCTGGTCCAGAGAGATGACCTGTATGCGGAGAAGGGCAAACTGTCTGCTCAGCTGCACGGCTACCGCGACGAACTCAACCAAGTCCTGAGCATGAAGGAGTCCCAGCACAAACAGCTTCTGGCCACTCAGAGGGCGCGAATCGCCACCCTGGAAAGGGAACGCGAGGAAATGGAGAGTCAGTTGAAGAGCGTTAGCAGAGCCATAGAGACGGAAGTGGAGGTGGGGCGAGTGGAGAGGGAGATTCTCAGTCAGGCTGCGGACAGCACGACGGGATCGCAGGTGATGGATGCTCCCGGGGCGGAGGTCGAGAAGCTGAGGGAGCAGCTGCAGGCAGCCAGAGCACAAGTGGAGGCTTTGGAGGAGAGCCTGTCGAGGGAGAGACGGGAGCAGGACAGCAACAGCAAAGAGCTCACCGAGCTGCGGTGGGAGGGAGGCGTGATGCGGACAGAGTCAGAGAGCGCCCAGGAGCGGGTGGCCGAGCTGGCCCGGGACCTGCTGGTCGTCGAGCAGAGGCTGCTCGAGGAGAAGGAGGCGACGACCCAACTGAGGGCGGAGAACCAGTCGTTCGCCAAGGCCATGGCCTCCCTCCAGGACAGCAGGGACCAGGCGGTGAACAAGGCCCAGGAAGTGAGCCTGAAGCTAGAGGAGTTGGTGAGCAAGACGGGTGGCCACGTGGCGCCCAGCGGCCCCGGAGGGGGAGGCTCCTCTGGAGAAGTGTGGGGCCTGAAAAACGCCCTGCAAGCCCTTCAGAATGACCGGGAGAGACTGGTGAGTGTAAATATATCACATAGAAATATGTTTGCTTCTAGTTTTTTTTATGGATTTTCATAGACTTCTTTCCTTTTCTCCACGTGCAGCTGGAGCAGCTTCGGACGCAAACATTGGAGCTCCACAGGCAGCAGACGGAGCTGGCTCGGCTGGGAGCTGGGGAGCTGATCAAAGTCAGCCAGGAGCTGTTCGAGGAGAAGAAGAAGAATGACGACATGCTGGGCGTCCTGTCGCAGCTGGAGCATGTGGCGGAAACGGGCAAACAGGAAGTCGAGACGCTCAGGTGATGACAAAAATTCAGGCGTCCTGTCATTTGTCTTGTCGACAAAGAGGCCTGTGAATTTGAGAATCATGTGTTGTTGTTTTTGTTTTCTAGGCTGGAGCGTTTTGACTGGATGGCTCAGGCCGAGCAGCTGAAGCATCAGACCCTCGCCACGCTGTCGGAGAGGGACCATCAACTGAGACAACTCACCGCCATGCTGGAGGAAGCTCGCGCTCACTGGCCCAAACTTCAGCAGGAACACTATCAGAGAGAGGTAGGGGGTGTACACATCTGCTATTATTTTTAATATAGCTGTTCCTGACCCAATATAAATCATCTCAACAACGTCATCACCCCACAGGGCACGGAGAAAGGCGACAGTCCCCCCGGAGCCCCGCAGGAGCGAAGCAGCCAGCTGGACGTCCACTCCTACATCGCTGAGGTCAAAGATTTGCAGCGGAGGTAGAGTATGAAATCAAAACCTCACCAGAGTTTTTTAACACTTTGTAAGATGTGGCTTCCTTAATTATTATTATTTTTTTTACTTTCTCTACTGTACATCAGGCTGGATGACGAGACACAGCAGAGGGTGTCTGCCGAGGAGCAGCTGATGGCCACGCAGGACCGACTCAAACGGTACGAAACTGACACCAGATTAAATCTAAAAAACGATCACACGCAGGGGAATGAAAGATGCTGTAAACAATATTTTAAACAAATAATAAATTAAATTACTTAATGACAAAACCCAGAGTGAACGTCCGATATTCAGTTTACTGTCATAGAGGAGCAAAGAAACCAAAATGTTCACATTTAAGGAGCTGAAATCAGAGAATTTTGCGTTTTTTTCTTCTTCATAAAAACTACTTCTACCGATTAATCCATTGTCAAAATAGTTGGCGAATAATTGAGTAGTCGATTACTAATCTATTAACTGTTGCTGCTCGATGATAATAGCCATTGTGTTTGCATGCGTGTTTGTTGACATAAGAATGTCACACCACAGTCTGTAACTGGTGTTACCATCTTACTTGACGACACAAGAATCATTTTACTAAACTTGTACTATACTGCAAGCTCGCATTATTCAGTTGCAAAAAAATAACCTTAAAAATGACACTTATATAGTTAATTGCAATAATTTCCGTGACAATATGTCGTCGAACAAAAAGTAGTTATCGTGACAAGAGTACTACGACTTTAGATTGATGTTGCTCTTCCACATGCTCATGTTATAGTGCGTATAAGATAGTGTGTGTGTACAAGATTTATAATTGTAAAATGTTGAGACTGAAGATAATATTTGGCCAAAACAGTTTCTCTATGCGGTGTTTCTGCATCTCTGATTGAGCGATTCCCACATTTCAGCCCCCGGTGAATTAGTTTTAATCACCCAAATACTAACGTCTGTTTTTTATTATCGTCGTTCTCAGTCACAGCCCGGCCAAATGGAACTCCGCGCTCGACGGGGATCAGTCAGAGACGGCCGTTTTCATTGAGCCGCCGGAAGGAGCTGTCACACGAGTAAGCCTCCGCACTAATGTCCTCACACCAGCTCATTCATCACCTTAATAACTGTAATTATAAAAGTGTTTTTTTTTCGTCTCTCAGCAGATCCGGAGAGGCGGCCCGGGTTTGGTGCGGATGCTGCGAGTGGCCTTCTGCTCTCGCCAGCGCACGCCGCTGCTGTTCAGCCTCTACCTGCTCACGGTGCACGTCCTGCTGCTGCTGTGTCTCGGGGGATTCCTCTGAGAGCTTCCGTCTTTTTACAGACCTGACAGATAAGAGACACGGACACAGAGACAGAGACAGAGAGAGAGAGAGAGAGAGAGAAGGGGGTGGAGGGGGGATGACAGACCTAACCCAAGCCATCGATATGTTTTATATTGTTAAATTGTAATAAATGGAAGGGTGTGGAAGTTGTTCCGCACACACACACATTGCACTTTACAGGAACTTACACTTTTAGCCAAAGTATATAGATTAATGTGGAGAGCTGCTCTGGTTGATTTAAAAAAAAAAAATTGATCTTGTATGACTTTGAGTGTGTGTGTGACAGGGTAGAGAGGACTTAAGGGACAAATATTTTAAAATTCCTTTGGTTTAAAGGGGAGAAACAGGTTGATAATTCTAAGTATTTTCTGGCAGGTGGTTCTGTCCATGTGCCTTTAGATGGGGATAGAGAAGGGTTACATTGTGTTTAAGCGCAAGTTGGACATTTTGGGAAATGTCATAAATGAGAGTTGCTGTTCTGAATCTCACAAATTTGTGCTTTATGTCTAATTTGTGTAATCTTAACAAAAAATAAAATAAGAGTTAGCCAAGCTAGCTGCCGACCCCCAAGTGGAGGAAACTAACTGGACATAAATTAGTTAAAACTATTTTAAATACTGTTTAAACACAGATGAATCACTAGTAAAATACTAATAATGTTTCATACTGTCAGTACATTTTGCAGGTAACACTTCTGTGCTTTTAGAAGCAGAATTTTAAATGGAGAACTCCCTTGTAATGGAGTATTTCTATAGTGTAATACTGAAAAGTGTTTCCAGTTTCCTGAAATCCGAGTGATATGAATAGTTTAATTTCCCAAAATGTTGAACTTTTCTCTTCAGATGGCTTGAGGTTCAGGACGTCCTGTCACTGTTGGGTCTCTTCCTCTTTTTAACTCCTTTCATGCACAAAAAAAAAACGGAGCACGGTGCAATTTCTGTTCTTACACATTCGTACTGTGTGTTTCTCTTTTCTCCTCTTCCTCAGATAGAAATCACATTATTTGCACATACTGTACGTAAAACATACGTGTCATATACGTCAGGTGGAGTCGGGTTTCCTTCTTTCGTATCCAATAACATTCCGTGTCAGCGCTTCGTGTTGCACATACTTAGATGTTTTTCAAGTTTCCTGTTAGTTTTTACGGCAGACGAAGTTGCCTTATGGTGAAGTTTAACCACAGTGTGGGATCATTCCAGAGGAGGAAGACTGCTGTTTAATCATGATATCCATCCATCCCGTTATTGACTACTCGGACGTAGCGTAATCTTTATTGATCATGAGTTGTATCTACATAGATATCCACCTAATTTTTCCGTTCAATAACTTGTGTGTGTGTGTTAAACGACTACTCTGTAATCACCTTCTTTCCAAATTAACCTTCCTCACATACTTGAGCTGTAAATAACTTGTTTAAAAAGGGCTGTATAGAAAAATAAACTGTTGGTGGTTTAGATCAGGGGCCGATCGCGTCATGAGTTATTGTGTGTCTAGAAAAAATAGACAGTGAAACTTTTTGTTAACACTTTTTTTTTTCCTCAGTCAAATTAGATTGCAAGTAAATAAACGAAATCCCTTTTTTTTCTTTTATCTTTGAAATACTTGATTTTGCTTTTGATTGGGCCATGTCATCACAGCTTCTCAATCATTAATGTGTAATTATGGATTTCTGCCTATTACTGTAGGTTGCGTTAAAGCTGTGCGACTCTGCCCCCTAGTGGTGCAACTGCCCAACAACTGGACAAACCGCAGCCTTCTCTGCCTTTATATTTTACTCCTAAGTTAAAAAAAACAACTTTAAAGTAAGACATTTCATAATGCTTAAAAAAAATATTAATAATAAAGTTGTAGCAGCTCCTGGAGCATTTCCTTAAAGTTCGGGTGCTTTTAATTCCCGAGAGCACTTGAATGCGGCATTTCTTACTCTTTAAATGTCTTCAAACAAATGTATTTAAAAACGTTAAAAATGTAGCAACTATGCCAATGTGTGCACATGTCGTCATTATTAGTTAAGTATAATGAAGACGACGTCTGCTGTTATATTTACATCGACGCGCGCTCACGCGTGCCGCATGCGCGTTCACGTGGCGCCTCCTCGGATTGTGCGAAGAAGAAGAAGAAGTTCATCAGATCTGTGGTCGAGACGTTGATCGACCCGAACACGAATCTACTGCACTGAAAAGTTGAAAAGGTAAAGTTGTTATTTGTATTAATTCAAACTGACTCACGAGCAGACTTTAATGTGTATGTCATTTTTTCTGTAATTTTTTTTTTTGTAACTTCCCATAAGGAAGTAGATCAACCGAGACGCAGTTGAACTGATTGTGCTGTAAACCGTTAGTGTAAATATGTAAAAAAAAAAAATTACATTTATGGATGCGACAGATTGAGATCAAATCAGAAACAATGTAATAACACAGTAAAGTTAGCAGGACTTTTCTGACTTAATGTGCACCTGCACTCTATCTATGGCATTGACAATATTCTGTCCAATAATACATTTACGACCTCTTACGATAGTAAAATATGATGAAATAAACTTTGTAAATTAGTGAGTGACAATTTATCGTCCTTTACGTCAAACCCTGATGTATGTTCAGCCTCATTCAACTAATGTGTTTGTTACGGTGCATTTTAAGATCTACAACATATAAAATACTATAATTATCTGAAGTACAATGTTGTCATGATACGGATTCTTTGGTACTTTAAAGTCATAATACAACGTGAGTGTGTTTCTTTTTTTGGGGAAATGTGGCTTCGTGTTGAAAATAACTTCCTTTTTGGGACTTCAGCAAACAGCGTTGGGGCTGTAATAGCTTTTTATTAGATTAGATATACACATGGCATATGACACTTTTGAATATGTGGCCTGTATTGTTTTTTTTCTCCCCCCTCAGATGTGGAAGTCAGCCGTGGGCCACAGTGTGAAAATGAAGGTGGCTGCAGAGGGGGACGACTGGGAGACGGACCCCGACTTCGAGGTGCAGTGGAGGAAACGTCTGTCTGGTGCTAAGACTCCTGTCACTCCTCTCTGGATTTCATGTGTCATGTTTTGTTTCAGAATGATGTCTCGGAGCAGGAGCAGCGGTGGGGAGCCAAGACCGTCGACGGCTCGGGACGCAAAGAACACATCAGGTAAGAAGGAGAAGAAGTTTTTTCTGGAGGTGAGTGATCGTTTCAGACGATGGAGAGATACGCAGGTCAAAGTGGGTTATGTGTCGCAAACAGGAAGAGGAAGTGAGAGCGGAGCGGAGGCTGTCACACAAGCGAGCGTCTCCTAATATGGGAACTATATGATGATGTCGACACACGTGACAGTGAGATTTAAACCAGTGCTGACGCGAGGCCATATACTCAGGCAGTGGAGCTGAAAGTTTATAAATTTACACGTGGGTTATAAGACGTTAAAAGGGAGGACTTTAAGAAAAGTATCAAGTATTTAAAAAGCAAATTTAAAAACCACGAGTTGCTCTCATCTTCCTTTTTCAGCTCTTTTCATTTTCTCCATCAGGCTTTTCTATGAATTAAATGATTACAGCATCTTTCAAAGTAAAGATTATCTGCAGTAATCCTGACGAATTGTCCGAGTGTATTTGGACGGATGTCGCCTCTGCCATTTTGACGACGGTGTGTGTGTTTGTTTGACCCCTGTGTGACCTCGGCAGCGTTGCGGAGCTCAGGAGCCAAGTGGCCGTGGAGCACGAGCAGGTGAGGAAGAGGGAGCACACGCCCAAAGCCTCCTACGGTTACGGAGGGAAGTTCGGAGTGGAGAAGGACCGCATGGACAAGGTGAACCAAAAGAATTGTGCTTTCTTGACAATCAAAAATATAGCATGTCCCGCCAGATTTAATCTATCACATCGTCGTGTAATTCATGACCACGTTCATGAACTCATGAATATCTTCTCTGCAGGCGGCTCTGGGTCACGACTACGTGGCGCAGGTGGAGCAGCACTCGTCCCAGACGGATGCGGCGCGAGGGTTCGGCGGCAAATATGGTGTTCAGAAAGACCGCGTGGATAAGGTTCCAATAAATAGTTATTTCAGCATAGTGTATCACTGTCTCTTAATGTAGACTTAAAACAAGCAGGTGTAGAGACGTAGTCTGTTCTTTTTATGGAACAAAACTATAGAGCATGAACCTCAAATTTATTTATTTGCCTAAATGTTTTTATATGCAGCATGATGTAAAAGGTTTTTTTCTGCATTGAATGTTTGTACGGTGCCACAGAGATTAAGTTCAGTTTTCATTAATCGTTGTTATTAAATGTTTAATCTCTGTGTGCAGTCGGCCATGGGCTTCGAATACAAAGGGGAAATGCAGCAACACGCGTCCCAGAAAGGTGAGTCGACTCCCCGGCTTCTAACGCGCGGCGACAGAAGGTTCGAAGGTGTCGTTCAAGGTTTTTTTCCTCACAGTCGTTTTGTGGTTGCAGATTACTCCAAGGGGTTCGGAGGAAAGTACGGGGTGGAGAAGGACAAGGTGGACAAGGCCGCTTTGGGCTACGAATACAAAGGCCAGACGGAGAAGCACCAGTCGCAAAAAGGTGAGTTTAGCATCGTCACTTTTGACACAGTTTGCTCTGGAAAATTGCTTCATTTTTGCATTTTTAATCTTAATGTCACCAGACTACGCCAAGGGATTTGGAGGAAAGTACGGGGTGGAGACGGAGAAGGTGGACAAAGCTGCTTTGGGCTACGACTACAAAGGAGAAACGGAGAAGCATCAGTCACAGAGAGGCGAGTTTCGAGTCGCAGCACTTGTCGGTTCTGGCGCCGTCTTGCCTCACGTCCGATTGCTTCATTCTGTGGCGTCATTTGTTTGTTTTTATAAATCAGATTATTCGAAGGGGTTCGGGGGGAAGTTTGGCGTAGAGAGGGAGAAGGTGGACAAAGCGGCTTTGGGCTACGACTACAAGGGTGAGACGGAGAAACACCAGTCGCAAAAAGGTGAGACAACGCTTGCGTGTGTCCTGATAAAATATCTCAGGACTCAGTTCATTGGTCTGAATTTTTTTTTATTATCTCTGTGCAGATTATTCGGCAGGTTTTGGCGGTCGCTATGGAGTACAGGCAGATCGCCAGGACAAGGTCAGCAACTCATTATTTTCACTATAGATTAATCTGCCAGGGGATAATTGATTAATTGTTTATTCAGTAATTAAATAATAGGAGTTAAAATCCATATTATGTCCCTAACTCCCTATGTTATTATGATCAAGTTACATAATATTGGCATTAATATTGATCCTTTTTTTTCTTCATTTCACACCTTTTTGTTTCGCAGTTTTAGAAAATCTTTATTCTATAGAATAGTTATTCTGTTTCCAGGCTCTTTTTCGTGACCTGTGACATTTGAGCTATAATCTAAGAATTACTTTATATATATATATGTTTCATTATGATTAAATATCCTCCTTCATTTTCCTACGATGATCTCAAGTGGGCCAAACCAGATTTGATATAAAGTACGATTTTACAAAAACTAAGACAAGGACCAAATCGCATCCTTTGATTTTTTTCATTATTAATGAGTACATCTTCCTTTTAGAGTGCAGCCGGCTTCTCAGATATGGACTCCCCTTCCTCTGCTTATGAAAAGACACAACCCTTGGAGGCTTGTATGTTCATTTTTCTCTCTCTCTGTCTTTTCTCTTTACTCAAACCCATCAAATCCATGTGAGAAGCATTTTTTATACGGGCAGAGGTCACTGCTATTGCTCTGTATATTCAAATTCAATTTGTGTCTGTTTTATGCAGCAAGTGCAGGTGCGGGCAAACTGAAGGCGCGTTTCGAGAACATGGCCAAGGCTTCAGACGAGGAGAACCGGAAGAAAGTGGAAGAGGAGCGTGTGAGGAGACAGGCCAGAGAGAAGAGGGAGCGAGAGGAGGCCAAACGCAGGCAGCAGGTTCAAAAATATGCCCTGCAAATATTTTAAAGAGGGAAACAATTAACTAATGGTTAATTTTTATATTCACGATTTTGTGTGTTTCGTTGCGTTTCCTGTAGGAAGAGAGCAGCAAAGAGGAGGAAACTTGTCCACCACCTGTTCCAGATGAGGATCCAGAGTATGAGACGCCACCGCCAGAAATACACCGCCGCATACCAGAGAGACAAGAAACACAAGAACCAGAGCCTGAACCAGAACCGGAGCCTGAACCAGAACCTGAGGTAAGACCCTCGGGATTCAATCACTTCTACAAAATTACAGATGTTTTATTCATCTATGGAGATACGTTTTTTTTTTGTCAAAACCATTCATGTGTTAGTTGATTCCTCAATACTTCCTAATTTCAAAGCCATGTCTTTTGAACTCAGCCCCAAGCACATTGACTGAAGCAATAAATGTTAAGGTTATATCTTTTTTGAGATGATTAAAAATCCATAGGAACTTGTAGAGAGCTTCTCGTCTCAATCCTGACGGGTAGACGCGAGTGGATTCTGTAAATCGGTTCAGAAGAACAGATCCTCCGCTCAAATGCAACTGTGGGACAGGAGAGGCATAAACTCGGGCCATGATTTGTTTGATGACGTAATCAATAATACTTGTGACGTTTGCAGGATGAACCAGAGTATGAGGAGCCGCCGGCTTTGCCCCCACGCGCGGATGATTTCCACGAACCTGACGCGCCACCGTTGCCGGACAGGTCGGCAGGGGTGGAGGACGACGGCGGCGAAGGGGATTACGAGGAAATCAGCGAAGGGGATTACGAGGAAATCGCTCAACAACCTCCTCCTGAGAAAGGTGTGTGTGTGTGTGTGTGTGCGTCCGTGAGAGAGAGTGTCGTCTGTAGTAAAACATCTTTTACACAAATGCAACATTTGCTAATTTCAGTTTTTTATATTTATACAGATGCGGATGCTGACTACGAGGACCTGACGTGCGGAAGGAAGGCAGTGGCCATTTACGACTATGAGGGAGGTGAGACACTTCATCTGAGCTTCATGTTTTGTTTTTTAAAATTCAATGATCATCTTCACACTTACAGGGACAAATTCTATACGCTCTCTTTTCTACAGAGGCGGATGACGAGATCTCCTTCAACCCAGACGACGTGATCACCAACATAGAGATGATCGACGAAGGCTGGTGGAAGGGACAGTGCCACGGACGCATCGGCCTGTTCCCAGCTGCTTATGTTCAGATGATGTAGTTATGGACTGTTTTTTTTTTTTTTGCATAAGCTTCACTTGAGCAGTTTCAGGTTTCTCAGGTTGGTCAACAGAGGGAATTTATATATTAAACCACAGCAACATTGTGCCCAAAAGGCTTCTGATCAGCTGATTTCAATCCTTTTCCTGCATTTTGTATCTGCAATAAACTGATTTGGAGTCAGAACGATTCTACAGGCAGTCATCAACATCCTTTATTACTATCAATTTCTCATTGGAGCTGCGATCATTTCTCTCTCCCTGGAATTGTAGTCGACAAAAACAAATTACAGTAAACAATGAGAGCCATGAATCTGAATATTTTTTTTAATCAGAATATGAAAAGATTTAAATTGTAGTAGAGAATATGTGACAAACACTGACATATTTTGCACAAGGCTCTGTTTTCTTAAACCTTGTTCAAGCTGCTGATCCATAAGAGCCCATACTTTCCTGCAGGGAATCACTTTACAATAACAGGCTCTGTGGCACAACCGTGACTCTTGTAATCCGCTGAACCGGATGAGATCTGTCAGTTGCCATGTATCGATCAATACATGAAAAATTATCCTGTGTTTCTGCAACAAAAAGTCTTTCAAGCAAAAGGAAAAAAAAGGGTCTTTTTGGTTTCCTCTGGCTCACCAGGCGATCCCCTTCTTCTTCTTGTTGCCCTTGCCGCTTTTCTTCGACATCCGCTTGCCCTTCAGTTTCTTGGCCTGACGCTGGCTCATCCACACGGGATACTGTCCGTTTTCATCCAGCTGTGTTTTCTTGTTGCGCTTGCCGTCCAAGTCCATCTGCCCCTCTGTGACGCAAAGAGAGGTTATCGTGAATTGTTCAAAAGGCAGAATCATTTATGAACAACTTTAAAAAAGCCACAAGCGTTGAGGTCAGTCAGGTTACTCACCGGCGCCCTCCATCTCCGCCATGTCCACGTCCTTCTGCTTCTTGATCTCGTCGGCCGTCACCACGGTGGCGATTTCCTGCACGTCGGCCATGACGGCTTCTCCCTTCTTGTCCAGATTCAGCGCCTGCTTCAGACGGGCCAGCTCCTTGGGAGCGTTCTTCTTCCTCTTCTCCGCACGCATCTTCCGCTTCCACTTGCTCCGCAGGCTCTTCGCCATCTCAAGGATGTTCTGAAGTAAACAACAACAAATCAGTCATTACTTTACACAGTCTATAAACAGTTGAGGTCATCGTAGGCGGATAAATTAAGTTCTTCTGTGATGTGTCAGTCACCAAAATTAGGTTCGTACTGTCAAAATTAACGCTTCACTTTATTATTTACATGAACGTTATCATGATGATGTTCATCATTAACTAGCTACTATGGCAAAAATAACACGGCAAGTTAAAAACTAATCACTTTTACATTTATGATAATCAAAATCGATCACTGTTTTGGCATAAAGAGGATAAATTTGAACAGAAACTAGTTTAACAGTTGTCTGTTATTTAAATAAATATATCTTGCTCACGATTAGCATGAGACAAAATCATAAATGACGATATGAGTCCACATCATCATCCTGTACATAACTCGTTGTAGTTACATGACATGACTATAGTATCAGTTAGCTATAGCCGCTACAATAATTAGCTTTAGAGTTAATTTATAATGCGCAGCAAGCTAACCAACGTTTTTGCTAGCTGGTTAGCTATCGAGCTATCGAGCTTCCGTTATATAACACACACTTTAGGTCTAACGTTAGCTCATCCGACGTGCTAACTCGTGTTAGCACTGTTTCGCTGTGTATAAAAACAAGTGTCACTTACGTTTGGAAAGCGTGGAGTAGTTTATGTTTTTATAAATTGTCCACACACCGCGATACACACACGTGTTTATCAGTAGAGAGGAAGAAAAAAAAACACGGAATGACGCGTTTTGGAAGAAGCTGTAATGTGATTGGCTACTACGGGGAAGCTGAAGACCCCGACTTCTGATTGGCTTAGCAGTCCCCAAACGAGGAAGTACCAAGCGATCGTGGATTTGTAATCATGAAGTAAAGGAGATTACTGTTTAAATGACGGGTTGGTTTAGTTCCTAGCGATAAACTAAGCTGCTAAATTAAAAAAAAACATCTATTGGCGTCGTAAGTAGTGAGTTGTGTTTGTCAGGAGTTTTTAAAAATCAGTTGCTACCAGCTGTTTTAGCAGCTCCTCGCGTATCAGCATGTTGGACGTGGCTGCGGAGCAGATGATGGTGCACAAAGATTTCCAGGCAGCCTTCGACACATGCGACCGAGGTCTGCAGAGCCTCGGCAGCACGGAGCAAGAGGACAACAAGAGGTGAGAGAGAGTCTGTCTGAAGCCTGGATGCTCCCTCCCTGCAGCCTGGGGCAGGAGGGTGGTGTCAGTGTTGTTATTAATGTGGTGGTCTGTGTTTTGTCCTGTCCCCTCAGGTCCGGAGAGTTTAAAGCTGGTTTCTGCATCCTGGGGATCCAAGCCCTGGCTGAGCTGAACCAGTGGCACGGTGTCCTCCCCTGGCTCCTCCGGCAGTACGAGCAACAGGAGAGAATACCAGCCAAAATAATGCAGATGTGGTGAGTGGAGCCTCTAGAACACTCAGTCCATTGATGCATCAGCTCAACGTGACACATTACTTGACAACAAGAATCAATTGTTTGAGTGAGTTATCAAGCAAAAACTGTCAATCACCCCCTGTTGAAGCAAGGTTTGGATGTTTTCATCTGCTTTTTAAAAAATCAGCAAATGAATATCTTTAGATATTTGACTGATCGACAGGCAAAACAAGTCTTCATTAACATACTAAAAAGTTAATTGATTGAATAAAGAAATAATACAAAGGTAGATTGATTGTTAAATAACCCAAAACCCAAAGATACTGTCTTCACGATCATATAGATTCAGCTCTTAAATACATATTGACTTGACTCTGTCTCACCCCGACGCAGCATACTTCTTTACTCCAAAGTGGGCGAACCCGCTGTGATGCAGGAGGCAGCCAGGGTCTGGTTGCACTGCCCGTCCAACGGCAGAGCGCCGGGGTTCGGGACGGTGGCGGAGCTGTACCTTCTGCATGTCCTCGTGCCTCTGGGACACACGGAGGAGGCTCGGGAGTTGATCGACGGCGAGGTTGGAAACCAGGCGTTCTCGGAAGACCAGAGACAGACGGCGCTGGATGTCGTAGATGAAAAGGAGCGACCGAATCGAGAACCGCCTCCAAGTCCCGGTTGCGGACCGAACTCTGAGAATACTGCACATACTGTCTCGACTAAAGGTCACAAATGTCTTCTTTTTTTCTCATTAGATGCATTTTACTAAATCAAATTAGTGCAAATATTTACTTTCGACAGTCTTCTTGAGTGTGTTTTTTGTTTTTACAGGCGCTGTAATCCGTAAAATTGAAGTCATGCTCAGATTTTTATACAGAAAACTGTTTGTGAGCAGCTCCGGCTCCTTCTCTCTCCGGAAAATCTTTCTGGCAGCCGTGCTCCTCTACATGCTCTTTCTCCGAATGGATCCAGGTTGGATGAAATATTCTTTGTATCTCAGTTCCACCACCAGGCTTGTTGTAGTATGAAAACATTTGATTAGGACAAAATTCGAATGAATTGGGAATAACTTTCTTCTCTCCCCCCTTAGCTCATCCGTCATCATTCCTGTGGATTTCCAAACTTCTCCAACTGCTCAAACAGATGTGGAGTGCCATGTTTGCACCGTACTATCGTGCGCTCACTCAGAGCAAAGGACTGTGAAAGACTGAAAAACACTTTTTTTTTTTGTGCATAGCTTTGATAAGAGGAAATGGCTTAGTTCCTTTTCCGAGTTTTTTGTCATCAAAATTCAAAAAATGCTCCATAAACTATATGCCTGTTATTTCATCTTAACAGTGCACAGTACTAATATTTCCCCTTAAATTCCCCCCCGGTCCTCTCTAATACTTCTGAGGTTGCTCTTTTCATAAGAAGACAACACCCTCTTCATCATGACAATAACTTTATTCATCCAGGAAAATGACTCATGGAGATTTTACAGGATTGTCCTGGCTAAGTGTCTCGGCTGCTGCGCCTACATCAGTGGAAGGATACAGGATCATCAAAACACAGTGATTAGAAGGTTAATTTAAGAAGTATTAGATATCAATATATCAGTTCGAGGAGTATGTGCAAAAAATATCAGAGAATTCCACTTTAGTTCTGTGTTTTATGGCTGATAAGAGTCAGACTTTGAACAAACAATTGGAAAAGGTTACACAAGAAAATGGGAAAAAAGGCTATGAGCTTTTCGTTAAGCTGTGTGACACAACATATGGAAATCTACAAGTGTATAAGCTCAATTTGTACGTGTTTTTCTTTTTCAGACATATTTCAAGATACTGCACAAACGCGACTATTTTACTTCATGAAATAATAATAATAATAATTGTATTTATATCGCACCTTTCACAAACATACAAGTCACAGACGATTAAAACATTCCAACGATAACACGGTTTTCAGGTCGCATATCTTCATAAAAAAAAACCAACATAAAATGAGGACATCACATAGATAGTCGTATTGATATCATTTGAAAGATATATTAAAATTATATTAGTCATATATGTCCTTGTTTTAATGACACAGCTGTTATCTTCTAACAGCACAGCCTGACTGCATTTGAGGACGAACTTTATTGATATTGAAACAATGTGATGAAATGTACACACACAAGTCGTGTGTGTGTGTGTGTGCACGATGCTGCTGCGGCCGGTTTTTCCAGCATCCGCGCACGGCAACTGCGCCAGTTTCGTTTCCTGCGAACGGAGACGCTGCGCGAAACGAAAGTGATCCCGGTGTGACGTCGACGGTCGTCGGAGTACAGGACGAGTCCGACCGCAGGCTGCAGCTCGTCAAGCGAAGTCGAGACCTCATGAGTTCGCGGTTCCGCAGGTTTCTCTCCTCGATCCGCTGGAGCGACCTGGAGCAGGGTGAGCAGATGATGATGACGATGATGATGAGGATGATGATGATGATGATTCTATAACAAGGTTCCCTGACACGTCACCTGGACACTGTAGCACAGCAGCCGTGCATTTCACTCCTAATACTGCCGTTGTGTACTTCATGTATCTCTTCAGTTATTGGGGAGGTTCTTTTAAGTCTACAGTTGTATTGGTCTGCTGTTTGTAATACTTCTATCCACTTATGTTTATGTTCAATGTTTGGACTCCGCTTGTGACTTCAAGTATTCATTGTATTCCCAGAGCCCCAACAGCAGTAACTACATCTTGATATATTATTTCCTGATAAAGATTTCCATGGTTCCCCGAGTGCTTAATCTCAGAGAACCTGTAACTGTAACTTGTGGGTATTCAACAGGATCATTTTGAGCTCATGTTTTTCACCATACTGTCCTATGATGTGTTTGCGCTAAGCCTAGGTCGTCTGCTTTTTCGCAGAAATGAGAGGCCTCTCGAACTATCGTCTTTCCTGCTGTGTGAACACACTACTCCAGACCCTCTCTGCTACCTGGGAAGTATCAGACCTGCTCGAAAAGTAAGAAAATGAAGTTGTATAGTCACTGTGGCACATCGCTGACCTACAACGGTCATAACCTTAACAACAAAGTGCCAAACCATGATGTAGGTGTGTAATAATAAATATAAACTTGGATATTTTTCAGTTATCGCCCGCATTTAAGTTGAGAGATTTCTAGGAAACTTCGGCCTTCAAGGTGTCAATCTTGAATCAAGACTGTTTTTCTCAGTAAAGATTAATTATGGCTTATGAATTGAAACAAGGTGGGAAGCAGCTGGTGTGAGAGCCGACAGTCACAATGTCCCCCTGCAGTTGAAGAGAGTCCTTGCGGCCATGAGGAGCGACCACCTTCCTCAGCACGTTCCCCATCGAGACTTCCTCCACTGTCTGGACAGAAACTGCGTCCGACGTAAGGGGCCACACACTCACGCGGTCAGAGTCTCAACCTGGTGTGGGTTTACTTCACGGCTTGTGACAGTGAAAATGTCGTTTTGCAGTCAGTGTGCAGCACGATGCCGACGAGGTGTTCCTTTCCATCCTAAACTTCGTGCAACAGCAGATGGACGACAGAGCACTGGTCGGCACTGTGATCATTGGTTATTGGTTATTGGTTATTGGTTATTGGTTATCATTGCGTCATCCGTACCTACTCACCTTGTGCTTTCTCCGCCAGGCTCTCGAAATCCAAAATCTGTACAAGATTTCCGTGGAGACGCACCTGCAGTGTTTGGAGTGCGACTCCGTCCAGACTCGGACCAGCTACCTGCTCAGCCTGCATCTGCATCTGAAGGAAGATCACAACTCTCTGGTGCCGTTTCTTTCTTTGTTTTGTTTTTTGTGCATAGTTTCAAACGATGACATTTTTTGGCCAAGAATTGAATGAAAAGATCGGTACCACTCTCACGTCTGCATGCTAAATGTGTTGTGCCAGAATGTAAATAAAGGGTTCAACTCACAAGTATTTCATGACATGAACCTTTTAGGCAGGTTGCATATCCTCCTTCCTCGAGGACCAGGAGCTGAGGGGCATAGATCGCTGCTTTTGTGCAAAATGTGGAATCAAGACTCCATCCAAACAGGTGAGTGTTGCTTTAAATGCAACCCAGAAATATCAACCAACATTGCCGTCAACGTATGCATTTAATTTGTCTTCCAGGGTGTCAAGCTGCTCTCCTTGCCTCGCATCCTGTGCGTGCACCTGAAGCGGTTTAGGAATAGCCGCGGTTACACCCAAAAACTCGACTGCCAGGTGACTTTTCCGGAGACCTTTGACTTCTCTGAGATCGCAAGGGAAGGATTCGCCACTGACTTTGCCCAGGTAACTTGTATTTCCTATATAGTATCTGGATGTTGTATTTTTCTCCATCTAAAAAAGTGTATTTGTTCTTCTAGAACGAGTGTAAGTACACTTTGTATGCAGTGGTAGTGCACTCGGGCAGTGCCATGTGTGGCCACTACACCGCCTATGTTCGTCACAGGGGGAACCAGGGCTGGTACTATGCAGATGACAGCTTCATACGTCAGGTTTGTTCAATAAAGACAAGCATTTCGAATTTTAATGCATTTTATACCCGGCTTTTTTCCTCGTTGAAGACTCTTTGTTTCACGCTTCTTTGTTTAGAGATTTTCAGTATCACACCAATTGCGTTTATGCAAATGTATAATTCATTCTAGATTTTCATTCCAACACAGGCGTCCTGGGAAGACGTGCAGAGAACAAATGGAAAATACAACAGGTAAATTGTTCAACATCAATTTATATCTTCTTGCATAGGCTTTTTCCACTTTCTTGAAAGATGATAAGATTGATACCAGTCATGTGTCTATATGCTAAACACGGAGCTGTATTGCTCAGCCACTTATCTGAGCCTTGCTCTGTAGGTAGCAAAGGTAACACAGGTAAGATAACAAAATCCAAACTCACTAATTATCATGTTATATCTGAAACTGCATGTCGACCAAACAAATCAAACAATGCTGTTCATGCTAAGCTATGTGAGCTGCATTAATTAGACTGCGGAGTGCCTCAGAGCTCCATTGTGTTTCACCAGTTATTTTACAGTTCCTTGCTCCTATTTGGTCACACAATTCATAGATATAATGGCATATCTTTCTTATGGGCGATCATTTCTCACAATTATTCTCTTAATCTTCATATTAAACATGGGACATTTGAGATATTAAGATATACTTATATTAATATCATAACAAAAACAAGAGAAAAAATCTTTTTTTTGTCTTTTTTTTTTTTACAAAATTCTCTCTCATCTTCAACAAATTAGTTAAACAGAAGACATCTATTTTGCAAGAAGTAACAAAAAAAAAAAAAAAATGGCTCACAGTAATACCTGCTTACACCAGCCGCCAGCTGCTTTTTGGAGTTAAATTTAAGACTTTTATTAATATCATTATAGCCAGCGCTTGACTTCCGCTGACATCATGGAGCTTTTATCTTCCTACTTACGGAAACAGCCTGAGATCTTAAGACAAAGCCTTATTGTCTGTTCCCCAGTGCAGATTAAAGACCAAAGGTGACCATGTTTTTGCAACGAGGGCATTTCAAACTTTTGAACAGAGGAAATCCATCTTGTCTGTCTTCTCTTTCAACAACAAACATCTTTTTGCCTAACACCTGGTAGTTATATTTTTCTTTTTCCTTTTCTCCTTTTCCTGTCCCAACATCGAGAGGCATGACTTTGGTACATTTCTTTCCTTTCTTTCCTTTTTTTTTACAGCACCACAGCATACATGTTAATGTACAGAAGAGGTGCAAAAGAGGAAGGACAACAACCCGAACTTTCCGGCTAAATGTGCAAGACTATAAGTGCAATACACCTAGATGGAACCATAGGAATTTAAGAAACTAGATACATAAATGCTCGAAAATGATTAATTGAACATTTTTGATTTTATTTAAAGTGGTGTGTGGTGTCATACTTAATGGTTTTTTTCATTTTTTTCCAGACCTCAGTGAGCTCTTAGTATAAACTGTATGTATACTTTAAACCAGCATGGTAGTGTCTGCCCAACAGCAGTAGGTGGCGTTGAAGACCTGAAGACCGAAGGGTTTTCCACTCGGAGACCACACACATTGTGAACGAGCTCAGCGATACTGGGGGGTTGGTTTGAAGAGAATACTCAGCTTAGATGTTCACTGTTTGGGGGGGGGGGATACCTGCAATAGGACTCTGCGTCCATTTTCCTCACACTCCTGTATAATATGTGAGTCACTCATGAAAAACAATGGGTTGCCAAAAGCATCAGCAACAACAAATAAAAAAATCTCTTTCATCATCTCATCATGTATTGTATTTCATACCTATATTATCAATATGTATAACTATCTGCAGGCCTTTTATCTGCTATAACTAAAACAGATGTTAACACTTTCATGATTATTTGTTTTTGCCTCAGTTGATGCACCGACGCCAGCTCACCTGAGCTCAGAATCTGTGCACCCGTGCTCTGTACATATTTGTATTTAGAATGCATTGAGGAGACCGTCTCATGATGAAGGGAAGTCCAAACGTTGCAGTCGCAGCCACGGTGCCCGAGCGCTCGGTACAGGCTGTCAGCAGTGCCTCCAAAGTTCCCACTCGCTCGGCCAAAAGCGAGAGGGGACCGTGTGAAATGGTGCCTGTGTGCTGCAGAGCTCTGACAGAATGGAACATGCCTGCACAGTGCCACAGGCAGCGGGCCCCATGCTTAGTCATCTCACTGCCATGTAGCCTAGGCGCAGCTTTCTGCATGGGGGGTATCTTCCTCCCACGTTGAGGCCAGGGCCAGATATGTGCTTTCATGTGTGTCTAGACTTGAGTCAGTGTCACAAATATGGCTGGGTGTTTGCACTGGGTGTTTGTGACATGACATTGCACCTTCCTCTGACTTGTTCCAAGTAGAAAAGTTGACATTGGAAACAGTCAGAATAATACAGATGATGAAGATATTTGTGCTGACAAGAAATTTTTACATGATAACGTGGTCATAACAACGGGTCCTTTGTTGGATTCGTAAGATGGATTTATCTGTGACAAGTACTGAGATCATTCACTTAAAGCAGCCATGGTGAATATGTTTATATTACTGCATCAAATATGTCTAACGTGAAAGCTCTTAGTGGAAAAACCCACAAAGAACCACCATCCAAGTCTGCAGTTACACTTAACTCTTCATGGCTTTTTAGCATCTCTCTTAAATAGTTTTCTTTTTTTCCTGCCTGCAACTTTATTGTTTTGGCTCAGTCTTATTGAGCTGTTTCTATTAAAAATTCTAAAAAAACAACCATTGTAACGCTGCCTGTCCACTACCAAACTGAGGATAGCAACTAATACAGAGTGGACAAACTGGAGGATTTAGCAGCTAATGAGCCAGATATCTCTCAGGACTTGGTGGAGACCAAAAAAAAAGAGCTAAAAGGAGGCAGCATAACATAAGACACCATAATGCAAATTAGACAGATTGACCTGATTGTGAACGAGTAGGCCAACTGGAAGTTTGGGAGAAACATTAGAATCCGAATAGAAAACTATATCTCCTCCACATCCGCGGGGAACTTATTATTGTCTTTGTGGGGATGCATGACGCACAACCATGTGTCAAGTGGCTGTTTTCACATGCACCTGTCCACCATCGTCCCGACACTGGCCACATCTGTCGCTGACAACGCCGCAGCACGGCGTGCCGTGGGCAGCACACGCAGAGGCCACACGTGACCCCTGAAGTCCGACTGGACATCTTTTGCATTTTTCGCTCCTTTTTTCCAGCACGTGTCACACATGCGTGCGGCCTTTGTCTCCGTCGTCTGAGGTTGAGCTCTGGCCCCTGGATGTGGTTATGCAGACATTTTATGGCAGATCGTAATCTCTCCGATACAGTTCCACCTCTTTATCATGGTCAGGTGTTGGCCAGCCAGGCTACCCGGTGTTGCCTTTTTTGTTCCAGCAGTGAGAGTGATTGGCACAATAATTGCGCAATAACCACAAGTGAAGCTGATACCCGGTGTGAACAGTCATACTAGGCACACACCGCAGCGCAGAGGATATTCCTCAGGCTTTGCCGTGTGGCAACACTCTAAGTGTTTTCTTTGGAGAAACATTTCAAGGTTCATTAATGCTTTTTAAGTCTTTGTTGATGTGTGTTTACCAGTTACTAGGTGAGCACACCGCTGATGCGTCGGGGAGAGAAAATGGAATTTGGCAATGTGAGAACCACTCTGAAATGTTCCCTTTTTTGTACGAAGGGTTCCACTGGCTGAGATAAACGCCTGCGTTTTTCAAATGCGACTCGCAGCAAAACCCAGTATTCCAGCCCACCGTCTGCTTTTGTGAGGATCACCAATAACGTGACGTCACTTTTATGTCACTTGCGAAAAGGATACGCCACACGCCGCTCGTACATGGGCAGAGAGCAGTAAGGAAGCAGTGGAGTTGAACTGTGAACTGACCGGCAAAATGTGTAACCGATACAAAAGTTGGGTTATTATTTTGTGCCATTTTAGCAGATTGGCTCCATGGCAGTGTCAGGCTGTTGGTTGGTACATCACTTATGACTTTGGTGTTCCTATGATTTTTCTATAACAGCAACATGATTGGCATTTTGGACTTTTTAGTGAAATACCTTTTACACAGAAGGTTGGTAACCATCATTATCCCAAACTTTAGTTTTTTTTAAAGTAAAGGTAATATGTTCCTTCAAGTTGTTTTAATTGTTACCTGATTCATGCAACTAAACTGCATTATGAATAATAGGTTGTACACACAAATGCATGATAAAAAACACTTTAAAACTGTATTCAGTTAAATGTAACTACATTGGTTAGCTTCAGCAGGTGTTACCTTTTCTCTCCATCATCCTATTGGTGCCCCGTGTAGTGAAATAACAATAAAATGTCAACAAAATGGATACATTTTCAAATTACACAGGATATAGCTATTCCCCGACGGGGTAAAGTAGTTAGTCGTAGCTGGAAATCATACATTCTTATGGCATAGTGATTCTTTTTCATATAATTAAAAGGGGCATGACAAAAGAAGTCACTGTGTTTTTGGCTCTCAGTGTTTTAGCTGTCTGTTCCATTCTGACCTCAAAGGTGTCATCTTGTGTTTTTATTTTTAAAGCCGTAGACGGGAACTAATTCGTGCACTGTGTCTACGCGGTTCTCCTTTTTCTGCTCGGAAAAGGAATTGTGAATGGTGGCCGGACTTCTCTGTTAAACTTGCAGGCGTGTAGTCCTTGAAGAGATGGGCGCGTAAGGGAAGATGTTTCTCTTGCAGAGTTAAAACTGAGACTCTTCACTCCAGCTCATCCGCTCTAATCCTATATAACCTTTCAGTAGAATCTCAGGGAACGCTTCGGGGGTGGCGGCCCGGCTCACACAGCTATCCTTCAGTTACATAATGAGGTTTCAAATGGGAAATGATTATCTTTCGCTCTCAGGCCTGGTGACCGTGGTGAAGTCTGCTTTTGTAAATGGCAAACCAGCACTGGAGGCTAATGTGTGCCGGATGATTGTCCTCTCGTGCAAAAAAGGGCGAATCAGATGGAGCGCAGTAGTAGAAAAAGGTGTCTGCCAGGAAACTCCAAACGACAAATGACCTGAATCCGAGAAGAATTGTCTCCGGTGTGACCTGCTTTGATTTGTGAGGTGTCGCCGGCCAGTTTCAAACGGTGCAGCTCCTGGCTCGTATCTAGGTCGGTGAATTCTGACAAGTATCTGTTAGCCTTAGGTGTGAACACGTAGGCCGCGTTGCTCCGTGACTTTGCGGCGGGGATTTCAGTGGAATTCGTAGTATGAGCGGTCATGTCGAGGAGGAAGCCTTATCTTTCCCCAGTGAGTTCATAAAATTTCCTCTCAGGAGGGGAGAGGGGGGAGTCCGGTCGACACTGAGTTTCCCCCCTCTCTTCACGTGTGCAGTTGTCCTCCCCGAGATTCTTGGCAGCCGCGGCGTAATAAATACAACATCTGCTGAGTTTTCTAGGAAAAGGGATGTCGAACAGTCAAACGGCTATGAGTGAACAGTAAAGAAGAGAGGCGGCTCAAATTTTGTCTGGTTTGGTTTGGACTAGAACGGAGGTCGGCGTTGGTCCCTTTGCGTCGCCTCAAAACGGCGAGTGACGTTGCTGCTGAGCAGCTAATGACACGCATTCAATCTGTTATTATTGCGGGGGGGGGGGGTAATTTATATTTACTACGAAGGTGCCTGCCAACCGAGGGGACTGGGCCGCAGGTTGCAGATATTGGCTCTCGCAGGAGTTGAGCGGAGGCCCCCCCCCCCCCCCCCCCCCCCCGGTAGGTCCTACTAGTGTGGATGTCTTGTTATTTATGGTACGATGTGTTTTCATTTTGGGTCCTGCAAGTGCTTTGCACCAACCGAGGAACAACAACCGAATGTCATCCAAAAGCAAAGAAAAAATTAACTCTTGTTGCGACTTGACGAGGTAAAAAAAAACAACTCATCTAAACATCGTCAGATCAGTATCACAATAAATCATGGCATCCCTAAATTGAAATTCTCCTTCCGCCCCGGTCCCTCAGTTGACAGGAATGAATGGAATTGCACCTCGAGGGTAACCACCTCACCGTTGCGGCGCTCCGCTCGCGATAAGCCCACAACAACTTGTGAAGTTGTGTGCCTGAGTATACATGCCAATCAGTTGCTACATCAGCGCTCCAGTTAATGATTTGTGCAGTAGGAGAACAACTTGTTCATAGCGAAACTGGCTCCGATCAAAGAAAGGCGACTTCTTTTTTCTCTTTCACTTCTCCTCGGTGCACCTTGCCGTGTTCAGGAGACCTGACCCGGCTTCACTGGCTCTGCACTATGGGCTGGGCACCTTGAGAAGTGAGCGATCCATTGTCAGGCCTCTTTGACCTGCTCTCTCCTTCAGCCTCTCCTATTTCCGCACAAAGACTCTCTAATGCCAGGTAGCTGGCGCTGGCATTCCTGTTGCATTCCACCACGGGGAAGTTGCCGGGATCAGGATGAAAAATGCCCGAAACAAAGGTCTACTCTCATTCACAGGGTTTAGGGTTCTGTGGGAAAGTCCTGGCTGGACAGAGGTTGGATGGCAGAGGAATGCGAAGCGGGGCACAGCTCACACAGTCTCTATGACACACACAGAAGCAAAGACACATTGACAAGGTGGGGGGCTTTAGAGAGGAGCCAGCCCCCAGGAAAGAGGAGGATACGTTTTGAAAGTATGGCGGAAGAATAGACAATTGTCGTGCTTACAAGCATTTTTTAGTCGTAAATCTTGCAAACGTGATGGAGGGTGGAGCTTTGATTGGACGACTGGGTGGAAGTTGTGCTCCTTTTCTGCCTAAGTCAATCATTTCCGTCATTATTTGCTTTTACATAATAGTGACAGAAGTGAAAGATGACATGCGACAAAGCAGTGGTTCCCAACCCTTTTGGCTCGTGGACCCGTTAAAGCAATAAGTTTGACATTTTTGCAAATACGCGTATTGCTTTCTGCCACTCTCCGAGTGACCAATGTGTCACACAAATATGGGACTATAAACAGAATGCAGCCAGTTAGCCTAGCACAAATGACAGAGGCCCGGTCACATGACAACATCGTCTTTGGCAAAAACCCGCTGTCCAAAGACAAAAGACTAGGAATGAAGCAGCGTCTAATTGTGACCTCTCATAAGAAAAAGTGTGAGCAGCCGATTTTTTTCCCCCTTCACACATTGAGCAGAGCACGAAAGACTTAAATATGCAGTATGATATAAAGTCTTTTTTATTCCTTTGATCACCTGGGGACACCCAAGATTATTTTGGTTGGGATGTCCTGCTTTGATTGATGTCCCGCATTAAAGGCCCAATATCTGATGCATGGTCAGCGTCTTAAACCTCAACACTTTCAGCAGAGAGAAAAAAAATCACAGCATTTCTTACCGTTCATTAATCATGAGTTATTACACCAATAGTCTTTTTCTTTTTTTTTCCATTTGTAAAGGTATTAAGTCCATGCCTCATGCTGAGGTTAAGTGCCTGACCTTGCTTCACCCTCCCTCCCCTGAGCCATATCTGAAGCGCGGCTTGTGAAGATTTAGATAGGAATTCACCGCCAAAGCTTTTTCACTCTCCCACTACAAATACCAATATATTTTTGATAGTGTATCTACAGGTGGGGAGGAGATGAGGGTAAGTCGCCCTCAAGTGATGCTTGAATGTCTTGCAGCCCAGATCTTAGGACTACAGGTAATCATTACTAGCCTCGTGGCTCTATATGGACAGTCGGTCGGCCCAATGCTTTCCTCCAGACAGGAATATCTCAACAACTATTCGATGTATTGCTGAGAAATTTTGCACAGATATTCTTGGTGACAAGAGGACACCTCCTCTCGACTTTGGAAAACGCCCGACATTTCCTCTAGCGCCCCCAAGAGGTTTGTGGTTTGGTCTCAGTAACTATATTGGACGATTGCTATCTCGAGTTTGAGCGATTAAAACTCTTTTCCTTCTCTCCCATCACCCAGGCAGACTTAGTGTATCTCTGACACACAGCAACAATACTAACCTCAATGATTTACATTTCCACAGATAACAACAGCTACCATATGGAAAGGTTGCCATTTGTTTATCCTCTGAGCTATCGGCTCAGGCTTTATATCATCTCCTGAGGCTATACATAGAGTGTGGTTGGTGGGCGTTGGAGATGGAGTATGCAGGGAAATGAGAGGAGATCTGTTGCAGGCCACAGGCCCCCCCAGATTCTCTGATGTGGCTTCAAGACTTCCTTTGGAAAAGCGAGGCCTTCTGGGACGGCGCTGAAGTCCTTTTTTTTTTTTGCAATCGTGCGTTTGGAGTGTGGACCGGGTGCATGGGCCTGCATCGGGGTGTACGTCCCCCCGCCACTCTCGGCGTTGTTGTTAAACTGTCTCCGTTGACATGCGGGGACACACTGGCTGCCGGCTGCTTTTTCGAGGAATGAGGGAGTGTGGCTGCGGGTGAAAGGGCACAACAACTCCATCGCGCAGGTGATTTTCCTTACGGGTGGGGCGAGTTGATAACCCATTTGAGGCTCTGCCTCTGAAAAACTTCCGCTTCACATCTGTGAAATGCACGGCCCTTAATACACAATGGCATTCCCGCTGTTTTCTCATGGGCTGTTATCAGCCTTATTCAAACAAGGTGCCCTGGCTCACGAGATAAACAGTGAGCGATTATCTCTGCTATCTCCAGTCTGCTGTGCTCCCAGCGGGCTGCGATGCATTAGAGACCACTTTAATGGATAATAAGTAAGTTAAGATGAAGGAATATGTTAATGTTAACAGATATTCGATATCGTTTTGATTTCTTTTCTTTCTTTTTTTCAATAATACTTGGCTGCTTTTCATTAAGCGAATGAGGCTGCCGAGAGGCCCAGCCCCCTCTCATCTGCAGCCTGTTATGGCGGAGCGGGAGGATGACATCATATTGGTCTCAGAGCGGCGGCTGGTAATTGGCCTGCTCTCCTCCTCCAACGGCACGGGCCAAACAGAACACACAAGTGGAGCCAGGCAATGCAAGTCAGATGCACTGGGTTTTTCCAGAGTGGCTGGTGGGGCCTCAGTGCAGACTGAGAGCCAAGAGGCCTCGGAGAGGGGTGCACCCAATCCAACTGTAAATGTCAGAAATGAATGAAGGGCCTCGACTCAAAATGAAATCTGATATAATGCGCCCCAGGCCGGGCCTGTTTGATCTGCCGCACAATCCACTGCCGTAGTCGTCGGGATAACTGCGCCTGTTCTGCATGATATGACATCGCAAAAGCATTTCATGTGGAAGTTTTGCGAGAGCCGACGTCAACGAGCTCGCAGCCCACACAAAGTTCCATTGCAGAGAGACCGAAGGCGCTGCGCCTCGGGGGCTGCGGAGGAGCCACAGTCGGCCATTGTCTGCGATGTTAAGATCACGGCGCGGTTCGTCAGCTCTGGACAAATTCCCGCGCGTCGCGATGCGGACGCACTGCTGGCGACAGACGACGCAAAAGCTCCGCGAGGCATCGTTTTGAGAGAAACAAAAAAACAACCTCCAGAGGATGGAACATCTGGAGATGACGTTAAAACCTGCCCTTGTTCAGATGTGTGTGTCTTGTAGATGAAAATCCCATGAGCAGGACAATGACGCGCAGAAACAACTGATGACCTTTTTTTTAAGCAGCTATTTGATGTGGCAAACGTGAGCAGGCCTAATCGGTTGCAGTGGACCTGTGAACGAGGACCCGGTTCTACCCTGTGGGCCCGTCTCACACACAGCGTATGTGTGGCCCGGCCGGGATGTTGGATACCTCTGTTGTAATAAAGCACAGTCTTTATCTTTTATAGAGGCTGTTCAGTCATGCCACCATGTTTTATGCTATGTGGTGGTTGTACAAAAAAAACAAAACAATGTGAGCGGTGTGCTGATCTTCTGATTACATAGGCAGAGGATTACATAAACCTCTCGGTTATCATCTAAAAGAACAGTTGTGAGAACTTGTTTGGTTTTCTAAAGCCTGTGTGGGAAAACAGCGTTCCTGCTGTGTCAAAAGAGGGTGCAGTGCTCAGCGTGTTGGCACGTGCCCGCCCGTCCGCCTCTCTGTTGGCCATCGCCGTTGCCCCACATCAGTGACGGCTACAAGTTGTGAACGGAAGGTCACACACTGAGCTGGCAGGCGGCGAGAACATCAGCGTCGGTGTGAAAGGGCCGAGAGGAAGCTCTGCGTCTGCGGGCAAAAAAAACAACAAAACCCCGACTGACTAAGAAAACTGGCAAAAGAGCAAAGCAGCACTTCTCTCTCAGGAATCATTCTTCGAATGCTTTCGCTCCTTTTTGTTGTTGATGGTTTGCTCGACTCCTGGCAGCGCCTTAGTATCTTGTGGCCTGCGCGATGCGATGCAGATTGCCGACGCATGCAACAAAAGTCACTTTCTCTCCTATGTCTTTCTTACCGGCAGACAATTTTACAAGTTGTGTTTAGAGTCACAATAACTGGGTTTTATTCCAGATTTTTTTTTTTTACAAATATAACAATTTTCAACAAAAAAAAAGCATCAAAGAGCAATTGATCTCCTCAAATTTGAACACGTGAAACACGAGAAAATGCCATATTTCCATCTGATTTTCTACATCAACATCGACATTCAACGCCCACCTCTTTTAATAATGTCATCTTGTTGTGCACGTTCCCATGCAATTGTTCAGTGGCACCCAACTAAGGAAGTAGAAGCCACCAGCTATTCATCTCAATAAGCCAACTTCTAACATTTGAACAGTAGTCAATGGCAATATGTTAATTTGCCAATGTTCTTAAAAATTTGCCCCTTCATTTGGACTGAAACCTTATCATTGAAACGGCAAGTTAGAGCCTCTAACGCTTAAAACAACATTGACGCGTTGCCCCCGTTCTTAAGTTCATAACTATGAGCAACCATGTAGTCATTCGATCCATTGTCAAAATATAAAATGCCAACAACAGAAGTTAATGAGATATATTCCTGTGCGAAATAGAACATGTCAGTACGATAGGCTTTCAAGAGGGATCTCAATGAAATCCTTGAATGACTCACTCAGAAGTTCGTGAGCGATGCAGAGCTTTCGGAGACTTTACCGGGTCCACCGCCCTCATCCTGGGAGAAATTTGATGAATATTAGAAATGAAAATAAAAAGATTTGACAAACAACATAATACAGTATAGTGTATCCTACCTTCAGCCCCTTCGGAAGCTCTGGGTTTTGTTGATGTGAAACCATTTACCATGATAATAATGACTTTGCCTTTTCCCTTCCTATCATCTGAGGTGGGAAAAAAAGTTTCATAAAAAAAGTTCACATGTAGCCTATCTTTCATTTTTCTTCCCCGGTGCTGCTGAATACACATTTCCGTGTACATCCTCTCTGTCTCTCAGCTGGTGAGCTAGCTGTCGAGGCAGAAACTGTGCCGGAGGGAGGAAATGATTACGGCATGAGGGAATGTGTTATCACTTTTTTTCCCCTCGTGCGCCTATTCTCTCAAACGGGTGACTGTCATATGTATTGGCGTTTCTTATCTTTTAGATGAGAATGGAGCACATTTCGCCACACACGGCGGACACGTGTATACGCCGCGCTGCATACTGTACAGTCTGACGCTTCTGTGTGTCGTGTCGAGACGATTAGGGCCCGACTCGACATGTCTGCCGAAATATCACATGTCACGTAGGCTGTTGTGTGGCTGCGCTGTGGGAAAAAGAAAGGTCTAGATCGTCTTCCCCATCCATCAAACGCTGCTCACTGGCGGAAGCAGACCCAGCTGTTGTTGGCCATCGATACCTTTGTTGTTCCTCCGTTGTACCGCAGCGGTCTGCCGTCGCAGCCCTCAGCTGTTCTTCTCAACTTCTTATTCTGCCTGCCCGTCTTCAAAAAAAAAAAGATTGCCTCATTCTTTCTGTCGCAGCAGCAGTTTGCACGTGCACCCGAGTGACCTGACGGGTTGACGCACGGTATCTGTCGATCAGCTAATGGTGCTGTCTCGCTGACAAGCACAGGCCTAATGCAATCATAGGTAACTACAGAAACAGTGAACCTGACGGACACTCTTGACCAAACTGGGCCACAGATATATAAGTCGTAAAACCTCGTCTTTTTTTCTTATTCATTAATGTCACAGACTTTGATGAATATGGGAAAAATCTGGATGAAAAACGAGCAGGATCAAACAAAATGTCCTTGCCTCTGCCCTTCATGAATTCATGTGTAAATAAAAAACATTCATATGTCATTTAAGAACGGCTTAAGCGAATCAGATCACCTGAACCCCACTAAATCCAGAGACGGCATTTAATACCATTTTATTACCATTTTATTTCCACCCAAAGAATTACACACTTCATTTCAGATGAGATTCTGGTCTTGACTCAGTTTCGATGTAATATGGAGTTTTTGTGTTTTTTTGCTCTGCAGGCCAGTACAAACGCAGCAGGGCACGATTTTAAGTTGAGATGTGGCATCAGCCTCCACCATCACTTTATTGGCAAATTAGCCACAGACTGATTCCAGGAAACCATACAGTACAGTATGCAAACATATATATCCTCCTTCACATCTGAGGACGCATATCAATTTGACAGACGTGACTGCAAAGGGTGGAGAGGGGAGCCGCACCTTGAAAGCCCTGGCAACTTTTCATGTCTCGCAAACAGCCACATGTGTCAAACTTCTCCTCCCACGCAGCACATTTCACACATTCCTCGAGAATGTTTGCTTTTTTTAACCAGGTCAAGAGAATGAATCCAGTGCTGCATTGTGTCTCGTTGACTTGCAGCAGCTCATTCTGTGGGACTGTTTCATCTTGTGCAATTCGTGCTTTGCCCAGTCAACAGTTTTTCTGCCGTCCCATTGAAACTCTTGCTTCTCCCAGTGAGTATTTATGTCTTCATGGGCTGACCATAAAAACAGCTTCCCTGTGCTTTCATTTCCTCAGTGACAGTGGGAATCCTGACGAAGGGCTTGAGGCCTGGCCGTGGCTCCAACCATAACATATGCCTCACTACTTCCTGTTATCAATGATTACATAAGGTTCGGAAACAAAGACATCCTAGCCAGCCCTCCCTCAATCTCCATTAGAATGGAATTATCAAAGTTTTACAGTGACACTGTGTGCTTACGATATCAGATGAAAGATGTTATTGGTACTTATATATCAGTGCTTTGAACTGAACTGCTTTGAAAATGCCAACATGCTGATGTTTAGGAATAATGACGTAGCACTAACACAAAGTATGGCTGGGGTTGGTGGTAATGTCCTTACTCTTGCAGGTATTTGGTATTAAACTAGACTATGAATGTCAGTACCAAATTTTCCACCGATTCATCAAGTTTTTAACAAGGTAGTTGAATGAACTGAATTCCTGAAGACTTGAGGAAATGTACAATCAAAGTCATTAGAAGGCATCCTTGAGAGACACTGAATATATGTAACACATTTAATGGTAATTCATACAGTAGATGATGGGATATTTCAGACTGGACCAAAGGGGTGGACTGACCAGCCAACCAACCCGCTCTTACCAGAACATGAAGCGGCATAGTTGCGTAAAGTTAACTCACAGAAGGAGCAGGTACCTGAAAAGTATCGAAAAGGTGAACTTTTGTAGCTTGCATATTTCTTGTTTGTGCAAAGTCTGTAGACCAGTACAAAGAGTTGTGTTGTTGCTGCGAGAGTTCTGAGGAGGCAGGGAGACATACATGAAGCTGGAAGTCCAGCCGGGCCCCCCCGGGGACGAGCCCTCGGTCCTGGGAAGCAGTGACCTAGGATCAACCGGACCATCGCAGCTCCGGGCTGCAGCAGCACTGTGAACCTCCGTCTTTCCCAGCGTGGGCTGGCCCGTGGCTGATCCTCCCAGACTTTCGGTGGGAAGAATTGATGATTTGATCTGCGATGACTCGAGGCATGGAGGAAGAAGTCAAAGAGGGAGAAGTTTTCTCCCGGGCGGTCACTATTATTAATGGGGCTGATATCCTGCTACATAAGGCAGTCCTTTTGGGAATGTTCACTTGGTTCCTAGTAATATGAAAATATTGTGAGCGGGGGCGTGTGTAGCATGCCATATCGTGATCAGTCTGATCCACCTCCCATAGCTTAGGGGGCTCCTAGTTTGGTAACAAAGCCCTATCTGGTTCTGCAAGCTTGTTATTTGATTAAGACTAATCTCCGGGTTTTGATTTCAACTGGTTTTGTCTGGGGAGGAAGTGCTTTTTGCTCTGTTTCTGTGTCTAAACCAAAGACCAGCCTGTTGAACTGGATTTTGAGCTCTCTGAGCGAAAAGAGGGCTGCACCCAGAGAGTGATGTGTAAAGGAGAGAGGCATGGGAAAATGCTGACCAAACTGTTTTACAAATTACAGGAGAAGAATTACATTCATTACAGAAATAGTTTGACATTTTGGGGGGAAAAAAATGCTTATTCCCTCTCTTTCTGGGAGTTAGACATGCACGCTCATGTCTGTACATATTTAGCTGGAGCTTTGCAGCCAGTTAGCAATAAAACTGAAAACAGGGAAGCAGCAAACGTGCCTCTATTAAATGGTAACCAACTCACCTACTGCTGGACAGCCCCCCCCCCCGGATCTCAGGAGATGGGAGGAGAATGATGTTGTCATCCAGCCCCGACCACACCATCACCATGTTAGCTCACATCATGGCATTTCCTGCAGATAGGCCTGGTATGCCCCAGTTTTCTTTTCTGTTTGTCTTTGTTTGTGCGCTCTTTGGAATGCCAAGTTACACTACATGCAAGAGAAACACTGGATTTCGCCATCACCCAAAAGTGTTTTGTTTGTTTGCCTCGATAACTGCAGTGGTCGACTCGATGCGGGCCAGAGATGGACTGAACTATTCCTTTGTGGTCACAGTGCAGTGGTCGTTTCTGGAGCATGTCTTGCTTTATACTGTAGGTTTTGTCTTCTATGCTTACCTGGATAAATTAAGTCTGTTTTGCAATGCCGTTGCTGGCTAAGGGTGCTTAGGGTGCCAATATTTGTCACTCCCACCAAAGATCGAAACTGACGATACTTATCGGTGTGCATCAATGTGTTTGGTCTGGCTGCGGTTCACGGGCCGCTTCTCTCTCTGCAGTACACGAGGGCCATTGTTGCGGCAGGCTCCGGCTCTCGTACTGATAACAGGTTGATTTCCATCCCTCTGTTTGAATGCATGAGACGTGTAGGGGGCAATAGGGGCCTTCTGAGTCTCCCTGCTGAATTTAATCAAGCAATGAGACCAATGAGATGAATTAGGGCAGGAGCTGACTCAGCCATACAGAGGCCTCTTTATGCTGCAGCCGTAGCTGAGGGGGCCCAGGGTTAGAATGCATCACACACAGGAAAACACCAGGCAGCTCCCAGACAGCCCAGGCCCCAGAAGTCCGACCCTGGAACCCTCCCTGCCTGCCGTTTATAAGTAGCATATCGCCTCACTAGAGCCACTTTCAAAGAGCACTCGTTCACATCGCGAGGCCCCCCATTTCCTCCCCTCTCTCAGGAGGGAAATGTAAGTGTGCAGGAGTGGAAATGTTGCAGAGCTGAAGGGAAGTGAATGGACGAAGAAAGCAATGTTATTTGTGGAACAGTGAGACCCATTGGTTTAAAATAAACTCACACGAAATGACTTACTGGAAACGGCTCAGTCCTCTGCTGCTGATTAATGGCTCATTTTTCAGTGGGCACACAGAGTGTTTGAGAGAAGGACAGCGATAGAAGACTAACTTTTGTTTGATCCAAGGTCATTGAGTGGCCAGCTGCAAGGCCCTCTATCTACCCCTGGGATCTGTCTTCCTATTGGACATCCTGTCCCTGATGAATTGTCACTCTTCTCATTTAAGATCACACAGAGGAAGCGGGCCACTGCCATGGCACACCCACATATCTTTTGCCGGCCAATGGGGCGGCTCCAGTTGTCAAGCATCCTTCGCACTCAGAAAACCACAGCTGCCACAGGAGCTCCTCCGCCGGAATTTTTGTTTGTGTCCTTCCTTCCCTAATCTCTGACCACACACACTTGTTCACTTGTGACTGGCAGTCGCTGCCTCTTGGCCGTGGCCCAGTCGCCCCCCCCCCCTTGTCTTCTTAGCCTGCCCCGAGACATCTGTGCTGTGAGGCAAATGAACAGGAAAACTGGGGGAACTTCAGTAGACTGCTGGAACAGAACAAGGGGGCCCCCACTGCAGTGTTATATAACAGTCTGAAATCTAGCCGTATGCACACATGAAGAACATCAGTCTCTTTTGCAGATGCATGCCGTCCTCTCATACCATGAACGTGGACATTACTTTATATTGCTCTACTTGCATGCTCTGTTCCTGTGCAGTCTGACAGATGTAAACGTCATCTTATCCAGATATGTAAGCGAGTCCTTCTAGACACGAAGTTTGTTCATTGTGAAATTGAGAGGATGTGATCTCACTCACTTCAAATCCAACCAATGTCGCTTTGCTGCTTGTGACTGACTCCAGGCCTGCCTTTGTGTTGAATGTTCCTCCCACAACCCCCACGCAGAAAAATGTGTTTTCTCCCAGATTTTTGGATATATTTTTGATGTGTAGTTTTAATAGTTGTTTGTACAGATTAAACAACCAAATATGTGAGCTTTAGAGGTGCTGATTGGTGGAATGTGTTGCTGTCAGACAGAGCCGGACTGTTTTTCAGGCTTTAAGCTAAGCTAAGCTACCTGGCCGCTGGCTGTAGCATCATATTTAGCAAACATATATTGGAGTGGTATTGACCTTTTCATCTAGCTCTCGCTGGAAGGCAAATAAGGATATGTCCTCGAATGTTGGACTATCCCTTTAATGGATTCTTTACAGCAGCGCTGAGCATTTTGCAGCACAATCCTATAAACCCCTTGTTCTGGCACCTTATAGAACCCCTTTTGTTTCAAATATACCCTCTTCCTCTCCCCTCCTCTGTCTGTTATTACTCCTGAGCTCTTGGTGGAGAATAGGGCAATGTTCTCAGAGACTCTGGTCGGAGTGAGGGATGCAAGCTGCCGGACGTCAGACTTGTATACAGACTAAATGGAAGAGGGGGGAGATTCAACAGTGACCGAGGCCCAAACTGTAGAAAAGAAACCCTCTTGTGTTCGCGAACGAGACAACTAAAGACCAGGCCCGGATGTTGCTGTCTGTCCCGTCATTGTCTTCCTCAACGTTGGCATTTGAGTTTGAATGATGGCTTTCAGTTTAGCCAAAACATTCCTAAGACACTGTGTGGGGAACACCCTCTTTTTTCCTGTGCCGATTTGACGACACTTTTCTAATCTTGCTGCATAGTTGAGTGCAAATTAGCTGGTTGCGCCGCAGGGTTTCCAATTACATCTTAAGGGTTCATGATGGGAGTTACTCAAGCACTAAGGAAGCAGAATTAACACGGAACAAAAAAATGTAATTCGGAGATGCTGGGTAAAGAAAAACCACAGCAACATTTGGGAGCAGCGCTGCTCCAAACGGTTATTTCTGCAATCCTGCGCATTATTCGCTGCACTTCTTGAACTTGGAGAAGGAAAGTGCCTTCTGTCCCACCCCCCCCCCCCCAGCCACTCTGCAGTATGTGGCAGTGACTGGATGGCTTTGATGTGTGTGACACTCGCGATAGAGTTGCACTCCACGCCTCTGATAGCATGACCAGAATAGCATGTGAATGAGCGAGGACATACCATGACCCATGAACCTTCACGTCACCTACTTTTTATGTTTGAGAAGGGGTGTTTAGTCCACTTCCAGTGTGGTGTAGTCACTTGATGTGAAAGCACATACAGTGTGCAACCATGTGACAGACAGAAGCCACTTCTCTACTGTACGGGCTGAGCTACACCAGCCATCACTCAGCACTGGGAGGAGTGTTCACCGCTGTTCACACCACAGCATTCCAGCCATAGCATCCTCTTCTCTACTGTCAGTAAACCCAAACAGCCAGCTTGACTCGGAGCACATGGGCAACCTGTAATCAAGCTTGGCCCTGAAACTGGCATGTAAAAGCAAATCCTGTGTTTATATCCGAGAGAGGCCTCCCTCATGGAGCGACTAACTTGATCTCGCACAGGAAATGCATAAGATGATGTTAAGCTTTAAACCAATCTCTAGGATTAAAGATCTTGACTATCACCCTCCACCTCTTCTCTTTCTCTTTCTTTCTTTGTCTCTTTCGCTTGATCTGTGGCAGGCTGCCCATCTCCGGGCCCCTGTGCTCTGGTGGGTTCAGTGGACTGGTATGCAGCAGGAATCTTTGGATCAAGGTGATTTCACGCTCCTCCACGTTTTCCCAGGGCTTTGGCCGCTCTCTATTACCTCTGTGCAGCCCGGAGTGTGTGATAGCAGCTGACATGTGTTATCATAGGACACATGCACAAACAGCAGCAACAGGGTAAGGCTGCTTTATCTGTCTGACACCTCTGTTTCCCTCAAGTGTCAGTGTTTTGAATGTCTGGTATGGTAGGCTTCTTTGGCCTCTTGTCGAGAGACCCAGGGATTTGCCATCCTCTCCATGCATAGACAAAGGGATAACCCTCCGACATGAAATCTCAATTCTAAGATGAAGCCTCTCAATCGCACACCCCCTCCTTTGAAGTAGAACTAATCTTGCTAACCTTGACATTCCCTCAGACAGTTCCCACTCCCACTTCACAGTCTCCTCTCATAAAAGCTCCACAGTGCTCCTCTATTTTTCCTCAGTGGCACTTCATATCTCAATCAGCTCTCCGGCGGCAACTGTGAAAGGGGGACGTTTTGTGAAATTGTTCCAGTGAGAAGCAGTTCAACTCTTAACTGCAAACATTTACTTACATGTGATTCGACGCAGCAAATTTAGATGCAAGGAAATATATTTTGGAAATATTTGTGTCTCTCTGATGGGAAACTGCACAGACAGCCACAAGTGACTGAAACGGCCTTCATAGATCAAAAGTGATAGGGAGTTGACAACTTCATAGCTTCCTCTTCTATTATAACACAACCTTTTTACAGAGTAGATCCTGTCTTGGAAGGACAAAATAACAAACACGTTTTACAAGCGCTCTCTGCAGATTTGCATCCATCCTCATACTTTTCATCCTCTGGCAAGCCACCCCATGCCAAAGGACTTCCTTTTACGAAAACCTTTTCTCTGGCAAGGGATCATCATGCCGTCCACACCCTTTGCCATAAGGATGTCTGCAACATCACACTGTGTCCCATGGATTCCAGCTCATGTGGCAGGACTATGACCTGAGTCAACGGATTTTAAGCAACGACCATTGCACATTACCACAACAAGCTGAAGTTGTGCACCAAGAGTCTATAGTCACACTAGCAACTTTGTGAGACTTTGGCACAGTTTAAGCTAAATGCTAATATCAGTATGCTAACATGCTCTCAGTGACAATGCTAATATGAGGATTAGCAGGTAATGTTCACCATCTTAGTCTAGTGTGTGAGCATGCTAACATTTGCTAAATCATACTAAACGAAGTAGAACTGAGGCTGATGGTAATGTCATTGAATTTGCAGGTCATAATTGAACAAATTGAAATTCAGAATCTAACAACTGAACCAAATCACTGGACCAACCACCCAATAGATCTAGAGCCATGCTGCTAGCATGAATGATAGATTCGCCCAACATATTAACTATTAGCTAGTAGGCTAACTTCCTTGATGAATGAATATTTTTTCTATTTCTGACATTTTAATTGATACATTTTGGTCCTATCTTAAGATTGAGTCATTACAAGCTTAGTTGATGTAAGTCTTGTGAAAACTTGAGAAAAGCTTAATATGAACAAGGTTGGATCTTGAAAAGATCTATGAGCTATGAATGCAATGATGGTTGATTAGGAAAACACATGGGTTTATAATTTAGGTTGCATGTTCACTTAACGTGAAGAAAGATATGATCCTATTAGCTAAAACTGAGTAATTAAACTGTGATGCAGAGGCCACCCTGTAAACAAACAGCAGATAGGTTAAAGGGCGGAGAATTGTATGTCTGCAAGCATTTTACTAATTCTTGGCATGCATGCTTTTAATAATCTTTGTACACAGTAATCCACCACCTGCTAGCCTTAAGGGAGACTATGAGTTTCTTTCAGTTCTTCAGCCTCCATTTTATAGCGCTGTCTTCACACGCGTCGGGCCAGCTGTTTTGGCTGTTTGGAGATATGCAGGTCTAATTGCAGACAGTGCAACGTGCTGATTTGTACCATAAACGGCATAGGATAATGTAAACAATCAGCAATTTATAGACGAGCAACATGGCATTCTTCCAGTTTTCTATACATCATTCTTGCTGATATTCACTCAAATGCTGCCTCCAAGGAAATTAATATAAAACATATTTTTCGCAGTTTTGCTATTCCTGTTGTTATGATCATTTACATCTACTGTTCTAAACATCTGGTATCAGACAGATCTTTCAAGAGACCTGCATGGCGCACAAAATGCTGTGTATTTTAATTACAGCTGGAGATATTTAGAGGCCCAATGTAAAATAACCTTTTATTTCCTAATTTGAATACTTCAGCAGTTTGCTTTCAGTTGGTGCTAGAATTTCTCGTCTCCAACTGATGATAACAATGCATTACTGGCCAACTTCAATTTATTGATATTTCATGTATGATTATTATTATTATTAATGTTGTGTCTACTTTCCTATCTAGCATCTGTCAGTAGCAATTTATATATCCACCTATCGTGTTTCAACAAAACGTGTATCTGTCAAAACTAAGAACTGTCATTGTTGTAGTCTTTTTTTCTTTCTATGCTAGTTTGTTTTTACATTATTACTCTGTTCCTTATTTTTTCACTGTTTGGATCTAATTTTTAAAGAATTTTTAACCAAATATTGCTTTCATCAGTTATATATTACTTTTTAATGTTTTGTAAATTAAGCTAAAGTCACATTTACCAAATCACTGGTATAGTTGTCATTATGTATTTAATCTATATTGTGTGATGATGATAATTATAAAAATGTTGCTGTACCAATACATATTTGTCTCTTGAGATGTTTGTGTATTGTATGTTTGTTGCTGGCCTTGTAAAATCTGATGTAATTCATATTTTAGTTTCTACTCTTTCATTCTATATACTTTTTTTATAAAAACTTCATGATGTTGTTGATCAATTATTATACAGCCTGTATTTGCAGACTGATATAAAAGCGCCATAAAAGTGGGTTGCAGTTTAAACCAGTTGTGGAGCAAACCTAAAAGGAAAATAAGATAAAACATAATAGATATAAGTAAGAACAATAGCTAAAAGAATGAAAGTGGCGAAGTTAGAAGGGGGAAGCGCATGAAGCCCGAACAATAAGACAGGAAGCTGAGAAGAAAACAGTCCGTAGAAGAAGAGTAGCAATTAAATAGGGTAGAGTTTTAGTCCACGTGGGGCTTTTATTCTGAAGGTCGCACCGGAAGTCCTGTAGCTCGGCGTGTCCGCCGCCGACGAGCAGCGCAGCAGAGGAAGAAGTGAACCGAGAGGCAGCAGCAGGACTGGAGCGAGCCCCGGCCAGTCTCAGCTTCATGCTTCGTCCTGGGCACTTCTCCTCCTCCTCCTCCTCCTGTCGACAATACCCTGACATTTATTTATTAACTGTATTATTTAGCCAAAGTGAGAGAAAGTAAGACGTGGAGAGAGAGAGAGGAGGGGGGGAGGGGGGCCCGAGTCATGGAGCTGTACTGCCTGGAGTCGGACAAAACCGTGAGAGCGCAGCCGGACCCGAACATCCTCTGTGATGACCGAGTGTTGCAAAGTTTATTAACGATCGAGGAGCGGTTCCTGCCTCAGTGCTCGTACTTCCAGCGGGTGCAGAAGGACATCCAGCCCTACATGAGACGAATGGTCGCCGGCTGGATGCACGAGGTTTGTGGCTCATACTTCTCTCTCTGCCTTAACCCTTTTGAAGCTAATTACTTTTTTTTTGTTTTTGTTTTTGCATGTTGACAAACACACGTTCGAGCTCTTTTTTTTTATTATTTTATTTTTTTTAAAATTTGTCGTAGGACGTTTTGACCATTTGAATGACAGCGAGTCAGCCCAGAAAGGCGTGGGAAGACTCGGGAATTCCAGCACGAAGAAGGAGGAGAAGGAGAAGTCTGCTGCAACGAAAAAAAAAAAATAGCCTAGCTTGATATTTACATCGGTTTACGGCGACGACGTCGTCGCTTTCCGTCGCCCAGCTAGCGCACGCGACAGAGGGGAAGTTGCTCTTAATTGTCATCGTCGAAAACGCCACATTTCCCCCTTCGCAGTAATTATTATTAATTTTTTTAAGGAGGCAACACGCGCACAGGGCTGCTCGGGCGCAAGGCAACGTGAGGGGCAGAAAGCCACTTTCATTTTTAAAGATAATGAAACGAACCCTCACCGCCTCGTGTTTGCTAACTTTAGTTCTTTTTTTTTTCTGACCGTCGGGAACGATTTGAACGCAACTCGGGGATATTTTGCAACACTTTGCAAAGCCCCCGGATGGTGTGTATTCTTTTATTTTAATTTCTTTCTTTGAACCACGACAATGGGCCCCAACGAGGAAGAGAGGAGGCGAGGAGGGTTTCTTTTTTTTTTTCTTTTTTTTTTTTTCGTTTTGCCCAACGACTTCCTATTGAACTAATTAGTTGCTGCCTCCTCCCTGACTTTTGCAGCCGACGACCAAGGACATGTTTAAAGTAACGATTTAACCTTTAACCCAAGATAAGTCCAGCGTGGAAGAAGAAAAATACAATGAACACAGTTTGAACCAAAAGCACCCTCTTCCTCTAACTGCCCCTCTACTCTAATATAGATATATATTTATATACATATATAAAAAAAGTCTAATCTAGTTTTATTTGACATTTTACACACGTTCATTCTGTTCCGCATCTGTCCCTCTCCCAGGTGTGCGAGGAGGAGAAGAGCAACGAAGACGTCTTCCCCCTGGCCATTAACTATTTGGACAGATTCTTAGCGGTGATGCCCACCAGGAAGAGCTACCTGCAGCTCCTGGGGGCCGTGTGCATGTTCCTGGCCTCCAAGTTAAAGGACAGCCGGCCACTCTCCGCAGAGAAACTCTGCATGTACACAGACAACTCCATCGCACCGCGGGAACTGCTGGTAAGAGGGTGGACGACTCTCAAAACCCCCATTCATTTATTCATTCCCCCCATCCATCCATTTGCTCATGGCAGAATACAAAAAAAAGAAATGCTGTATCACATTTTGGGGATGATTTTATATACTGCTAATGGCTTAATTTGTTCCACAGGAAGTGTCCCATTTTCCTCTATAAGAGTGGAGCTGTGCGCACAATACAGCCACATCCTTTCTTTGGGTCCATGTGGACGGGAGAGGGGTGTGATGCCACCTAGTGCTAGTTATGCAGCATGGAATTTGGATTTATCTTAGAATACATGGATTTACTGTTGTGTTTCCAATAGATATAGAATCAACTATACTGTAAAAACAGCCAAGAATCCCTTTAGTATTACCTTCCGACTTCCATATGATGATTAATAAGAGGAGTATATCCCTCCATGGTATTCATAACAATACTTTAATTTGTATTTTACCATCGTGCAGCTTGTCAAATAAACTGTGTGAATTATCTGCCAGGAAACATCAAGGGGATTGTTGCATCCAGCTGTTATTATCATTAGCTAACCGCTAATGCCTATTTCCTGGATTGTCAGAAAATTGTGAAAAACAGCCATCACAAGTTCCTGGAAGCTCAAGTTGAGATCTTTTTTTTTCTGATGTTGTATTAATTATATTAAATCTCCAGTCGAGTTCCACATGCAAGATACTTTCGGAGCTTTCCACCAAATCACACAGTCCTCATCGGCGGATTGACTTTGCTGTTTAATGTTCAAACCTTCCATTGATCCTGAGATATTCTGCTAACTATGCTAACTAACTTCCCAGTTGAGAAACTGGGAAGAGGTAAAGTTCAGAATGACCGTTTTAAGGGTTGGACCTGCTGTGTCTTTTTTCAAACAAAACGGCTCCATATGTTCTCTATACATCTTCCTGTGTTGCCTGCAGCGTTTGAGGGAAATGATTTTTCATCCCATTTGATGCTCCGCCTGGTTGTAAGACTCCATATATTCCTGGATATCCTCACAGGATGCTCAGAGGACGCAAGCGGGAGCCAGCGAAAGACGTTGCAGCTCTTCCTTGTAATGAACTCTCCGCTGCTGCAGCAGAGAAGTTGGAGGGAGGGTGTGTGTGTGTGTGTGTGTGTGTGTGTGTGTGTGTGTGTGTGTGTGTGTGTGTGTGTGTGTGTGTGTGTGTGTGTGTGTGTGTGTGTGTGTGTGTGTGTGTGTGTGTGTGTGTGTGTGTGTGTGTGTGTGTGTGTGTGTGTGTGTGTGTGTGTGTGTGTCGTGGCAGCTGTCCAGGAAGCGAACGCGCAGACAACAAAACCTCCGCCCCGCTCATGTCACAGTCAACTTATCTCCTTGGGGGCTCGATGGGTTTAATGCAAGCATGTGTATGACAGGTTATGTGCTGGAAACCCCACGAAAATGTGAACAATGATGCTGACGTTTCAGATGACGGATTAGCACCGGATGATGGAGAGGGGCGAGGCTGTGGGGTTTCGTTGTTCACTACGTTCGCTATTTAGGTGACACAGGAAGTGAGAAGTTTAAATCATCAGCGTTTATCCATCGTGTAGTCGTCAATCGTCAAGTCAAAGTGCAGTCTGCCAGTTTAGGTAGCTTGTACTTCCAGTTGACATCTGGTTTCTTGATATTTATAGGATGGACAAAATAATAGAACAGCTGTCGGTGTAATGCTGCACAGTTCAGCAGCACCACAAACTGTGTTTTGTTTTTCTTTAATAACTAGCAACTGAGTGTTAGGGTTAAGAAAACGCTTCATTCACAAAGGACTCATGAAATAATGCTTCAGATATAACATATATTAATACAGTGCAGTGACAATAGACACATCAGTCGGCGTACACCTCTTCCTACTATTTGTCTTGTTTCTTGTTTCATGTCAGGAAATGCTGCAAACTTTACAGTCCCATACTCTGATGCTCTGCTGCAGTTTTATGTTGAAAATGTGCAACAAGACTTGCGCTCATGTTTGATAATGTGTATGGATATTTGTGATATTTGTGTGACAAGATTCTTCCAAATCCTCCACATATCGATGGCTGTGACGCGATTTACGAAAGATCTAGAGATGTGCACTAAAAATCGGTGCGAGTGTCTCCAAATATGTCTCTTTGCTAGCGAGATTTGTGGAAATCCCGAGGGGCAGCCGTTCATGAGGCAACCTTTTTTTTTTTTCCAAGTTTCAACAACTTGGAACAAGAGTCAATAGTTATCTTTTCTGTGGGCGTAAATTTCATAAGTTCTGATAATGATAATGACAACGGAAATGTGTCTCTGCTCTTTTCTAACATTTACAAGCGTTTCTCTTATTCATGTTTACACATTTTATACACTAACTATAGAAATGCTTTAGTTGCACCCTTGTTCTTGTTCTGACTCAAAACACTGAAAGCCGATTTCATTAAAACAGTTTTAAAACCGGTTAACACACAGGAAATGAAATCATCAAATGTGTAAACCTTCTTCTGCTGGTTGCAGATACTTGGCTGTATGAAGAGTTGACTCTGCTGCTGCTGCCTGTGCAGTGCAAACTCATGGTCGTGGCTGTGAGGCTTGTGACAGGAAGGAAGGCGCTAGCTGTCTCATTGGCCCGGGCCTCTAAGCGGGGCAAAAGCTTGTCACATGCCGGCGATATGAACACAAAGGATGCGAGGAATGAGAATGGCATGCAGATAATAAGATACAGTGAGGAGAGATAAAAAAGCGAAGAAATGTTACTCCTCTTGCAGAGCCATTTCCTCTGGGAATAGAGATGGACTGTGATCCTTTTCACGGTCAATGGAGGCATGGCATGACGCCATTTAACCCTCTGACTAAGTCAAGTTCTTTTTTTTGCCTAGAAGCTGTATTTGTACTGATCTTTTTTAAAATATTTTTTTCATTCTGTGTCTTTCAGGACTGGGAACTGGTGGTGCTGGGGAAGTTGAAGTGGAACATGGCCTCTGTCATCCCCAACGATTTCATAGAACACATCATACGCAGGCTGCCCCTTCCTAAAGACAAACTGGCGATGGTCCGCAAGCACACGCTGACATTCATCGCCCTCTGTGCCACAGGTAAATGCATATCACTTTGTGCTGCTTTTCTCACTTTGCTGCTCGCCTCGTTACTCCCACATCCAGCAGAATATTCCCACACACACAAACATTCTCCCATTGTGAGTCATCTGTGACCTCTTTCTTCTCTCAGCACACTCCTCCTGGCTGCCTTGTCCACTTGTTTCTCCGCAGCCTGTAGCAGGGGTTTTTCTCAGCAGCTGCAGAAAGCTGCTCAAAGTGGTCGTAATGTCCACGTTTCTCTTGCTAAGCGCCTGAGAAAATCGGCTAAGTGCTGTGTTTAGTTTAGCCACGTACATGGTGATGGGCATTGATTTTATCATTCTGTAATTTTTTACTCCAGCACACACACACATTTTGCTGAATGACTCAGGTGCATGACTCAGTTATGCGCCCACTCTGCCAGTGTTGTTTGTTGACGGAGAAGCTTCCAGGTTTAAAAAGTCAGGGCACCGATCCAGTGCTCTTCCTTCCTCCTCGCATCCTCGGCATTACGTCCAGAATAAACTCTTGGCGGCTCTGGAGAAAGCGCAAACTCAGATATGTCCCCTCAGGCCTTTCCCTAGGTGAATTTCCATGGCATTCCTTTGTGTACACTAGGAAACCCTCTAATATTTTCATATCCTGAATAGAAACACTAGCGCGGGATCACCCTAATACACATACACAATGCAGCGCTCCTCTGTCACAAGGCTGTCTTTCATCTGCGACTTCCTTTCAGCTAATTCAATGAAGGAAATAAAACAAAGGAGGTCACTTTAGTGCAATAAAACTCCCCCCAAATGCCATCGCAGGCGAATCCTGCCAATAAGCACTTGTTTACTAGAGCTAGTTATTGGAACCATAGGCTCCTACAATGAGTTTCATACGCTGTTCGGCAAGGTTTTTAGTGTCACACTTATTTATTTTTTTATATTTGGGTGTGTTTCAGTGGTCGCCTCTGCTATTCATAAGCAGCTATATCCAAGCGCAAAGCAGCCACAGTGGAAAAAAAGGAGGCCTGCTGTGGTTCTGCAGTAATGTAAATGTTTGGAGTTTTATATGGAGTCGAGATGTTATTCTTATGATGGAGGAGCTCCTCCTATGGACAGCTTGTCCCTGGAGGAGAGAGGATGGGCGTAGCGAATCAGGGCTGGTCTCCAGGGTTTAATCACAGCAAACCGGGCCATCACCGCTGGGTGGCACTGGGCCTGCGACTATGTGAACGACTGCGCACGCCGTTTCACCTGCCCTTTGAGATGAGTGTTTGTTATGCACATGTGCTGCCTGGGACCATAAGACGTCTGTGTGTTTTAGGGAATGAATCTCAAAGCATCTTACTGCTTAAAGTAGCTTTTAACTGACCGGATTAGGAGAAACTCTTAAAGATGAGCTCAGTGACTTTCTTTCGATGACTTTCTGTTCCACTCGGAGTGATTCTGTCGTTAGCGGTGATGAATCTGAGCGTGTTTCGCCTCTAAATTTTCCTCCCTGAATATTTCACAATGCAATTTAGCTACAAGTAGGTCTAGAGTCGCTAAAACGTACTCGCTACCAATCAGCTGATGCAGGAAATGTTGCATATTCTCATGTCAGTTTTGAAATGAATATGAGATAAATGCAAAATGCTCCCTGTAACATTTTAAGACTTACGACGGACCTTCAAAACAAATGCAGCAGATCGAGACGTATCATCTTTTTTTAATTCCATGCCTTCTTCTTCTTTGTCCCTCCTGCCTGTTTTATATATATATTCTGTATTTTAAGCCGGTAATGCACTTTGGTCAACTGTGGTTGTTTTATACGTGCTATATAAATAAACTTTGACTTGACTACATTACCCACAATGCACAATGGTTGGTGTTTATCCCAGTCTATACTCTATACTCATGAATATCTATCTAAGACTTTTGCACCGTGTAAATATATGATTTGGATTTGATTTCTTATTCATTGTCATGGTTTGGTCTCCTGTAGACACGATGATTGCATGAAACATGATGTCGTCCATAGCGAGAAGGTCCATCACACCCTTATCTCAGCTCAACTCTCTTGGTTCCTTGTAAAAATGTCTCTTAGTGAACTGACAAGTACATTTCAGAGAACTCAAAAGATTCTTTATGACCCCAGGGTTTCCCATGAAATCAAAAATGATTCTTAAGGTGAGAGCGGAAATCATGATCCGTTCAAAGTAGCCTCTCAGCTCAGGTTTTGTGCTGTACTCCTCCTCCGCCTCCTCCGTCCAGGCCTGTTGTCGCTTAAGTCTTTTTTTGACTCGGTTATGGACTGGAGGGAGTCGTTCCTGGAACTCATTTCTCGGCGAGTAGGAGGCTTCCTACTCTGCTTTTCTAATCAGGGGCTATAGTTTTCTACGACGGAAAACCACACAGGTTTCACCACGCGGCCCCGTCTGTTGAAATTCAGTCTGTGGGAAAGTCGGGTTCAGCTGCGCAGGCCGAGGATGATTCAGATGTTTTGCACCTCTCGTGCATCTGTCACACTTCCTCTGGGCTGATTCAAGCTCAGCAGAGCTTCATCTCAAAGCTGTGAAATGTCATTTCCGTGCGTCACTACGGCCTAAAGGCTGCTGCTTGACTAATTGCCTTTTTTTTTTTTTTTACTCTCTCCTCGCCAGATGACCGCCTCGCCATGAACCCTCCTTCCATGATCGCCACAGGCAGCATGGGAGCCGCCGTATGTGGCCTGCAGCTGGACCACTCTGACCAGAGGCTGAGTCGAGACAACCTGACAGACCTGCTGGCCAAGATCACCAACACGGAGGTGGTGAGTGTCACAGCAGGGGGAGATGATTCTAGTTTAAGTGCTGCACAACAATGCATTGTGAATAATAATAATAATCATTGCAACATCTCACGACAGCCCCATTAAAAAGGCCCCTTTAGTAAACAACAGTGATGACTTCAGTAGTGGCAGATTGAAGCTATTTACTTTTCATGGAGAGAGAGGGAGGGAGTAAGTTTCTGGCTCTTGGCTGGGGAGCCAGACTGCTGCTATAAAGAGCAGCGGCAGAGGGAACGTCTTCTTAAAACTCAGAGCCCACATTCTTGCGGTACGACACATGCAATTTCTGTGCACGGCTCCCACTTTAGCTGCGTCTGCCCCTCCTGGTGGAGGAACACGTTTGTAATTGAAGCGGAAGGAGTGTTCTCTTCCAGGAAACGCCAATGGAGGGACGGAGAGTTAACCAAAAGCCGCCCTAATACCTGCGGACGGGACACTTTTACTGTCCTTAATGGAATAAAGCTTTGTTCTATAACTCACAAAGTGGAAATATTATCATTGATTAGTGTTTAATACGGACTATTCTGAAATTGGAAGGGAGTTTGCACAGTAATGCTGGAACGTGGCTGTTTTATAAATTCAATAGGAGTGAATGGATCTCCATAGATGCATTAAAAACATAATATATTGTTATAACAATTAAAAAAATATAAATGTAATCATACGGGCAGATGCTTGATCAGTTTGAAGTTTGACTGGAGCTCGTACTCTACACAAGTGCAAGTACAATAGGAGCACACCTCCATAGACTTTAATGTATTGCATAAGTCATATAGTGCAGACACATATCTAAATTAGGTCACGTACAATTGATCAGTGTGCAACACTGAGCATTTCAAAATTTGAAAGGAGTCTGCACTGTGTACATGTGCTGTTGGGCCTTCGTGGACTTCAATACATCGAATTATTCATAACTTGCACATGCCGCTATAATGCGATTAGGTGCAATTCATCGGTGGGTAATAATATCCATTTTTAAATTTGAACTGAGTTTACGCCGTTCTCTAGTGATTTGTACAAATAAATAGAATCACAATCATCATATTATTTTGAAAAGATTCTACTTTAACCATATTTATTCCAGTGTGTGTGACTTTCCGTGTCACTGTATTTTGTGACACCGGCTCAGAAAGCCTGTAAATCCCGAAAAGGGGCCACAGCCAGACGTCCGACACGGTTTGCCTCTTGGGCTTGTGGTCGTGTTGCCATGGCGATGGGCGCCCCGCAACCCCAGCCGTCACAACAGGCACCCCCCGACTGCAGGCCCATCGGGTTCCAATTATGTGTACATTTCAAAGGAATGCTGGCCTCTCTTTTTTTTTTGCGAGCCCCGGTGCATTCTTAAAGACTCCTGCAGCCGCGGCTCGGTGAGGCAGACCTCCCACATCTTCAGAACAAGACCTGCAGAGGGGAGACGGGGACGACAATCCTCCCCTCTCACAAGAGGAGTTGTCCAAAAACATCCGGCCCCACTGTCCTATATTCTTGTCTTACACCCAAACTCACAGGGTCAGGGTGCAGTAGGTCAAAGCCATTTCCTCTAGGCCCTCCGCATGGGACTGACCGTGCTGTAAACCCCAAGGGGAGGGGAGTCCAGAGCTTCAGATCTGCTGATCTGTCCCCTCATGAACCACAGAGCTCCAATCCCTTCACTCGTACCTCGGACACACACACACGGGGCCTCGTGTCAGAGTGGACTGCTGTGCCCACCGTGTAGCTCTTTGTTGTTGGCATTGGCGTGTACTGGTACCCATTGTTCTGGTCATGATGCCGACAGGACCACCTACAAAACCATAATTCCCTGCTGGTATGCCATTGCATGTGACCAAAGCAGTTAAACGACTTACTTGTATGTTGGACTTGTCAGAAATGGCAGATTTTTTTGCACCCTGGTGTTTTTGCGTACAGGTGTAGAAATTAAACGCGTCTCTATCATCTGTGAATACTCAGTTTTATATAAAAGTTTGTGTATAATGTAGAGGCGAGCTGAGGAAACCAGCTGTCAGTGCTGATGTGTTACTTTCACATAAAATCCCAAGTCATTTTTATAAAGACATTGTAAAACTTTACAGGCATATATATGAAAAGGGCACAAAAAAAGAAGCAGATTGTACCATATTCCTCACATTTTTATGCAGTATGTGTGGGTATGAATGGTGAAACAACACATTTTACAACCTTTAACTGGTCGATAATGACATTTTGAGTGACCATCACTTTTTCTGTGTATATTTTGTATTTTCCTTGCATGAGATTATAAATAAAAAACCAAACCTCTGACCCTCTCTTGTTCCAGGACTGTTTGAGGGCGTGCCAGGAGCAGATCGAGCGCGTGCTGGCCACCAGCCTGCAGCGGGGGCAGCAGTACCGGCAGGAGTCCGGCGTCCGAGCGGGCAACAAGGCGAGGGAGCAGCAAGACCAGTCCAGTACCCCCACAGATGTGCGTGATGTCAACTTATGAACTGCCATCGCCAAACCGATTCACACACACCACTCATGCCTGTCTACCAATGAACTAACCGGAGTGAGCGAGGGAGGGGGAGGGGGGGGAAGCGTGAGCTGCTAGTATCTACGTCAAGTCACTTCATGAGTGACGGTGTGACAATCTATGAACTTTTAGAAGTTAAGAAATTAATAGTTTTTCTCCTTCTTTTAATTTTTTTTTTTGCCCTATTCACACCCGGCTGGGTGTACCTTTTTTTTTTGTGGGCCTCATGTAATCAAACAAGCTATTTAAAAAGAAAAAAAGAAAAAGGTAAATTCTTGAAAACTTGATAGTGCCTTAGGTTTTCCCAGAATGGAAACCTGAATATATTTTCATACTTGAACAAAAAAAATAGCATTATTATATTAAATATACATATTTCTTTTGATACAACCTAGCAAAAAAAATTAATATGATAATTAATGTATATTTAGCAAGCATTTAGTTATGTTACTCTTTTATCATCTTTAGCAAACAGTTATCAATTCACAGTTTTACCGGGGGGAGGGAGGGGGTGGGGTGGAGTTTTCCCTCATCCGTAAATCTGTGCAGTAGTGATAATACAGTACATGGCATTTAGACGAAGCTGATGTGCAGCCAGAAGAGCGTTGCCGTCGGTAACCTGCTCTCTCTGTCTTATCATACCGGGTGCACCCGTAGCACTTCTTATTATTTATGCTGAAAAAAAAAAAGTGCTGGCCAGGAGTGGGCTGGGCCTGCTCACAGAGGAAGGACGTCAGGGAGGGAGGGAGGTGGGGGTCAGTGGCTAATGGCTAATGGTTGTAAAGGTTTGAACAGAAAGACAAGGTCGGTTCCTAAGGTCTTAATTTCACTGCCAGAGCCACAGACGAGTACAGTATGTTAACAGGACACGGTGTGTACACACGCTTGAATTCAGCAAGGTCACATTTGATTGTTGAAAAAGATTTTAGCGTCGCTCCTTCCGTGTTCGAGAGCAGTCAGGAGTGTTGAGTAGTTCGTTTTAGAGGTGGTTATTTTAGTCAGGTATTAGCGATGTTGTGTTACTAGTCAAATCTAAAAAAGAAAAAAGCAGATGTTGCAAGTTTATACAGGTTTGAGAGGAAATGAGTGAAGATTGAAGGGGTTTCTCATGAGGTTTTTGGAAGAGGATGAGTACAGTAATGTGGGAAGTGAAGTCTGGATTGATGGATGGTCGTGAGACGGCGAGGAAATCAACTTAAGCTATATGATGTTTCTGATACCTGGGTGACACACAGGAGGAGGAAAGAAAAAAAAATCCCTGATGATGTCTGCCGGATCAGTTTGGGTGTGCCGCAGTTTCTCCTGTTATAATTTTTTTTTTTTATATTCCATTTTACTTTATGGAGAGTGGGCGACTTCTAACAATTTTGATGCACTTTTAAAAACACACTCCTTAAGATCGGTAAGGGGATGGTGGTTGAGGAGACTTCAGTGGGGTTGGTAGGGTTATTTTTTTTTTCATTTTAGTTTTTCTTTTAAGTTATTTGAATTTTTTTTCTTTTCTTTTTCTTTCTGGGCTGGATTCCCATGGGGTAACGCACGATGTCTTGAAAGCTAATGCCTCGACGGGTGAGTAGACGTAGGATAAGCGGTTATTGTATAATAGTATAGAAACTACGTAAAGCCAAGTCACATGTAGACTTAGTCTTTGTTCATTTGGTTTTTTTGATCCAGTGCGTTTATTTACTTGAAATCTTGTTAATTCATAGCCAAAACCTTCCAATAGATCTAGAGTTCAACACATACTGTGTCCAACCTTATTCCTAATGTTTTGTTCTTCTTATGTAAAATGCTCTCCCAACTGAAACTTTGAAACTGCCATTTTTTTTTTTTTACTTCTCTCCATTATAGACATGGGTAGGAAGGGGTTTACACGGTGAGAAAGTTTGTATATAACCAATTTCCCTGAGAGCAGAAATCCTCATTATATATATTAGAACAGACATAGTTTTCTAAATTGTGTTCATGCGTGTACTGTTGTGCTAAAGCCAAATGTTTTTACCCCCCCAAAAAAAACTTTGCCTTAAACAGACAAGATGTTCGAGCTTTTAAATGTTTTGTGTATAATTTGTAAGACATAATTCCAAAGCGACAAAAAATAGATTATACACATGATTCTCTTGCTGCTATGAAGCTTTTCTTTTCTAGTCTTACACAAAGATGCCTTATTGTGATTCACTTGTGTGCTGCTATATTATGAATTTTTGTATATGTCTTCTTTGCTTTTCTGTTGTACGTGTACCGGAGGGAACATAATGGTTTTGGTGCGGGACTGGAAGTACTTGTGTTTGCCGATCTTGTTTTGTTTTTGTTTTTTTGATTAGCATGTTTTATTCTTCTATGTTTTTCAAGTTGTATCTTTATACTCTATCATATTCTTGCTGCTTCTTTGTAATGTTTGTGTACCTCAGGTTTATTTGGACGGATAGAGCGAGAGCCCATCTCATCATTACCTCATCACACTTCGTATCACACAACGTCGTTTTCACTCTGAATTTGTTGGACGGGTTTCCCTTATTTTATTTTTTTGCCTGTGTGGATGAGAGGAAGTATGGTGCTTCTTCTTCTTTTAAATTAAAAAGAAAAAAAAATCAACCACCAGATTCCACTGAGCAGGTAAACGTGCCCCATACTCTAAAATAGGTTATTTCATACATGTGGTGCTAAGTCAAAAACAGCCTTTACTATATGTTTATATATATATGTATCAAAAAGACAAAATAATAGATACATTTTTTTGAATTTCATTGGCATGCTCAGATCAGTTGATTGGAATGAAGTGGAATATGGTTTATTTTTTGAGGTACCTATTTGGTCAAAGTTTAAAAACCACAAGAATGTCTTGTAATTGTTCGGTGTGGTTGTTATTTTCCAAAATCCTCTCCCACTGTCCCCATGTGCAACCACACAGTGTACCTCAATAATTTCTCATCAATAAATTGGCTAAAATCATGTGACTGGTGTTTTTTGCCTCTCGGCAGAATTAAAAATTCTGTTAGATTGTGACTTGGATTTAGTTATACCCTACTTCCCAGTTGGCCCCCAGAGGGCGAATACATCACTGAAAATGGACAATATTATATACAATGAAAAAAAATCAGTTCTGTAATAATTCACATTTCAGTTTGTCATTCCAACTGTAAAAAAATCAAAGGTCCTCTGACCTTGATAAGTGATCAAACAGAAATCACCAACAATATTCAATATATCCCAAAAAGGGACAAATAATAGTTATGATAATATATAACTGTATTATAATGTGTGCTAGTTCACTCAATTGAAGATACAACAAAGAAGAAATTAAAGTATTTAAATTGGAATATTTTCAAAACATTGAGATGTACTTTTAAGTAATTCATTTGAATGTGTATGTATGTATAAATTAATAGAATTATTATTAGTAATAGTGGTGGTGGCATGGTGATGGTAGCATTAGCATTAGCATTACCAGGCTTTTGTTTCCGCATCGCAGCTCTGCTTTGCGATTGGATGTGCGTGCTTACGCAGGGGGGCTACGTCACATACTTGCATATTTTCGAACCAGGAAGTGTCTCGAGGAGCCGCCGCCGCCGCCGCCGAAGATGTTGACGTTCAGTTTAACGCTCATACGACAGTAAGTGATGAATTTTTCCGGCTTAATTTTTCCCTAATATCGTCAGAGGACTTTAAGAGGGAATGAAGTGGTTATGTCGGTGTGTCCTACAGTTTGTCCTGTCAGTGGGTCACTACAGTAGCATGGCGTCTCTCAATATGAAGCTCAGTGATCAGAAACAAGACTTGAATGACGTGAACAAGTGTGTGTGTGTGTGTGTGTGTGTGTGTGTGTGTGTGTGTGCGCTTGTGTGTGTGTGTGTGTGTGTGTGTGTCAGTCCTTTAATTTAGATACAGAACAGAACTACTTATTTGTCAATGATAAAATACATGTTTGTGTTTAAGCTAATTCTGTGACATTGTTTTCACGCAGTGGGGAAACACAGTACAACAGAGACAAGCTGCTGCAAGGTACGTTACACAAAGAGTTGAATCATAAGCATGGGGGGTTTACAGATGTGTGTGTTCTAGCCTTAAATAAGCCTTTCATGACACTTGGTTTGGGGAGTAACTGAGTACATTTACCCAACTGCCGTTACCCACAAGGGTCAGGTTCCTTTTGAAGTGACATTTTTCTTGTAAGCAAGTCTGTCAAATTCACTTCACGCTGAAAGAAAGATGAAGAGAAGCCTAACGGCTGCAAATAGGAACAAATCAACCACCGAAAGACACAGAAGGAAGAAAAAAAACTAAAAAGAAATGCAAAACTTGGGTCACACCGCGTGACGTCACACTGCACTTTGTGCTTTCAGGTCAAGGCGTGGACACTCTCCTGTCGGAGACAGGCGCGCGGCAGGGCGAAGCAGTCGGACGATACCTCGCAGACGTCACATTCAACCGCGTGTACGCCAGTAACTTACAACGGGCGGTGCAGGTAAGACAGACTCATACAACAGGGTCATGCAGGGGGAAAACATCACCACACTCCTCCTGCCATGTGTAGTGTTGTTACGACTTAATAAAAGTACAGATGATGTATGTTATGTTTTCTGTGTGGTGCTGTTGGCATATTGAACAATAACGCTGGTGATATTCTCCCATTTTGCACGAGAAGACCAAAGTTGTTGTTATACTGCTTGTGTATCTGCGGCCTGATATATATTATTATGAATCTATGCCATGGTTGTCCAGAGATTGAAAACTTGTCAGCAGGTGACAAGTTCCTTCTTTACCATGATAACACACACACACACACACACACACACACACACACACACACACACACACAAACACTTGCACTTTAATTTATTATGAATCAATTTCACAAACTGTCTTGCAGCTTTCCGCTCCTTGAGACAATTTTGCCACAGTGTCCATCTGTTTTAGGAAATTACCAGGAGCCTTTAAACATTTTCATCTTCAGTAGGAATAAATGAGTTTGTGGCTCAGCAGTGCAGACGGGCCGGGGGACGTCGGAAAAGTTCTGAGAGACAGACTTAACACGTAGCTGGTTTTGCTCTTTTTAATGGGATTAGTGTGATGGCATGAAAACACAAAATAAAAACAGCCCTTTTCTTTTAAACCTTGTCTCCCTAGTTACAAGATTTTTTTGCTTCAGTTTAAGAATTGTATGGTCAGGTAAAAACAAAATAAAAGGGATACATGTCAGCTTGCTATTATGAGTCACAGCTAACGTTAACACATTCCTATTTATTACTCGCTTGATCCAATAACATATCAAGATTATCGGATTAAATTGAAGAATTTTGGTATGTCGTCGGTGGAGCTTCTCATGTTGGTTGATGAAATGTCCTAAAAATAAAAAGTCTTTTACTTCAATACAGTCATTGTGCATTGGCCTTGCGTCAGTGACCTTTTTGGGTAAAGTAATTCCAGACCTGGCAAACGTCCTCCTGCCAGACCTCACGCACATTTTTCCTCCTTAATGAAGAATCAAAATCTGAACTAAGTCCTGTGTGATAATTTGGCATGGTGGTTGTTTACATCCAGTTGTTAACATCAAGCCGGGGTCGTATGTTGCGTCGTGCATCGAAAATACAAAGGGAAGCTCTGTGATTGGCTTTTACTTAAATTGTAACCACAACATTTTAATTTGGAGCTTCTCGACCCCGGGTTGGAGTTCAAATCTCTAAACTTGTCTCTAAATGTATGTGAGTTAGTGGTAAATAGGAGCCGATGCTTCAGGTTTTTCAGGCGGGATCAAACATTTCAGTGGAAACCATTTAAAATGTCATTAACATTTTTTTTTTCTCCTGATTGTGCAGGACGAGAGGGGGAAAAACAGGATGTGCATGTGCAATAGTTGTGTGAACATTCATGTCTTTGTGGGTGTTGACTCACCGATGCTGACAACGTATTAATGCTATTTTCTTTTTGGTTTTTCGACCGCGACTCGAGTCTTTTTGGTAAATGCATTGAGTCAGTATTAACATTTTCCTCCATCCAGACAGCTGAAATAATCCTGAGGAGCAACAGTCACTGTTCTGGCATGGAGATGGTTCTGGAGCCGTTGCTCAGAGAGAGGGTGAGATCTGTCGGCTTTATACCACATGTCACAGCTATAACATTACTACATGGAATCTCTCCTGACCGGTAAATTGTGGTAAATTGTTGTCCGTGCAGGGTTTTGGCGTCGCTGAAGGGCGTCCCAAAGAGGATCTGAAGAACATGGCCAACGCTTCCGGCCAGGCGTGTCGTGACTACACTCCACCAGGGGGAGAGACTTTGGTCCAGGTGAGTCAGTGCAGCGTTCATCCTTTTTTCGGTATAACTGCTTTAGTCACTGCTTGAACGTTGAAAACGGACACTTGGGAACCTCAAGGTCAAAAGAATATTCCTTATACAACAGCGCCATCTAGTGTTCTTTTGGGGACATTGTACGTAAACTTTCAGCTGCAAGACTTGCTGCAGTGTTTTTGTGTTATAACTTTCATTTATCTTCAAAATGTCAAATCTTAAGAAACATGATAAACAGTCTTGTGTTAAGTTTCACAACTGTGTATTTTTGAACATTCAATGGGTTTTTAGGCCACAGGAGAATTTTTTTCAACACCTAAAAGAATCACTTGTTCAACAAAACGGTTCAAAACCCAAAGATATTCATCTTAAAATCATAGTCTGTAAAGAAAAGCACCAAATCCTCACTGAAAAAAGCTGTTGTCAACAAAAGTAGGCACAGTATTTCTGCCTGAAAAATGACGATTAATTGATTGTCGAAATTATTTGATGAATCATTTCAGTCCTAATTTTCATATATACAGTATGTACTAGGATATAAAAATATATAAGTAAAAGCAGCTTTAAAAAAATCAGCTAACAGAAATCAGACAGTCCTCACAGGCTCTCACCCCTGCTGGAGTTCAGCAATCTTTGTGATCTCTTAGCTCTGGATATTTTCACCTTGCTTCCAGGTGAAGCTGCGGTTCAAAAAATTCCTAAAAGTGCTTTTCAAGCAAATGTGGGACGAGCATGGCTCGCCGGGGCCAGACGCCTCCGCTGGAGCATCGGGGGCGGCTGCCGCCTCAGACCCGGCCTCTGGTGGGTCGGCCGACGACGGCCTGCAGGGACTGTCGGCCCACGCTCTGGTCGTGAGCCACGGCGCCTACATCCGCGTTGCCGTCGTGCACCTCGTGGAGGACTTGAAGTGCTCCCTGCCTCCCGGGGTGAAGATGTCCCAGCTGTTTTCCCCGTGTCCCAACACCGGCATCAGCCGCTTCATTCTCACTCTCGCTCAGTCCGATTCGGGCCCGGTGCTCTCTGCCGCCCGGTGTGTTTTCACCAACAGAAAGGACCACCTGGAAAACCTCACGGCTGCCGAATAGCGTAAACGGAAAAGAAATGGGGTCAAAGTTTTATGGGGGCAGCATCTGCGCACAGTATATATAACTGACGTATAACAAAACAATCATAAACATTAAAGGGAAATAAGAGGCAAAGACCTCACAGTTACTGTCACAGGTAACTGAACACAACAAAGCACAGGGTAAATTCTGTTTCTCAGTAATCGATGTGTTCTACTGTGGATCAATAGTCGAAATATTTGTCCGTAGGAGTATTATGAAACCATTTCATCCTTCCAACTGTCGGCCAGTAAGGACTCACGTGTCATTCTCCTTATTTAATATTTTATTGCCTTTATTTTTTATCATGTTATACCAAAGTGGGACTATTTAACGTGAACACTGTCAGTGGGCGAGGCGTTTCTCCGTCGATGCCTCTCCTGTGATGCGGTTGTGCGGCTGCTCATTTTTACTCATGTGCAATACGAGATGACACCACTGGATCTTTGTTGAGTTTGTGTTAAATAAGACATTTTTTTATGCTTATATATATAAATTAAAGAAAGGTTGCAGGCATCTGAATATGCTGCTGTGAAACGACATTTATGGAATCCGTTGATGTATTCGTTCGTGGGTGCTACGACACAACAAACGCATTGTGATCTATTTATGTTAATAAGCTGAAAATAAAATCCATATCCCATTGAATACGAAGGTACTTTTTAATTTTCTGATACAATAGAAAATATACTGTAAGAAGAAGTTAGATCATCTGTCATTCAGGGTTTTTTTAATATTTCAATCAGAGTTTGTGTGTTTCCCATCACCACTGACTGCGTAGATGAAGTTCATACTCTCTTCAATGCTACATAATTAAATGTCGAGGTAAAATGAATTATGTTGTGGATTAGCATCTAACAAAATCTTATACAGTAAGTAGTGGTTGAATTAAACACCAGTAAAATTATACTGTATTTTAGTATAGTCACAGTGACTTTACAGATGTTACAAACATAAACATTAAACATAAGTTACAACATTAAAACCCTGCTTATTAGTTAACACATATAATAATAATAATAATAATAATAATAATAATAATAATAATAGATATCAATGTAACGCTTAAAGGGGCCATACTGTTGCATGATGAATACTTAAACTTCTGATATTCAATAATCGTTTGCTGATATCACCCTTTGCGCTTGAGTAAGGTTTTTGAAAGTATTATCAAACAGTAGCATTATTACTTTTTACTAAAGTAAAGGGTTTTAAAATGCCATGTCTGCCAGAGAGTAGATGGGTAGATTGATACCACTCTCAGTGGTACAACATTTAATTTTGTCATGTAAAAAAATTAGGTTATGTGCCGGTGTCGGGCTGTTTTCTGTGACCAGACTTATTTCTCTGCTGGCAGCTGTATAAGTTCTGGAATCTCCACCACAGCAGCGGAAATGACAAAGCTATTCCGTTAGCGGCTCAAAGGTTAATGGACGACAACGACCAATTTAACAGTTGGTGAAAGCTTAAAAAAGCTCATGTGGCCATTTTGCTAATGAAGTGGAGGAGGTGTGGAAGTGCAGGAAGTTACTCCACAGTAACCATGTCAGCGTCAAACCTGCTTACACATTCATGACTTCCTTTTCGCATAGTACATGTTGTCCCGACCGAATGACGCTGCACACAGAGCAGCGAAGATTAAAAATCCACACGTACAAAGCTTAAGGTTTGCGTTCAAAAAAGAAATAAATAAAAAAGCACAACACTAACCACTTTTTCTTTTACGAGTTTATTGTGTCCCAAATTCAAGCAACACTCCAGCCACAACTCCAACTCATACATTCAATCACAAACCATGTTTTTTTTCTTACAGCACATGTACATTTAAAGGAAAAAGCATCCACATAAATACCATAAATAACACTAAAGGAATGTTTTTTTAAATAAATAAATACTTCTTGGGACTGTATTTTTGTGTTTGCTGGTGGTGCCCAGCACCCGTGAAATCATAAGCCAAGAGTTCCGATTTGATACCAAGATCACTGCTCTGTAAAGTTGTTGTTTTCACCCTGTAGTCATATTCAAGTCATGAATTATAGGTTGTAATATTGTTGGCAAAAAAATAAAATAATAATGATACACAAATACAGAAACATTACCACAACAGATGATGTAAGTGATTGCAGTGATATGTCGTTTTTGGAATTGTTGTTTTAGGTTCAAAATCTTACAAATAAACTAACGATATCCAACTACCCCAAACATAGGACTTTGAAATATGCGCAAAACCTTATCTTAGCTCAACTAAATGCACATTTTAACTATATACCTGCATATTTTTTTGTTGTTGTTGTTGTTTAGAATCATGCCCGCCTAGTTTCACATCAGTAGACAGAGACTAAGTAGACTAAGTCAGGCTTCTGTCTAGACCAATGTCACTTTTTGAAATGTGGGTTTGTCAGACCAGCTGTAAAAACCTCGATGAGAAGAGACAGCAAGATTTAAAAAAAAAAAAAAAGGAAAGTCTAGGGCTTTGTTTGTTTTCCTATTTGTTCCACATCCCCAGACATTTTTAAAAATCTTTAAAGAAACTTAAAACAATGTTCATGAATAATTCAAATTATACTCTCAGATCAATCTAATTAGAAACTAACTTAATCTTTTGATATGAAGTTTCCATTAATTGCCCCGCCCACTGGGGAATGTACAAAATATTCACCAGTGATGAGTCGAAATCCATGCAGGTTAAAACACATATCAACATATGTGACTTCAGAGCAGGAGATTTTGAATTAACAGGAACAGAAGCGATACAAATGGATTTGAGCTTTCCGAATAATGTGAATTGTGCAAAAAAAAGGGGGGGGGGGGGGGGCTGCAAGTCAAGTCTAATATACATTCAGTGTATAAACCCACTATGATTCTGAATGATTAATGAGATGCATTATAATTAAGACAGTGTGGGAAAAAGAAGGAACAACCTAAATCCTCTTCTTTCAGTTATTTTTCCAAAAGTTAAGTCAGATATTTTATATTTTTGGTCTCATATTTATCATAAACTACAAGGTGACGCTTACTGTAAGGTAAATCGAGCGCCCCCACCTTGCAACACTTGGGTCGGTCACCCCGTGAAGTCAGCCCATGGTGCCGGAGCTCCGGGGGCTGGCCGGGTTGGACGAGTGCACGTTCCAAGGGTCGTGGGTGGACGGAGCCAGCGGCGTCTCCCGGGACACGTTGCGCCCGTCGTCCCCCGCCTCCACCTCCACCTCCAGCTCCAGCTCCAGGTCGGCGTCGTCCTCCGGCATGGCGCGGGAGTCCGAGCCCACGCCGGTCCGACTCAGGTAGACGCTGTGCGGGTCGGAGGGGTCCACCACCTGGTTGCGCTTCTCCCTGTGCAGCAGGAGGCGCTCCAGCGGCACCGTGTTCTTCTTGGGCAGGAAGAGGGAGGTCTGCGGCAGGTTCTGGCCCGCCGAGTACACCTGCCGTGAGCCCTCCAGGTTGAACAGGATGCCGGTGCGGCAGGAGTAGTACACGTCCCGGTTGTTCTCCAGCAGCTTGTGGTTGAAGAGGCATTCGTCTTTGAGGCAGATGGGCTGAGAGAGGAGGAGAGAGGGAGGAATTTTAACTACGACGTGGAAATATTCTATTTTTTTTTTTAAAAGTGAAACTATTTTTGGCAAAGTAAAACAACCTGCATGGCCACTTTATTACCAGTTTGAAGTTAGTTAAACCAAGAAAAAGACAATCAAAATGACTTTTTATACAATGTTTAGTTGCAGTACATGTGCGTAAAAGTACAGAAGGCGATGTCGAAACGTGCGTAAAGTCCCAGAATTGTTCCACGTATGAACAAGAAAAAGTTAAGGGGAACGTCAAGGTTAATTATAATAGTTGGTCGATCAAAGTAATTGCATAATAATTTAAAAAAAAAATTGATGGTGAGACATCGTATAGCTGCCTTATGTCTGTGCGTAAAAAGAAACGCCTATTAAAGAAAGTGATGCGTAAAACCTCTCAAGGGTGTTAGAGGAACTAAGAATTCAACGTTCGGTGATGTGATCGATTTGATTAAAGTTTTTAAAAGAAATAAAATAACTGGAAAGCGGTCGACCCGAGAGTGAGTAATGGCTCACCGAGCTGAAAGGGTTGCCTTCCAGATCCATACACAGGTAACGGCTACTTTTGACGCCTAGGATGGCGATGCGCTCCCTCGTCTCAGCTTTCTGTAAAATCACACCTGGAGAGAAAAGTGGATGTTAAAACAATCCTCCGCTACCACACAGCAACAAGTACAACTGAAGACAGCTACAACAAGAACAGAAAAACTTACTATATGAACTCCTGACTGCAGTTTTGCGCACGGTGCCGTCCAATCTGATCTCTAAGTAGAAGTTGTTGAGGTCCGTGGAGGTCTGCAGGTGGATGTATCTCCTCGGGTTCCCCCAGTTGGATCCGACCAGTGGGGATGGATTCGGGGCCGCTTCTCCGAGAGGAAACCCCTGGAAGATGGCGAGCAAGAGCGCCAGCACCGTGTCCCGCACCCCCAGTCTGCTGTTGACGTTCATCCTGGAGCAAAAAACCCCGTCGGTTTCCACTGCGAGCTGCTGGAAAAGCCTTCAGTCAGATGCTCTGTTGTCCCGGAGTTTGGAGACAGTTCCTATTTAAAGCCCCCCGAGTGCCACTCCTGCTCACATCCTTTGAGTTAAAAAAAAAAATGCCACTCGCCCCCAAAGCAGATGTGCGGGTTTGCTGCAGCGGAAGGGCCACTTCCACCTCTGTCTGTTTATCCCGGTGCTCTCGGTCAGACAACAGGAGTTCTTATTTTTGGTGACACGTTTTTCACCGATCCACCTTCGACTCTCTCCAAATAGTCCACCAGTTCCGGGGTTTGTTTGGACTGAAAACATGATGTGTTAGGCAATAGAAACACACGAATATCAACCTATGAAATCATCAAATAATCAAATCGGGGTTAAAATGCTATGCCATTTAATTTATGTATGACCTAACCTGACTTATTCCAGTTTGTGCAAACTTCAGAATTCTTCATTTAGGAATCGGCATCATATCAAATGTTGTACATTTTAGTTTTTAACTGCAACGGGCTGGAAATGAAGTCACAGTTTGAAAAACAGTTGTTGCGTTTGCCTTTTACGCACCTGCCCCAACTCAACGTTTCCACTCTGTGCCAGCAGAGGGCGCCACCGCCTCATTCAATGTGGTTTTATCAGTGGCTTCCTGGAAAGTTACTGTGCTCGTCGGCTGGAGTTACAAGTGGAGGGCAACATGTGTGGACCGTTATAAGGTTTACTCCTGTGGGGGGGGGTTTGACATTTCAACAGCTTTTTCTTGAAACTGAAATTGTATGGACACAAGATAATGTAGTTCAATTTGATATTCAGCATTTGGAGAAAAAGTTTCACGTGAGCCACATTAAATGTAAAAGTACATTTACTCAAGTTCTGCACTGAAGTACAGTTTTGAGGTACATGTCCTTTGGTAGTTCTATTTCTAGCATAAGAGTAAGATTGGAGTTTTTAACGTCACAAAATTTAGATTTTCCATAAAGATGCACTTAATATTTGTTCCCTCATCAATCCAATAATGTAGGTTATCGTAATATCACTCACTGGGGCCATTTTTTCCGCATGAGTGAGTTTTACCTTTAATAATTCAAGACCATTTTTATTGATAATAAGACATTTCCTTGTAAAATAGCCTTTTTGCCACAATAACACTTAACCAGCAACCAGTTAAAAAAAAACAACCTTTATTGGTATCTCAGGAATACAGTCGACTGCTGTGCACAGCACATACGTACAAAAATAAAAGGAAAAAACTTTTAATATCCTTACTTAGCATTGTCTGTTCTCAGAAACAAAGTGACAGGAGTTTTGTTTCTTCATGATGTACAGTCATCCGCAAACCAAAACTAAGGCAGAAGGTGAGGTATATGAGAGCAGAGATGAGAGGAATCGAGTGGAGGCTCACTACTTTCAGAGCAGGAATTTAAAAAAAGAGAAATAATAATGACAAAAACACAGGAGGAGCACACCCCTAAACAAGCTCGGGGACCCAGGCATGCTAATAGTACATTAAACATAATCTTAAAAAAAAAGAAAAGAAGATATTCCTCACCTTGTGTTAATTTTAATTTAATTTAAGCAGTGGAAAGAAGAAAAGAAAAAAACGACAACAGATCATTCTGGATAACATTTTTTGGTCAAAGCTGAAAAGGTGAGCTTTTAGTTTTAGACCCGAACTTTCACTCTTTTATGGATTCAGCTCTATTTTTTGGGGGGACAGTAAAGAGCGAGAGAAACTCACTTCTCTACGCTGGATTATAATCAAGATGTCGTCGTTAAGGTGCTGCTAAGAGACGTGGGACGTCCTGACGGCGAGGTGGGCAAGAAGTGCTCAATGCTCGTCACCTCCCCTCAGCTGCAAATGCTGAACCTTTTAACTCCCGGGAAGAAATGTACTGTACGTCAGTGGTACTGCATGCGGCCTCGTCTACAACGGCAACAAGTCTTGGCGTGAAATGTGCTCAGCGACGCGGTTCAGTCTCAGCGCTTCGCGAATGAAACGTTTCTTCAGAACAAGAAGACGAGGAGATTAATCGATGGAAAAGACGAATACTGTTGTGAAACCTCTCTGTGCATCGTAGACAACAGCGGAGCAGCAGGTGATACTGTGTCAGTGTGTGGTGTGAGCTGAGTTTGGGGCTGTGGCGGCAGCAGCAGCAGCAGCAGAGGGCACATCGTGATGATGGCCAGGGAGCGGTCCTGCAGGACTGGAGTGCAGCAGGAGAGGTGAGGCTGTGAGCGTGACTCTGCCTGCTCCTCACACACTGCGTTAGCTCTGCAGATGTCCCCTCCCCAGAAAATGTCCCAATACAAGTACTTGGAAAGGGGAGGCGGGGGAGCTGCATACTAAAGAGGTGGCGCTCCAAAGTCAGAGAGAGTTTGTGGGACTGATTCAGAAATATTGCAGAAGCAGGGAACTGCAAGAGCCGTGATTTGCAACCAGTCAGCTGGAGACTAACTCTAGAACCATCAGCTCACTGATTTATATTGTGGTGAAGCACAACGTAAAGTTGGTTTTATGCACTTTCGTGCCACTGTTTCATGGAAACAGTCCGACCCATATAGCTGACCACCCTGGCCGGCCAAGGCTGGTCCGTGACTCTGACCTTGAACTAAAAAAGGCTGAAAGGAGAGGAGGAAGCTCCTGGGTTACAGCAGGAATCCCAAGGTCCCTGCCTGCAGCGGGCGAGCGCCGCGGAGGTGGGTGGTGGCCGGGGGGCGATAGAGCTCAAAAGGTGGCGGCTGCGGCGGTGGGGTGCTCAGGTATGCGGGAGGCTGCCTGTCATCCTGGCAGATCCACATTCCTGCAGGGGGTCTGACGAACAACAAAGACAGCAGGCCGCCTCCCTCGCCAGACGTCTTTCCCTGGATTCATATGCTCCTGCTTCCTCTTTAGACACGAGAACGGATGGAGGCCGATGGTGGAGCCTCCAAGTAAACAGCTGCAGAAACTCCGCGGGAAGACGCAACGCTTTGAGATTCCCAGATATTACACAAGGCAAGAAAGAACTTTTCGATCCGGGGACAACATATACTGACAGTGAGTCGGCAAAGCGAGGGACGTCTTCAGCTCTGTAAACAAACCACTACTATGTGCGCCTCTGACATATGAAGGAGCTCCTCACCCTCCATGACAACGTTTTACTACCAAAGTGTTAGAAAACCAACAGAAATGATGAAATCTCTCAGTGTGCATCCGGTCCACCAACCGCACTGTCCTCACGTCCTTCAGGGCACATTATTGACTCATCAGTAATTGCATTAATAACTATCTGCCTCCAGCTCCCGACACCTCGCTGCCACTGCAGTGCTGCTGCAGAGCGCGCGGAAGGAGCGGGGGGGGGAAATGGCCCAGGGGGCACGCAACATACTCCCACCAATCACACGACCAAAACGTGAAAGAAAGAAAAACATATGGAGAACGATTCTTCTCCACCCCCAGAAAACGTTTAGGCACCATCATCGACGGTTCTCTGTGCAACCTGAACTCTTTTTTTTTTTTTTGTTTTGCCTCGTTCGGGGCGACTGCGACAAAGCAGCGTAGAAAAAGCTCCTGACTTCTTCTTTTACATTTGCGACTACGTTTACATCGTTTGTCATTGGTTTCACGGGCAGAAGACATCATTTTTCAGAAAGCAGCTGAAGCTCTGCGATTCAGAAAAACAGCGACCCACTTTCTTTCTTTTTTTTTGCTGCAGGAGCTCTGTCCGAGACAAATGTGCGGATACATTTCTGCTGTGCGCTCTTATCCGCTCGGCAGATGCAAGCCCCCGGTCCAAACAAACAAAAATGTCTCCATGCTCGGATAGATAAAGTATTTCCACCCTGTGTACAGTATTTGCTGGCGACGCCACACAGTCAAAACTCCTGGCCTCGCGCCAGTCGCCATGGCCGACCGCTCTCTGGTCTCCACCACAGATTGTATATTACTTAATCGATCTAATTACAGAAAAGAAAATAAACCAGAGATAGTCAACCCCCTCCCTACCCTCCCCTCCTGAGGCCCTCTCCGGAGTGTCAGCCCTATTTCTGACTCCAGCGGGTGTCTCTTACATGCAAGTCGAAGGGGGCCACAAGTGGGAACGCCAAGGCACCTTTTAAAATCGTGCAGCAAAAGGTAGTGCAGTTAAGTCCCGTCCCCCCCCCCCCCCCCCCCCCCCCCCCCCCCCCCCCCCCCCCCCCCCCCCCCCCGCCGTCACCGACGATGGAGCAGGGAGCCATCGAGCACGGTTTGAAAGAAATGGTAAACTATAGCCGATATTTTGAGCACAAGTCCATGCATCCCCTAATCTAGTGACGTGGTTCTTTGAGGTAATAAAAAGGATTCATTTCACTCGCTTTAAACGCACAGGATATAGCTCATCATCCATCTCAAAAAAGGAAGTGACACGTAGTTCAGTTACAGCAAGCACCAAGGTAAAGTGAGACGGGCGACGGCTTCACCTCGCCCCCCGTCCGTAAAAACAATAAGCAGCACAGTATGGCATACATATACAAAGGTTAGCTATCCAAATATACATATATATATATAAACAGAATAAATATTTGTGGCTTCTTATGCAGTCCATTGGTGTGTGTGTGTGTGTAAATCATGACTATGCGTTTCTTGTATTACCTGGAAGAACATCCACATGTGCAAATTACTGAGTTATTGCCAGTTTCTCTCATAGCCGCGGGAGGAAATGTGTGACGGTCATGGCGGTGGTGGCCCGGTTGCCCCTCTTCGCGCGGCCATGCTTGCTGAGGGCGATGTAGAACCCCTTGTAAACAAAAGACTCGTAGGCGTTGTAGTTGTTGGGCAGCAAAGTCTCCTTGAACTTGCACTCATCCCCGAAGACTCTCTGGAAAAGAAACGACAAAAAAACAAACAAAATGCAATGAAATGAAAGAGAGAGAGAGCGAAATGGGGGGTCGATAAATCTCCTGACGAACACGGGTTGAACATCACAACACATGCACAACATCTCCACGTGACCTTTAGAGCCTGCTTATAGAAAGCTTTGAGGGGAAACTGGAGGAGGTGGCATGTTGTTCCAAGAGAAATGTCCCCTTGAAAAGAGTCTCCCTGCTTTTACTGCTGGACTCCCAGAATACATTAAAATATCAACTCCAATCCAAAGGGCAAATGCAAAACTAGATGATCAGCTAAAGGCAAAACATTATAGTTAAGTATCTGAAAGTTTAATAATGTGCTGCATGTGTGCAAATCCATTTCATTATTTTTTTCATTCTAGTGCTGATCAAGGAGAAGGTGCTCAGATATTAAGTGAAAGTAGCAGTGGCATGATACGAGAAGTCCTGCATTCAGTAAAAGTACATATGTATTGTCATTAATATATACATTAATATATACATTTAGTGTCAAAAGTATCATGATTATAACTGAAACACTACTTAAATGTTGCAGCTGGTACAAGTGGGTCAAATTGGGTTAGGTAATAAAGTATTAATTGAGTATATTTGTATCAATAACTTGAATTGACAAATTTACAAAACACGTCAGATAAGTAGGTTACAAATGTAAAGTTACATGTAAGTACCTCAGAACTGTTACTAAGAACAGTACCTGAGTAAATGTGCTTATTTTATAGGTTATTTTCCTAAAAAGCAACACTCAAGTGCTGAGTCTTGCTTTTACAATATCTTTTATGAAAAGAAAATATATATATATATATATTTCAATTCAACAAAAGAAGCTAAACTCTGATTTTGAATCGTGACTAGTACTTGTAATAAATGGCCAATAGCTTTTAAAAATCTTTTTTAAACAGAAACTAAGTCAAGAAAAAATAACGTTTGAATGTAAACAAGCTCACAATACTCTGTGCCAGGTTGGTATAAAATAAGTATTGAGGTCAAATTCATTTAATATTAATATTTCTTTGCTTCACGTTCAATATTTGTCTCTTTTGATGAAACTAAATCTCTGAACTAAAATCCTCCCACAGGCTCATTACAAATCAGTAGGACAGTTGTCAACCACCAAGTATTGTATACACTGTATAAATAATGTATATATTGTATAAATACACATAATATTCAACACGCACTCTGATTAAGATTAAAAGTTTTGTGGAAAATCAGGTTTTACTTAATAAAATTCACTGAAAATGAACTGGAAGCGATAACAATTATCAAACCTGTCTTTGGACTGTACTAGAACATTTCACGTCAGTCGTGGCTAAAAATACATGAATATATCACACATTCCTTCTTTTAGGATCTAGGACATTAAACGCCATGTCGTACTGTAAACGACCTACTTACGATGCAGGCTGTGTTTGTCCTGTCATCTGTTTCAGTGGTGATTCGGTCCCTTGTGGTTTGACTGTCGCCTACTGTACATGTAGCAGCTCTAATGTCGACTTATGTACTTGCCGTTTTACGCTACTCTATAGTTCCGATTCACAACATCTAAGAGGGGATTATTGTGCTTTTCCTCCCACTCCATTTATTTGACAGCTTCTAGGTTCAAATGCACATGAAATATGATTTTGACAGATTTTGCAGCAAAGGTAGCCATAGGTACACATGTCCATTTTGTTGGGAACACTTCTGCACTTTAACTTCTCTCTGAATGCACATTGGACGTTTGCTTGTAATGGAGTTCTATGCTTTGACAGTGTGGCACTATAGAGGAGAGGAGTTTGGCATTGCTGCATTCTCTAATTGGGACTCCTCGGACCCCATGTGTGAAACCCCCTATCATCAGAAAATATTAATAACACAACAGCACTCATAAACCCGTGGATGCAGCAGCTACATGGAACTCATCTTACACTGAGCAGTGTGTGTGTGTGTGTGTGTGAGAGAGAGAGAGGGAGGGAGAGAGAGAGAGAGAGAGTCCGGAGTTGCGCACAAACGTACCGTTCCGTATAACCTTCCCCTGCTGTTCATTGCGACAAACCGCTCGCCCCGCAGCCCGAACAGGCTGATCACCCCTCGGTCCACGGTGGAGACTTCGATCAGACCTAAACGGGAAACACAAGGTTTACAGGAGGAGGAGGAGGAGGAGGAGGAGAGGCAGAGAAACGCGTGTCACGCTGCGTGGCCTCTGCAGCAGTGGCGATGGGTGTAACCTTGCAGGTGCACTGCGACTGGATGATGCTCACTCAGCCCCCCTTTTTGCATCCATCACCTATACTTGAGTCTTTAGACATTCCGATGGCGCGTGTGTGCCTGTGTGCGCGCGTGTGCATGTGTGTGTGTGTGTGTGTGTGTGTGCGCGCGCGCGCGCGCGCCCGCGCGTCCTGCTGCAGGGTTAAAAATAAGTTAAGCGTCTAAACTGGTTCCAAAGCATTCGTGTCATGTTTTTGGCCTGGGAGCATGCGAGGGCCCGCTGCACAGTTTTTTTTTTCTTCTTTGCTTTCGGAAACTTTCAACCACGCCGACACTTATTAAATATCATGCAGGGGAGGGGAGGGGAGGGGGGCTCTAACTTTCACACCGCCATGCGCATTGGGTTACACGCTTTCTGCTGGGTCCAGTGCTTTCCTGCCCCCGGCCCGGGATGCCACTCACTGTATGGGTTCTCATTGTGTGCACCGTTTATCCTGCCGTCCGGGAGCACCTGCAGGTGGAACCCAATGCCCACGTTGCAGTACAGTCGCCGCACTCTCTTGATGCCCTGCAAATAGTCACTCTCCCAGTTCAGCTCCGATTTCCCCCCGGCTATGCCCAGATAGGAGCGGGAGAAGAGGGTCTCCCACTTCTTCTCCAGCAAAGTGGCGTTAGTCCTGCTCGGAATCGGGTAGGACGAGGCGACCCCCCAGAGAGAAGTCCACAGTACAATAACTGCTGGCAGCGTCCAGTGCGCCCTGGCCCCGCTGGACATACTGTAGAGGCACCTTTGCGCAATGGCCATCCAGTTCACCTTTGGGGCACGTGGTCAAAGTTACCTGCCCTGAAAACGCAACTCTTCTTATTTTCTGTCCTTTGGCATGGTGGTGGTGGTGGTGGTGGTGGCGAAGGCTTGTTTTGGGATCAAGGCAGATCAGGGCCCCATAGCCCGAGATCTGAGCAGGAGGAGAGGGACAGAGTGCGTCGCAGCTTGAATTGGTGCCGGTGACGATGATCATCTTTCGCCGCTCCGCGCCTCTGTACAGGCAACGCTGGCTGTGGAGGGGACACACCACTCACCGCAAAGACCAGCTCACCTTGCCCCCAACTCCCTCATCCTTAAAATGACATCACTGTGACTTCACTGCTGCGCCCCCCCATCAAAAGTGGCAGATGGGAGGAGGAGAGTTGAGAGGAGACCCCAGCAGAAGCAGCAGCAGCAGTTCTGACAGCAGTGATGGGGAGTGCTGCACCTTCACACCAGTGTCAAGCAAGCCGGACACAATGAGAACAAGCGTTTCCTGTAGTGTATTTCAAAATAAAACCCGAGCCCTCGCGTCGCCTCATCTCCCGAATCCTCAAAGCTCAATGACATTATCTGCGTATTGAAGGAAAAACCTCGTGAAACTGCATCAGTTCAAGGCAAAAGCTCTTATAAATAAATCAGAATCATTTTCATACCCATTCGTGAAAGTTAAATTCACAGTTAGGTCCCCCATTTAATGTATAATGACAATGTACGCAAACAGTTCATGTTTAAAAGGAAGACAAAGCCTTTTTCTAAACAGACTTTAAGCTGAAGGGCAAATGAGGTGAATACAGTATATGGCTGCAATTTATGATAATTTTATTACTAAAATTAAAATTCCCAATGCAATAGGCTTGTGTTGTTGGTTATAAAAATGAAACAATTTTTATCACCACAAAATAATTATATTATGGTTTATTCATAAAATGATGGCACATTCCTATAGTTTGTCTAGTTTCTGCTTTTATTTTGAAGGTACACTAACCCATTTTTTTGTGTTCCTCTGGCTAATTGTGGCTGACCTGACAGCTCTTTCTCACATGGGAGACCTGCAGGAGGGGAGGGTGTGTGTGTGTGTGTGTGTGTGTGTGTGTGTGTGTGTGTGTGTGTGTGTGTGTGTGTGTGTGTGTGTGTGTGTGTGTGTGTGTGTGTGTGTGTGTGTGTGTGTGAGAGAGAGAGAGAGAGAGAAAGAGTGAGAGTGTGTGTGTGTGTTTGACTTTCATTGGTGTTGAGCAATCATGGGATGGATGGATGGATACTGTGTCCAGAACCCAAATCGGGACAGTGGTCATATGTCCTGGCAGCCTGCTGCCTTATTTAGAAGGAAGGTGTAAAAACAGTCACAGCACAGTCAGAGCAGAGAGCGAATGGCAATCCTGTCTGACACTTCCTTTGCTGTTTGCTCAGGAAGTTGACACAACCAAATATTTTTGCCTGGTCAGATTGCGCGTTATCATTGTGAGTCACACACCTGGCAACTCACAGAACAATATGACCCTGCTTGAATCAAATACATGGCATTGTTTTTGGGGTATTCCACTGAAATAAAACAGTGACGCATATGTGGGGGAAAAAAATCATTCATTTTTCCTATTTCCCTAATAATAATAAAAAAAAACCTTTATGCAATACTAGATATTTGCCAGCAACACAATCCCCCTGTTTTGCATTTACGAGCAACATATAAACATTTGAAATGTGAAGGTGTTCATGTTAATAACTATAACACCTTTGCACCCATAAGAGTAGACGGGTGGATAATGAATGACAAAACACACTTACTCCTTTTAAATCAACTGTCACCTATAGACCTTTTCCCACAGCAGACATTTTGACTTGCTACTGTAAAGTGTTGCTAATAACATGAACGATAAGCCCCAGTAAGCAATTTCAATATCTACATCTGATAAAGGCCTATTTTTCCCCGACAAATTTTTTTTTGTCAGTTTAAAATGTGGATAAAATGTTGATCCGAGGTGAGAGCACTGGGTTGACCCACCTTCCCATCCCTGTTTGCATCCCATCCTTCAGGGTGCTGGTAGGAGACGTGGGCCCGGGGGAATTCCCAGCGCGTCACGGAGCACCGGGCTCTGGGGCCCCGAGGTGCCCTCGGCTGCCAGGGAGCCGCCTCAGGTCCACCGTAGCAACCGGAGAGGTCTTGTTGCTGATAAACAGCAGTGGCAAGACAACCCCTATAATGGCAGACAACAAACAAACAAAACATTTCATATATATCATATAACGCATAGCGATACTTTTCTATATTGCCAAAGATATCTGGTCGACGGTTAATCAAAATGCGTTTCATGTGGCAAACAAATATTTTAATACACTGTATTATGTCAGCTTCACTTCAATGAAAAAAATACTTCAAGTTGATATATTAGACAAAATTTAATAGAATAAGTAACAAAGTATCATAGCAGTCAAACAGTGCACATATGTAAAACATAACCTACTGTGGTGGAAAGTAAATTTATGCGGCTTCTGCACTTATGTACAATTTCAAAGTACTTTACTTGAGTATTTTCATATTGTGGTATGGAGAAATATACTTTTTTATACTTTGCAGATAAACTATTTATTGAAATATATCAAAAGATCTTTAGTAAATACTAAAAACATATTATTTTATAGTATATAAAATATTAACTACCCATCGGTGCATCAAATTGTTAAAAACGACCCCCAACTCTATCCTGCATTAACCTGCGTGTTGAAATGTTAGTTACACATTAAAATCATCAACATTTTCTGTGTAGTTTCATTTTTTTTGGACGCTTTATTGCAGAGATACTTTTTGTTTTGTGGATAACAATTATGTACTTTTGCGACAAAGTCTAGTTCCTTTGGTTCCACTGGAGCGGACAGACCGAACCATGAGTGAATTGCAAATTAATGAGACGGCCTCCCGAGTTGCTGTGTAAGCACCAGGCTATGCAAAACCAAGGCAACCAATAGCCTGAATAGACAAAAGTACTGGGTTATTGACAGAGTGGAACTTTAATCAATCGAGAGTGGGCACCGTTAATGAGTCGCTACTGAGCTCTTCAGATTAATTCAGCTAATACTCGTGTACTGACCTGACGCTGAGGCTGCTCTTTAGTAGTACAACATTTCTGCAGTGCAAATATCAGACACAAAATGCCACTTTGACAGAAGTACACAACATGAGTCTTACTGTAACTACTCGTTTATACTTATGTGATTTGTCTACAGTTGTACAGAGAGATAAGAAATAAGAAACTCCCATCCACTTAAAACTCAGCAAAGCTCCTTTATTCTTCTAGTTTGTTGAAGAGTATGGCAGCAGCTAAGGATTTATTTATCGATTCATTTGACAATTGGATTAAAATTAGTGAAAGATGCGTATCACAATTTTCCAGAGACCAAGTTGATGAGTTGACCAAAAGTCCAAAACCCCAAAATATGAAAATGTCCTATAACTTAAGGTAAGGGAAAGCATCAAATTCTCACATTTCAGAATATGAAACTATGCTATTTATGGCATTTTGGTTTGAAAAATAGCATGCAGTGACTAAGGTGATGTGAGTGTTACACTTCAATGAAGTTGGGGAACTCACAAAAGACAGATTGGCACACGAATTGTCAAAACTGAAGCAGCAGAGGATGAGATACCCTCATTTTTTTGGGCCCTGGTTTGAGTCAAGCTTCAAAAATACTAGATCTTACATTTCCCACAAAGGGTCATTTCTTCAAACGTTGTCAAACTCCCTTTAAAGCCACAAAAGATATTTGAAGTACTTGATTGTCAAAAAAGTCACAGATTACTTTTCTTTTAATCGCTGAACAATTGATCGACTAATTGTCACGTCTCTAGTCCTGCGTAGACCAAGAGGAGAGGGGGGTGGAGGGGAACTCGCTCACGTAACACAGCAGATTGATTTTGCCCACAGACTCACCTCGACGGGATATATTAGGGCTAAATTAGACGACACAGAAACTAGAGACTCGAGCGAGAGAGAGAAAAATGTTTGCCGTTTACTATTGTCAGGTCAGCTGTCTTTGTCGCAATTATAGGATCTATTTAGTGCACACACCCACACACACGCACATCAATCAAGACAATGCACCGGGGGGAATAGCCACACAAACCGCGTTTATTACGAAAGTGTAAGTAACTGGATACAGGAGGATGCAAAGCTCTTTCAATTACTGTTTTATTAACATGGGGTTTAAAAGACGATATTGGAACAACAGCTGGGGGGGACCCGGAGACGGAGGAGGGATTTCTCTGGAATGACATCAGAATCGCTGGCATAGACGGGCAATAATAATACTCGGCCCAACTGTGAGCGCACGGACAATACACGGAGGCCTTCCCGCGAAGAGGCGGGATTATAGTTTTAAAGATCACAGCGACAGCTGATACAAAAAATTATATCATTATTCATAAGTGGTATGAAAAAAAGGCGTCTGCTCTGGTCTGTTAACATTTTCCCGTCGCTCAACAGACGTCACATTGCGTCCGGAGGCATTTTGGTCTGCGTCCGTTGGTACTTGAGTATTAGTCTGGCTACGCCAGGCTACCATATTTCACCGACAACTGTTGGTGAGATCCTTTTCTCGAGTAACGAACTTTGCGTTATCGAGCAGTTGTGGTGATGACTGATCGAAAAAAATTGGATTCCGATCCGAGGGAGACGGGGCTTGTAAAATAGTCACACTTCCACCCTGAAAGTAGCTTTGGCTGCAGCTTTTTGCTGAGCAAGCTGATGAATAATTCAACAGCCAAAACTGCACCGGGGTATGCCCTTCTCTCTGGCTACTGTGTAAATGTGTGACACAGGGAAAAAGCAGCAAATCCACTGGGAACCTGATACGAACTGACACACATTGATAGTAAAACATATGCAGTAGCGGAACTGTACAATAAATCTGCTCTGCCTGCTCTTTCAGTTTTATATGGTCGAGCTCCGAGTCGCATTGGGAGGACAAAGTGCAGAGGCTGTCGGGAGGAAGTGTTCCCAGTAAAAATATCTTTTCAAGGGTACAGCCTGTGCACCTTGCAGAGAAAGATGTGTCTGCTGCTAAATTGGACGAAGAGTGACTAAGGGGAATGAGAAGCAGGACAGAGGTTACAAAGCCCGGCCAATGACACAGCAATTTTGATTTGCATGTCAGGAAGAAATACACTTGAAAACATAAAAACCCACCTGTCGTCAGATTGTTTGCATGACTAAGGCATGGTTGTAAACTCCTGCAGTGACCCAAACCTGGTCAAACCATCCCAACGTATATATGCTCCGACCATATGTCTCACCTACTGTTCTCTTTATTATAGACTTAGTATTGTTAATTGAGATTCCAGACAGCGTTGTAAAGGCTTCTCGGTCGTGTTGTTGTTGAACATCTGCGATTCCATGACAGCTGGGAAAACGTCATCTGCTCATCAAAAGCTCCCGGACAGCGACCGATTGACCGTGCGGTGTGAAATTTGTTCCAACGTTCAATCGCGACTAAACCTTTAGCACAAAGGGCAACCTTTTCTAACATCCTGTTGTGGTGCGAAGCCCAAAATTTTATCAACAAATAAAATGCAAATGACCTGAACTGAGTCCTACCTGATGATGCCTAAGAGTATTTTGTTAGTGACCCGCGTGATGAGGGAGCAAAACAATCAAAACAACGTCATTTGACTAAACGAATTGCTTCGGGGGGGGGGCATCAAAGAGGAGAGCGTAAGCCCTACTTTTCATAATTCAAATCACACGATGACAGCAGAACAAAACGAGGCGGGGGGAAAATGCTCGGGATTTGCATTGGCACAAGCGATGAAAGCCATAGATGACTTTGCACTCTGAATGACGCACTTTGCCTCGCATCATGACCATTGACCTCCCTTTAAAGCTCAGTAATCACATTCTCATCCCGGGGGGAGCTGCGAGATGCCGAAACGTCGGCCCGACGAGATGCGAGCCAACGGTTTTCTACATGGCAGCCTGTGTCGCCCCGAATAGCATGAGCTCAGCAGCAGGACTGTCAATTCACACAAAAAAAAAAACCCCCGTAGCGTGAGGTCCTACGAACTGGCTGTCGGTTCCCGTGGCACTGCCAATTTCTTTAAGTTCTACGGAGCAGTTAATTGCATTTAGCTGCTTATCTCTCACCCAAACAAAAAAAAGGACTTCCTTTACGGCCCGTCGCTCCACGGTCCACGAAGACCATTCATGTCAGAGCGCAGGCTAACAAACACAAGCAAATATATTGTACCGTGTAACAATGAGAGCAAAACTGATGAGATACTAGGTTTTCCTGAAAGTTGCCATTAAGTCATTTTCTTGGATGTGTCCCAAAGAAACTAACAACTTGATCCCCCCCACTCCACTGTACCAACTTGAAGAAAGAGGCATGAGGTTTGGTCAGAGGTAACCAGCTTCTCCTACAAGGCAAGAGCTGGCAGACTTTTCTCGGGGCCACGAGGAAAGCTCTGTTTACGTGGCTGCCATGTTGAAAAGTCAGACAGTTTGGTTTATGGCTGGAGGAAGAGATAGAGATCAGAGGAGGTGTCAGCTGCTGAGTCTGCAGCCGACGGCCCTGGCTCCTCTTCCCTCTCTCCCAGGAACCCAACACCGAGCCAGGCCACCAGGACCGAGCAGGAGAATGCGAGGAATTCTCTCAACACATTTGCTCACTGCTTTGCACGTTCTCACTCCTATGGGATGTGAAGGGTGCCGCCGGGGCCCCCGAGGATGCGGCCACCTTGCGTCCACAGTGGGGCGAGCGAGCGAGCGCGAGGGTGGGCGAGAGGCGGCAATGAGCGTAGGCTCAGTGCAATTTGGCCGGCGGGCAGAGACGAGCGTCAGGAATGGCTCACTGCTGAGAGAGTGAGTCATCCTGGACGGAGCTGCTGTCACTCGGCCAGCACAACAAAGATCAGATCATTTATTTTTGTCACGGCCCCTGCTGAATGAAATCTAAACCCGCAAGGAGTCGATCAAAGGTTTCGGCCATGCGGCGCGTCCTGAAGAGCAACTAATAACAAATGATATTCAAGACTGATCGGGGAGAATCGGCGTCAAGTTACCCAGACCTTTTTTTAACAAAGTAATCAACAAACACTTAGACAAAGTGTAAAGACTTCAGTGACAAACTAAAGCAAAGAGATCCAAAAGATGCCGAATACGCTTTCTTGACATAAATACACAACTGACAGTATCACAAGGCCACGACTGTGCTTTGTCCTGCGCTGAATTTCCGTTGGGTGCTCGGCCTGAGAGAAAATATTCTTACTAGGTCAAAAGGCAAACTGGCAGCAGTCCACACATGCCTACGGTCTTCAGAGCTGTCAAATGAGAATAAAATCTGAAACACCATTGATGACGCAATGGAGGAGATTTATTGACAAGTTTGTGGGGGGGGGGGGGGGGGACATGTCAAAGTGTCCCAGGGCAAGATGCCGAACCCCCAGATAACGTACCATTAGTGTGTGTGTGTGTGTGTGTGTGTGTGTGTGTGTGTGTGTGTGTGTTTGTGTGTAGTGCATGGACGCGCTGAATGAACGTGTGTGTGAGTGTGTAGGTGAATGGATGAATGTGCTTTGAGAACGACTGGGACATGCAGTGAACGCAGTCCATGTACCAAGAAGTGGGAGACACTCGATAGTTATTTTACCATATGCTGATGTGGTCATGTGAGCATATATTGGCATGTCAGAAAATCTAATACCTCACAGAAACTTATTATTAGGATTTGGGGTATGGGTGAGGGACGGGTGGGTCAAGGGGGATGAGGCAGCGGCCCGTACTGGATCGGATTGGCTATTGATTTATTCCTTTGTTCAATTTGCCATTTAATTAAATTATTAAATATTGTATGATGTTTATCCGTGTCTGTGAACACTACAGAACAACATTATAGCAAATACCAACCATTTCATCCAGAGACAATGCAAAGCCTCTGCTTTTATCACGCCTTACGCACTGTCGCTGTGTCAAGCACATACATCCCATGTGGAAATTCATCCTCACAGAACAGGAGGAGGGTTGCCGGGCCTTGGGACTTCAAATTCGTGGATTAGATAATTGATTTAAATTTATGATTGGTTTAAAGGCTGTCTGATCATGCCTCCAGTGCCCTAATGAATAAAAAGCTGTCTCTCTTGCGGCTGCATTGCTGTTATCTGGGGATCGATCTCAGCTTCGTTGCTGTCAACGTTTGAACTGTAAATTTAATTCTCAATGCAGAAAGAGGCTTCAGCTGCTCCTCAATGGAGTCCCTGTCCTTCTTTGCTCGTACATGTGGACATCGCCATCTGGTGTTGAACAGATGTTAGGACATCCAGTGACTTGACTGAGGGATAACTCACTGCATTGCAGCATTGGGACACGGGCATATGGCGTGTGGTTTGACCGGGATCAGTGTCACCTCACTTTGAATGAAACTTGTGAGACGTGCGTTTTAAGAATGAGAAACTTTCAACAAAAAAAATAATATGAGGGAGGCGTTTATGAAAGCCCTTTTAGCTTCATCAGATGCACAATGTGGCGTCCACGTGCTCGGGCTAAACATAGTAAAGAAAACTGTGTCATCCCCTGCAATGCAGGTAGTGTGTCTGAGTGGAATATCAAAATGAAATTCAATAACCTCGGGGCAATGTTTGATGACTAATGGACCCCTGAGCCAGAGCAACAGATTACAGTGAATTTTTCTCAGTTGTGCTTGGCTCACTGACAGATTATTCCTCTGTGATTTTAAAGTGAAGTCACAGTATTTTTTTTAAAATCTAACTCAAAAAGATTCTATGCCCGTTGAGCAGTGTGACTCGAAACTAGAGTCCCCTGGAATTGCATGCAGTGCCTGCTGCTGTCAAAAGTATGTGGACACTTATTGGTCATTAAAGATGGCCGTGTTTTGCGCAGCGTGCTTAATGGAAAATGCACCACGGAGAATTTGATCCAGCTGATCCATCAACAAAAGAGGCAGCAGTGAGTGCAGTGCATCCCAGGCACGACGAGACATAAGTCACCGAGGGCCCATGTGCTTGTGTCCTTTTGCCTGTGACCTCCCCGTTAAAAGGTCGCCCTAATGAGACTGATCGCCGTGTGTGCCCTTCAAGTGCCACGCTGGAGTGCAGGAAACAATGCTGCCTTGCAGGAGCTATTTTGAATGGTGTCACGGTGTAAAACTGGCAGCGCTGAATTATTGTCGGCCCTTTGATGCCGTTTATATCCCTGCCGTCCTGTCAACACATATAATCATACTGCAGATTCTCCATCCGGGGCCTGATATTGCCAATAACGCTGCCCAAAAACACAAACGGCAACATCTTGTCCCAATGATTCAGCACAAAGCTATTTGTAAAAGCCTCAAAAAAATGTTTTTTTCCATTTGGCTTTTGTGCTACTTGTGTGGAGTGAATGTGTTACAGTTTTGTTTTAGCCCAGTGGTTACCAAACTGGAGTCGGGGCACCAAACGTGGTCCCGAGATAAATGTGAGGGGGTCAACAGATGATTGGTTTACTATTGTACTCCTATAATAATGCCTGAGTCACAATGTAATGTTAAAAAAAGCATAAAAATTGATGCAGCCGAACCAGATATATCTTTCCACGTCATGCATTCTTTGCCACTGTCAAAAACCGGATGCCTACAAGCAAATTTAAGAAGCTCAAATTGATAATGCTGCTTTCATGTTGTAACAAAATTATCTTAATTATCAGTTTCCAAATGGTGAATAGAGTTCATTTGATCATCCAAGTGCTAACTTCAAAGAAGAAGAAAAATGGGGAAATTGACCACTTGGCACTTAATAACATGGAAGTGCCTGAAAACAATTGTTATATTATCAAGTTCACTGTATTTTACCTCTCACACCACCAATTCTGTATTCATACAACCATCTTAAAACACCGAAACAATATAAAATGTGGTGAGGGACCACATTTTGCATTTGCTTCATCATCTTTACATTTCACAGGCCAGTCACCTGCAAGACGGTGAAAAAAAAAAAAAATCAAAACCACAGCCATATTCACATGTGAAATCAATTTTGATATCACTGTCAATTATGCTGTGTCTTCCTTAAAAGCAGTCACAAGCCCACACTTCCCCTAAAGATCCCTATGTAATCGCTCTACTCTGGCCTTGCAATTTGCTTCGTGGCTGCCGCGTGTGTACTCCAAAAAAAAAATGTCCTCGAAGGCATGCACTTAAGAAGACGAGGTCTCAGAAAACAAACTCCGGAAGCCACTGATTGACAGATCTGTCTGCCCACTCCGGGTCGCATGGCCGAAGCCGTGGCTGCTGCGGGCGTGCTGTGGTCGCCACTGGTCCATGCCTGAAGACGTCTGTGACGCGAGGCCACTTCTAGGTTACAATAACAACAGGCACACTGACACAACTGCGACGCCGGATATCCGAAACACTTCAAAATTCATCGAGCCATATTTAGTTTGAGGCTTGCAAATAGCTGCTGCCCCACTACTAATCTTTTTTTTTTAATTTATTGACAGAGAATTTTGTGCTAAAAATACCTTTTTAAAAACAGCTTATGAGAAGCAAAATTGGACAAATACCATCCGTTGGAGTACTTCTGTCACATTAACTAACAGCAGCACTGCATCCTTATTTGTGCGATGTAAACTATGGCAATTATGTGCATCTTACCAAAAATAACTCACTAGTAAAGCAGCATGTCTATTTTTTCCTCTACCCTGCGTGGAATGTAAATAACAACACTTGCAGTCTCCACCTGCGGAACAACCATACAAGGCGATGCACCGACTGAGCCCCACACAAACTACCACTCTGGAGATGCTGTGCCGTACATAATGATGACATTCACATTAGTGGTTGAGGGTGGGGGGATGGGGGGCGCTGCCTCCTGACCACTTCCAACTAACAAGCTCAAATTAAGAGCACTGATGAGCTCACCACTGCCAACTAGGCGAGTAAATCCAGCTGGATGTCTGAGTGATATTTAAAATTAAGAAATGAAGAAACAATTAAGGCAAAACTTCAAATCAGTATGTTTCATATTGATTATTTCCTTGCCATGGTCATTTCAGATTTCAGTCTGAACTTATTTCATTTTTTATGAGGCTTTATGTGAACCAACGATACCCTGCGACTTGTTCACCGGGGATTGTACAGTACACCCACAAGTGCATACCTGCCAAATGTACAATATGTACATTTCACATCATATGTTTGCAATATTATTAACTCGGGAGAATTTTCACAACTTTTTGCCAAAGTCATAATCTGGGGAAGGTGCTTGTTTTTCTACTTTGAGTTAACAGACGGTTCTCCGCCAGTGGTCACGTGACTTTGTTTGGGAACATATAGTATAGTGGTGGTAGGCGGTGGAATTTTCACTCACAGCGACATAAGTCTAAATCCATTCCTGTAGTTAAAAATAAATATCTATATGCTGCACAAAAGGTGCCAGATAAATGAGACATGTTGTGTCATGATGGCCTCAAACATAAAAAATGGTTTATGATTAACCAGGTGGACTTCAAAAATAAAAAATAAAATCGCCTGTTGTTACCACAGCTCTTGGAATATTGTCCGGAAACACAATATAAACATCTATATGTGTGAATGAAAGCGTGATGTTGTGACCGCTGTGTTTGCATGACTGGATCTGATATTTTGGTCATGGCTGTAGGCAGCACTGGAGGAGTTGAGGAATGTGTGACCACAGGGCCCTTTGGCCCCACAGTGCACGTCTTCCTCCCTTGTCTGGGTACAAAGACACGGACCATCATCACATCCCTGAACTTCTCCTCCAGGTCCACTGCGTGACAAACCGCTGCCGACAGCCTCCCACTCACAAACTGGAAAATGACAACCCTTGGGAACGGCTGTTGCCCTCTGAGAAGTGCAGTAAAAACTGAACGATTTCCTTTTCACTGCGCTTCAGAGGGAGCCGGGTTTGCTTCCGTCCCTGAGTGTGGGCGTCTGGGTGGCTGAGGACATGTCAGGTTCATGTCAATCAGCAGGTCCGTCTCTTGTACCTCTGTGAGCTGAGGCCCTGGAGCTTCAGACTCCTACTGCCATCTGCTGGTCAATGGCCCTCAATGTGCTGAGGTTTGGACAATGAAAAAGCATTGATTGACTTTTAAAACGTCCAAATCTGGAAAATGTATTGTATAAATATTAGCAATGAAATATACTTGTGGAGATCAAATTACAACATTCCCATTTGAAATGTAATCACGGAAGAGTATTAGAGCCAGACAGAAAAGAACTAGGACGATTTCAAGAATGAAATGGAATTAAAGTCAAACTAAATCAGAGTGAGATTTATTTTTGTATTTTGTGAATAAAGTTGAACTAAATCAGAGGAAGATATATACAGTTTTTCCATTTCAAGAATAAAGTTGAAATGTCGAGAAGTTTGACTTCATTCTTGATATGCAAATAAAAAAATTAAAAATGGAGTAATGGATTAAAAATATATAGACGTATAACATGTATTTGCTCAAGTAGGCTAACTCAAAGTTATATTTAAGTTTATGCACTTTCCACCACTGGTTATTATTTCATCTTCATTATCACCTACAGTATATTCATATTAAAATGTCCCTGTATCCGTTTAGGATTAAATGATAATTATAATTGGGTTTTACACTTTTAATGACTGTTCCATTGCATTACTCTATAATAAAACATCATTCTACACTGTCTCTGGCTGTACTCACCTCTGGGCCCCAATCCCCAATTCTGCCTTTTGGCTTCAAAAAGCGTCGGCCCGGCCCTGGAGGGTCCAGACAACCACAGCACAGCATATTAATGATAATACTGATATTATTATACACACCAAATAATTATGAAGACTTTCTTTAAGACAAAAATTACCTTCAGAGAGTAACGTTGGTCTCGTAATGTCAAACTCTCAATTGACACTATGTTAACCGCGGTTTAAACGAACCAAGGTATTTTGCAGCAGCAGATTCGACACATTTGCACTTTTTCCAGTGCATATTGATTAATTGTAATTTCTGAATACTCTAACGGTTGAAAACGTTTCTATGTCCCTTATTAATATTTTCTACGGAATATATAAATATTATTTCATAAATATTATTTTCGGACGAATCAGCGGCTGGCGTTCGTCGACTTGATCACAACATGACGTCACTTCCCCTCGGTTCTGGCGGGCTGGTTGAAAAGCTGCTTGTGTTGACTGTCGTGTAACCACCGCGACGACAGGTCGATGGTTTAACGTGTTAGTTCGCCGTTAAAATATATATTTTACCAGAATAATCGCAACAATCGCGCGTTGGCTTTTAATATCGACAGCTTACGTAAGGCTAGCGTCTCCTGCAAGCAAACATAGCATCTGTTCTCCCCGGAAGTGTGCGGATGTGGCAGCTCGTGAAACGTTAACGTGATTATCGTCAAGTGGATTTAAACAAACAAACAAAACCAAAAAGCGTTGTCACCTCTTTAACGTTTTTATGCAAACTATGGAGCGACCGTCAAGGTATGTGAACCGTTTGTTTCTGCCTCAGTTCGCCTGCTGTTGTTCGTGTCTGCTGCTGTTCATGCTAACACGATGTTTGTTGTTAACACACACAGGAAGACAAAGACTGTGGATTACCGTGAACCCAGCGTCTTTGATGACGGTGAGTTAATTTAGACCACGACAAAGAACAGACTACACAGTATTAATAATGTTGCACTGTTCTCACTGGAATTTAGTATAAACACTTGTTATCCAGTAATGTTTAAAGTTAAAAACCTCCCTGGGCTAACTAGGCCTCTGTTTGATCTCCCTCTCTCTCTCTCTGATACAAATAATTTCCTCATACTACTTTTTAAAACTTTGCTTAAGCATCTGTATGAAGAAAAGAAAAAAACAAAAGTTTTTCTCAACTTAAAAACAATAGACAGCAACCTTGAAAGTTTTGTCAGAACAGGATAGCGAAGAAGACTCAACCGAACTGTGCGTTAGCTGTGTGATAATTTCCTGTTGGAAAATGAATATTGTCTTTTTCAGGTCACACTCGAAGGGCAGCAGGGAGGCTTGTTTAAATGACTTGTCTCTTCCTGTAATATTATCTGTTCTCGGCACAGTCAGCAGCACATTGTGTCCACCATGTGAGCAGACTCACTGCGACCGGTCTGACCGATGTTTAAGCATTTTTTTTAGATGGAGGCAGAAGTTATGGAACATTTTCCGGGCACTTCAGATGCCCGATGGATAGGGAGGGATACACATATACACATATAAACAGACTGTCTTCTCTCACCACCAACACACAGCGTCCTCATGTTCTTCTGTCTTGTTGTTGACAGATGAGGATTTCGCCTGTGCGAAGGCTCCGCCCAGCAAAAAGGCCAGGGAGGACGTGAAACAACAACAGGAGCACAAGAAATCGTCAGGCAAGTCCTCCAGTCAGGAGACCAACTCTCAGTCGGCGCTTAGCCAGAAGAGCAGGTGGGTCTCTAGTGAGCACTGATGACAAACTCATAGGCTCCGCTGCTGCACTGAATTAAGACCAAACATGCATATTTCACTGTATTAAAATAAAGGTAATATCAAATTATTCGTGAACTTTTTTTTTCCAACAGAAGACCGTTGGATGTGAAGTTGCTTGAACGAGATCTCGAGGCAGCCATTACGCTTTCCCTGCTCAATAATGCAGAGGAGATAAAGGACCAGTCACCCACCATGAGAGGTAATGCTGCGTCTTTACATCTGTAACTCTCAGGGAAAGATTGCACATATTTTTATTTGATTTCATTTGTATACATTTAATTTTATCCAATAGTTTTTCTGATTCTGATTTTCTGATTTTCTTAGGAGACATCAAGGTTCAACTTCCAGTGGATGAAAACACAGATCCCTCTTCACTGCTCCTGTCCAACTGCAGTGTGGACGGTGCAATTTTGGGTAAATATCCCTAATTCTTTTGTCCACTGTGTTACACATTTTAGTTCCTCATGCTTTTTTTGGATAAGCATAGAAAAGATATGAAACTTTTACTGAAACTGTTGCATTTTTTTTTTCTTCTCAGGCCTCGATGAAATCACATCAGTAAAAGGTTCACCTGCTCCGTCCAGACAGAGAGAAGCTGCCACGGAGGAGCAGAGCGGAAATCTGAAGGAAGACGATGAGGATTATCAACCCAAACTGACACCAGGTTATCACTTGTTCCTCTCTCCTTAAGTAGCTGGTTTCTTGGTAGTTGCTTTTTTTTTTAAATAATAAAAAAATCAATACTTTCCCAGGTTCAGAAAGTGATGAAGATTTTAGCGATCCAGAAGAGAGCGAAGATGAGGAATTCACCATGAAGAAAGTCAGCAAAATAAAAAAGAAGGAGAAGGTCACAAAGAAAGAGAAGACGAAATCACCCCCGGCTGCTAAGAAAGAAAATAAACAATCAAAGGCGAAATCCGTGGCAGCAGGTGTGTTCTCGGGATTCGCCGAAAGGAAACTCGGCTATAATTGTATTTATAGACCATTCAGATCTATTTATATTATGACTGCTTTGCTTCACAGCAGCTTCCACACCCGGGAGAAGTCCTCCTGCAGCCAAACCTGCTCCCAAAAGACCGGCTTTGTCCTCTGCAGGTTCTACACCTAAACCTGCGGTACCGCTCAGTCCAGCAGGGGGCAGGATACCCAAGTGGAACCCACCAGGTGCAGTATGAAAGAACAGGCAGCTATCATGCTTATATATAAACATTAATAGGCTTTTACACTGTCTTTTAAAATTTGTCATCCATTCCTTCCCAGGCCAAATTGGTAAAAGTCCCACCTCCTCCCAGAATTCAGGCATGAAGTCTCCAGGTCAGGGTCTGCGACTGGGACTGTCCCGTCACGTCCGAGTCAAACCTCTTCACCCCGGTGTCGCAAGTCACTGACTGAACTCGTCTCCTTTCCACGTTTGTGTCTTGATAACCTTTTACCTTTATCATTACTTTTTTAAAAAGTTGCTTGTAAAATATTAATTAGCTTTTTCTCAATTTGTTCTTTAATATGACGTGAGTATTTTTTCAGCTTTGGTCACACATGCTACGCTGCCCTTAAGAAGAAAGGTAGGGGGGGGGGGTTACGTCACCGGTCATCAATTACATCATCAAGTAATTGTGTAGCTTTTCAAATCTCTTTGGTCCATGTGAGGTTGCATCTCCGATTCAGGAAAGTCTGTGTTAGGGAAACTAGGAATTGTCCCTTTTTTATCATTATTATTCTTGGTCTTATTTAACAAATTTTCCATCATTCAGAACAAAAATTCTCCCATTTCAAATAGTGTGCAAACGTTCTATATTATTGTACATATATTTATTTATAAAATAAAGTTTAAAAGGAAGTTTAATTTTGTAGCTCTGTCTCCATTTTGATCACTGGTGTCTTTTTTCGTGTACAGTAAATGGGAACAATGGAGATCTATCTGTCTGAATAAAATAAGCAGGAAGAATCCACCCTCCATTATTGAACATATCGCAGAGGAAAACAATCATGTCCATATTGTTTAGTTTGATCGAGGTGAAGGCAGAAATGCTGAGTTACCTACAGGATCTTAACGGCGCCAGTCAGAAGCCTCCAGAACAAGGCGTTAGTTCTGTGGTATTCAACTCACATTCTCGTCCAAACATTCACTTAAAAAAGAAAAGTGGAAAATCAAAGCAAAAAAAATCCTCGGCATGCAAACTAATTAAATTAGAAGAAATAATCTGAAATGCTCAAGTGTTTTGAATAAAACTGAAGCCACTAAAGGTAAATTGATAAATTCATAACTTGAATTCATAGTGACCCTTGATCTTCCAGATCACATGTCCCTGCCACATTACAGTCCTCAGGAACATGCAGGTTTAATTACAGTGGACGTTAATCAGAATACAAAAAGTACATTGTTACTATAATAATAATTGCATTTACTTAACTCTGCATTAAGTTTTTAAATGAAAAAAAAGGCCTGCAAAGGATACTACAGAAGGAAGTCTGTTCAAATACTGTGTGTGTGTATATTATATATATATATATATATATATATATATATATAAACTACTGCAGATTTTCTTCATCGAATAATTATTATATATATAAATGTATAAATCAAAAAGGCTGAACCTGATTTATTGATAATCCAAAATATTAGACTTTTAAAAAACATTGAAATGAAGCTGTCTGTGTTTGTGGATGTTGGAGGGGAATTATGTTTAAAGTTTCATTGAAGAAAGAAAGTATGATTTATTTGACATGACATTGCACTTTGTTTAAAGCTTTGCTTCTGTTAAGAAATTGGTTTCACTATGAGAAGATCATAATTCACCTTTTTAGTTGACTTTCTGCTGAGAGAGTAAAGAACAGATCCGTAGTAAATATTAGATTGCTGTAAATTAATTGACTGCGGTTTTACGACACCCACACACACCTTGCATCCTAGTACCTTCAAGACGACTGAGTGACAAACAACAACCGCGAGCTTCCAGGGAAACGTGTGTGTGTGTGTGTGTGTGTGTGTGTGTGTGTGTGTGTGAAAGTGTGTGTGTGAAAGTGTGTGAAAGTGTGTGAAAGAGGGAGAGGGAGGGAGCACCTGGGATAAAGTAACTGAAAAACTTTCACACTCGCCATGCACAGGGGCCCCAGGATGAGAAGTGGCGGCATCAAATGGTCACTTCTGGTCTTTGCCGTGGCCTCAGCCCTGTTGTACCTCGGCTCCATCAAGACGGATGTGCGTACCCACTCGGAGAGGCTCCAGAGGGCCCACCACAACGATTCCGTCAGGGGCCTGGGGATGCTCAAGAGGATGGAGAAAATGGAAACCGACATCAGCAGGCTGCGTGAGTCAAAGTCAAAGTTGTTTTTTTTTGTTGTAGTGTAAAGTTAAGTGTAAAACTACAATGATTTGGTACCTGCATCTAAAAGGATGTCCACATTAAAGCTGATACATTTTTAATTTACATAATTTAAATATTTTGAAATCAACAAAACCTGTGCTTATTGGGGGGAAAAGAAAATTGAAATAGTCTGTTAATCTAATGATGATTTTCTGTTTGTTTTGTCTGCACATTTGTTCAAAAACTATGATTTCGTGGGGACCAAGGTGACCTCTTCAATTTTTTTTTATTATCCAACTACCTATGCAAAACTTAAAGAGTAAATCAGCAAATCACTCCCTTTTTTTTCTTCCTTTTGTCGCATTTTTGCTTGAAAACTGACGAACGCAATTAAGCAGTTATCAACATAGTTGTAGATTAATTTCCTTTTGATTGATTTGGCGATTGATCCACTAAGAAACGTTATCTTTTTCACCCAACTTCTCTTCATTATTTTTACAACACGCATTGGCAACTTAACAGCAGTTTAGATGATTTTCATCCTCACTTATAGAACTTACATCGATACACTTGCCCGGGCTATTCAAACAGTTGATTCAGATGTTATATTAATCATGGTCAATATTTGCTAATTGATTAAGTAAGGCTTTATTGTGTTTAAACTCCGGGGAGGGGCATTTACATGAAGGGTGACATGAACAAACTCTGCCCTCTCGTCCACAGTCAATCTGATGAATAAGATGGGAAAGAAGGAGGCGGTGGCGGATGTGGAGGTGAAGAAAGAGAGGAAGGTGGTGAGGAAGCTGTTCCCCAATTCGCCTCTGTTCGGCAAGTGGGGTGACGAGCTGTCAGAGCAGGAGCAGAAGGAGGCGGAGGAGTTGTTCCGGAGATATGGGTACAACGCCTTCCTCAGTGACCGACTGCCCCTCAACAGAGAGATCCCGGACACCAGACCCCCCAGGTGACTTCCTCATTCGTAACACTTTCATAAACCAAACACCTGGTCAAACACAGGGCATCTCCCCAATGTTTTTTTAATATCCCCTTTGCTATTAGCTAGGACTAATACAGACGTATCGTATAGCATATCATATTTTATATATGATATGTTATAATTTGTTTGTTTAAAAAAAAGAAAAGAAGGAACACTTGGTTGTTGCTGTTGTTTTTTAAATGAACACTATATTCTACTCTCACAGGTGTGCTGAGAAGAAGTACCCAGCAGATCTGCCCACCATCAGCGTTGTGCTGATCTACCTGGACGAAGCTCTGTCCATCATCAAAAGGGCCATTCGCAGCGTCATGGACAAGACCCCGGCTCGGTTGCTGAAAGAAATCATACTGGTGGACGACCACAGCAGCAACGGTGGGTCGACCGGTGCCACTTGGTTCGTGGCAATATCCCTGTTTTCTAGCCCTCTGTTCATTACAAAGGCTTTGGGAAAAGAATGTTTCCTCTCTTCCAGAGGATCTGAAGGAGAAATTGGACGAGTACATCACTTTGATCCACGAGGAGCATCCGGGCCTGGTGAAGAAAGTGCGGCACTCCGAGCAGCTGGGCCTCACGCAGGCCAGGCTGTCGGGATGGAAGGTCGCCGTCGGGGACTTGGTGGCCATCTTGGACGTCCACATAGAGGTGCACGTGGAATGGTCGGTTCTAAACTTCTGGTAAACCTGTCATCACACACTTTTATCTGTTCTTGTCGTTGACCCATCACTGTGTTTTTCCAGGGCAGAGCCATTGTTGGCTCGCATCAAAGAGGACCGCACTGTGATAGTGACACCAGTGTTCGACAGGGTCAACTATGACGACTTGACTGTGATGCCCTACATAGCCGCAGCCGACGCCTTCGACTGGGCTCTGTGGTGCATGTACGAGTCCTTCAGACCAGAGTGGTACGATTTAAAGGACGAGTCGCAACCTGGCAAGTGAGTTCCAGTTTGAAGGGTCAACTTACCAACATTTAGAAAAAGAAAGAAAAAAAACCCGCAATCTTTTCATCTTTAAGGAATAGTCTGACATTTTGGTATATGTGCTTATGAGTTTTTCATCCAAGAGTTAGATAAGAAGGTCAATACCACTCATATCCAGTGGGGGGAAGATCTTTTGAATATTGAGAAGTGGTAATCAATACCACAGGATGAAAATAAAATATATATTTTTAGTAGCAATAATCCTCTTAAAGTTTCAATAATAAAAGCACTTATTGTATACAGTAAAATGGCACCATCAAGAGTGTTATATTTATGATATATATTGGATTTTTATCACTGACACTTGCATATTTTGAAATCTTTAAAAATGCTAATACATTTACACACAGTTTAATAGTTTAATCTTCCAGTGTATCATATTTGCTTTGGTTGTTTGTAGATGTTCAACGAGCTTTTATCCATCTCTTTTGATTATCAGCACTTCGTTTAGCTAATTTTAAGAGGCTTTGTCATAAATCTACAGGCCAACCCCTCCAGTAACAAAACATGCAACTCGTCTTTTTTAGTGTGACACAAAATGGCGTTTAATTGCAAACTTTCAACTCAGGAGTCCGTCCATCATGGGAATTCTTGTAGCCGATCGCAAGTTCCTCGGAGAGATCGGAAGCCTCGATGGCGGAATGAAAATATACGGCGGTGAAAACGTGGAGCTCGGCATCCGGGTAAGATCTCGAAAAGGTTTCACGGCCACTGTACTTTTTCAAAGGAAAAAAAAAAACACAAAACAAAACGAGGCTTCATCTTGAAGAACATATATAGATATATATGCATTTTAAATATACAACCTTTGTGTTATTTTGCAGGTGTGGCTCTGTGGAGGAAGCATCGAGGTCATACCTTGCTCTAAAATTGCCCACATTGAACGAGCAATAAAGCCGTACCTCCCTGACTTCAGCGTGATGGTGAAGCGCAACGCTCTGAGGGTGGCCGAGGTTTGGCTAGACGAATACAAACATAATGTCAACATTGCCTGGAACATTCCTCTTGAGGTGAGCGGCGCATGGCGCCCCGTTCGGGCTCGCAAGTCATCGCCCAAAGTCCGAAAATGATGCTTCATAAACAGAAGTTTCAGAGATTTTGACTGATACATGTCAATTTAGAATCCTCTCTAATTCCTCCCACAGAATCATGGGATCGATATCGGGGATGTGTCGGAGAGGAAGGAGCTGAGGAAGAGGCTGAATTGCAAGCCGTTTCAGTGGTACCTGGACAACGTTTACCCCCTGCTCGACCCCCTGCGGGACCTACTCGGCTATGGAGCGGTGAGTTAAATGTTCTAGTTGACTTATGGTACAGTCTGCCTCAGAGTGTGGGAAGCAGGATTGTTGTTGCGCGGTTTGGAACACCTCGATGAGGAAGAGACATTAAAAGGATAAAGGTTTACAACGTCCAGTATTGTATGTGACAAGGAATAGTCGCGGTGAAATGCTGCGGCCATTGTTCTTGTGTTTGATTAGATAAACACAACACTGTCAGAAACCCTGCACCGAGTAGACACAGTTCTGACTGACGTCACAGCAGATTAGACTCTTGATTCCATGTCGCTGATATTGAGAGGCCCCGGTACCTGTAATGTAAATTTTGACGTCGGCGTCCTGACCCCCCCCCCCCTTGCCGTGGCACATTTTAATGTACCTCGTGAATCCGTAGTTGTGAAAGCAGAATCAACCATGCCACCAACCTACCAGACCAAAGTCAGTGTTCGCACGGGTTCTCACGGGTTTTCAATTTTTACTGTTGGCAGCTCATGAACGATCTGAAGCCAGACCTCTGTATCGACCAAGGCCCGGTGCCTGGGAACACGCCCATCGCTTATCCATGCCACTACTACTCACCTCAGGTATGTTCAAAGATTGATGTGATTATTATTTGTCATAAACAAATGATCCAATTTGAAATAATAATACACGCATATATATATAAAGACCATGATTACATCTGTGGAAGGACGACGCATGCTCTTTGGTTTTTAGTATTGTTACTATCGCACCGATGGACAACTCTACATCGGCGGAATCAAATCTCACAAGTACAACAGCAACCGCTGTCTGGTGGACTTGGGCTCCGGGGCCTACCCGGGACTGTACGAGTGCAAAGTCGCCCGGCAGAAGAAGTTCAACATGCTGTGGGATTTTGAACAGGTGAATATTTCAGTTTCTAAAGTTGACACCAAAAAGAGGCCAGTGACTACAAGACGTTTCATCCACAGGACAGACCGATCAAGAACAGAGGGACAAAGAGGTGTCTGGAAGTCGCGCTGGATGGAGACGGTAATTACAAACTTGTTGTCCAGCAGTGCAGTGGTCAGAGCTGGAAAATTCAAAATCTCATCCCCACGAAGACAATTTCATAAACGAGTCTTTATTATACAAAAAAAAACAACTTTTGTGATGAGTTTACAATTTGCAATGGACGATTTGGATCCACAAGTCAAAGGAAGTGATCATTCTTATATTGCTTTCATTTGAATTTAAAAAAATAAAATATGCAAAATATGTTTTTTTTAACAGGAAAAGAAAAGTAGCTCCGACCAGTTGTCAGGTAATGTTACACTCTTATCAGCCCTCTGCAGAACAAACAGCGGTACCAAAGAGGCACTTCACGTGGAATTTTAAATGTTCGAATAAAAGCCCGGCGATGTTTTTCTTTTAGCGCTGAAAACTAAAAACAAACATTCACAAGTCAAACAGGTCACGAGTTGTCGGCGATGAAAGCGTCCCATTGGTTCTGCCACATGGCGCGGCCGGCGTCCTTCAGGTGAGCCGGCAGCGAGCTGTACCTGCGGGGCAGGAGAAACTGTTAGACGGACCTCAATGGACTGTCACGTGCTTTCTATACACGTCTCAAGTTTTACATGACGAACTAGAAATGCAACACCTAATTCTCAACACTGACCTTCTGTGAGTGTTTAACTGTTTGATTTTTCTGAGACAAAAATTATTTTGAAGCAACTTCCTTAAGAAGGTTCATTCATCGCCTTGAACATTTACCAATGCCATTCGAAGACAGTCAAACATTTGAGTCAGGAGGACAAACGGTGGGCAAAAGGATTAGTCGCGGTGAAATGCTGCGGCCATTGTTTTTGCCCCTGTACCTGGAAAGTAAAACAAATGGCGTCGGCGTCACATTTTAGGATTGAAGGAACAGTTTTGAAATTAGATCCTGTCCTTCACTGTGTTATATCACATTCATTCAAACGTGTTTTTGAAAAATCCACAAACATTTTCTTTAATGATGTTTTCTGGATTCAGGGTCACACTGGCATGTGGACAGTGGGAGCAGGGGATCAAACCGTCAACCTGCTCGATCACCTTCGCTGTAGCCACACTGACAAATACAATAAAGGCTACCTGCTTTCTTGTAATTTGTCTGGCAAATAATATAATAAATAATAATATTTTGGTATTGTCAACAAATCCCACAAAAAATCCCTGAAACAAACAAACAAACCAACTTTCCTAACCTGTCCGTGACTTAAAGCACCACGTGATTCCCCCTAAAGGCATGAATCTTTAAAAAATATGGTTATGAATAGGAATAAATTGTATAAGTGATGACAACTACCTGATGGTTTTGTTCTTTTTCATTAGATTTGTTGACAGTAATTAGAATGTCAAAAGACTTTTTTGAAAACCAATGAATAATGGGAATCAATTAAAAAATTAAATGTGGAAAACTAAAGAGATATAAGCAGTCAACATTTATAAAGATTCACACAGCACTGGCATTATAAGGCTGAAGTGACGCCAGACGCTAAAGGGAAACACGGCCGTGTGATCCTGACCTGATGGAGTTGACGGCCAGCTCCTTCAGGGTGCCCAGGTTCGCCTTCAGCCCGCCGATCCCCACGAAGGCCTGATAGAAGTCGTAGGAGAGGCCCGTGGTGCCGAACAGCGACGGGTCGTCGGAGCTGATCACCATCGGGTGGCCCTCGGACATCAGCACGGCGGCCGGGTGGTTCCTGAGGTCTGACACCAGCTTCAGCACCTGGAGGTCAAATGTCAAACACACACAGACACACTTGCAGTAATATATTTAAAAAAAAGACAGTTAAGCACATTTCCTACTGTGTCATCGGACCTGGTTGGAGATGGGGCACAGCTCCACGGCCACGCCCTTTTTCCTGGAGAGCTCCTTCGCGAGCGGATGGTGAGCCAGGGCGTAGCCGTGCCCGATGCGCGTGGTGTTGAACAAGAGGGCGTCGAGAATGTTCTGATCCACATCGGTGCCTTCTTCATCTGCAGACAGGCGCGCGTGCATGAGATGTGGTGCATGGAATTAAAGTATACCTTTGGGAAAGAGCTCCGGTAAACGCGCGCAACTCGCTTGATCCCCGCCCCACCTGTCTCTCCGGCGTGAAAGAAGTACGGCAGGGTGGCGCCCAGTTGAGCGGGCAGCGAGAGGGCCTCTCTGAAGTACCACAGAGGCCTGCCGCTGTCCTCCCTGCCAACCTGGGGACAAAAGAACAGGGAGAACGTTTTTTTTTACGCACGCACGCACGCACAGAAAATTAACTGCTTTAGTCGAACAAGACGGATGACTTCCTACCATGTCAAACCCTGCGACCACGTCTGGGAAGCTCTTCTGCAGCTGAATGGCCTCTTGAACGGCTGCTTTGACCTCGGACACACTCAGGGCCCTGGGCGAAGCAGCGAGGAACACACACACACACACGCGTTGATTTTCATACTGCTGGAAACCTAACTTTGCCCTGCATCTCTCAAAATATGCTTCACACTTCTCATTCCCAACTTTCCTCCGTTATACATGTATATATATTTGTGTGACTTGACGAAGCTCCTCTGGACCTTACGCAACTGTACGTTGGTACGCTGACCCCTTAACAACGCGACTCATTCAAGCTCTGTTTTTCGTTTCGAGGAGAGGGGGGAAATTAAATAAGAGAACGTATATTTTATCAATTGGGATTTTTAAAATGTGGTTAACACGTACGTTCAAGTGACTTGTGTGTTACATTAACATATATGCAGCGGTGGAAAGTACTGCAAGAGGAGCGCTTTTTCTTTTCATGCTGCACATGTACATATATAATACATGTATAATATATACAACACAAATAGGATTTTAACTCGTAAAGATTAGTTTGGGATATTTGTCAATTTTGAATCGATGTGAAAACTGAGGGTTTCAGCAGATGCACAGAGATTTTACTTTCATTCGAAGAAAAAAAATAAACCTCCCTCAACATCTCTGAAATCCACGGAGATATTTACCTGTGGACGGAAAGTATGACGCGAGCCCCGAGAAAGTCCGGATGATCTGCTGTAAATTTCTTTGTGACTTCTTGAAAGGTTTTCAGGGTCCAGACCTTGTCGTGAATGGTTCCATCGAGCTCATACGTCTGCAACCCAGGAAAGCTTTGGTTAGGTTTAAAAACATTAACAACATACATATATATATACATACATATTTATACATACACATTTATATATGCGTGTACATGTATATATGTATGCATATATATATATATACATATACATGCATACATATACATATATACATACATGTACACGCATATATACATGCATATATATACATGCATACATATATACATATACACACATGCATATATACACGCATAAGTATATACATATACACATACATATATACATATACATGCATACATATATACATATATACATACACACACATATACATACATATATACATGTACACGCATACATATATACATGTACATGCATACATATATACATATACATGCATATATACATACATGTGCACGCATACATATTCATGTGCACGCGTACATATGTACATATACACGCGTACGCGCATACATATACACGCGTACGCGCATACATGTACACGCGTACGCGCATACATATACACACGTACGCGCATACATATACACACGTACGCGCATACATATATACATATACATACATATATTCATACATATACATGTGCATGCATACATATACATGTGCACGCGTACATATATACATATGCAAGCGTACGCGCGTACATATACACGCGTACGCGCGTACATATACGCTTACTACACTATGCCGTCTCATGCCTTGCTATACTATGTTGTTTTATGCTGTTTTAGGCCTTACTACACTATGCCGTCTGTAGCCTTGCTATACTATGTCGTTATATGCTGCTTTTATGCCATAATATACAATGCTGTTTTTTCACATTTTTTGCCATACTATGTCGTTTTATGCTGTTTTAGGTCTTACTACACTATGCCGTCTGTAGCCATGCTATACTATGTCGTTTTATGCTGCTTTTATGCCATAATATACAATGCCATTTTTTCACATTTTTTGCCATACTATACTATGTCGTTTTATGCTTTTTTTGGCCTTACTACACTATGCCGTGTCATGCCTTGCTATACTATGTTGTTTTATGCTGCTTTTATGCCATATTATACAATGCTGTTTTTTCACTCTTTTGCCATACTATACCATGTCGTTTTATGCTGTTTTAGGCCTTACTACACTATGCCGTCCCATGCCTTGTATACTATGTCGTTTTATGCTGCTTTTATGCCATAATATACAATACTGTTTTTTCACTCTTTTCCCATGCAATACTATGTTGTTTTATTCAGTTTTCATACCATACTATACTATGCCATTTTATGCTGTTTAAGGCCTTACTACACTATGCCGTCTGTAGCCTTGCTATACTATGTCGTTTTATGCTGCTTTTATGCCATAATATACAATGGCGATTTTTCACATTTTTTGCCATACTATACTATGTCTTTTTACGCTTTTTTTGGCCTTACTACACTATGCCGTCTCATGCCTTGCTATACTATGTCGTTTGATGAAGCTTTTATGCCATAATATACAATGCCATTTTTTCACATTTTTTGCCATACTATACTATGTCGTTTTATGCTTTTTTTGGCCTTACTACACTATGCCGTGTCATACCTTGCTATACTATGTCGTTTTATGCTGCTTTTATGCCATAATATACAATGCTGTTTTTTCACTCTTTTGCCATACAATACTATGTCTTTTCTTTCAGTTTTCATGCAATACTATACCATGTTGTTTTATGCTGTTTTAGGCCTTACTACACTATGCCGTCCCATGCCTTGTATACTATGTCGTTTTATGCTGCTTTTATGCCATAATATACAATACTGTTTTTTCACTCTTTTCCCATGCAATACTATGTTGTTTTATTCAGTTATCATGCCATACTATACTATGCCATTTTATGCTGTTTAAGGCCTTACTACACTATGCCGTCTGTAGCCTTGCTATACTATGTCGTTTCATGCTGCTTTTATGCCATAATATACAATGGCGATTTTTCAAATTTTTTGCCATACTATACTATGTCGTTTTATGCTTTTTTTGGCCTTACTACACTATGCTGTCTCATGCCTTGCTATACTATGTCGTTTTATGCTGCTTTTATGCCATAATATACAATGCTGTTTTTTCACTCTTTTGCCATACAATACTATGTCGTTTTATTCAGTTTTCATGCCATACTATACTATGCCATTTTATGCTGTTTTAGGCCTTACTACATTATGCCGTCTCATGCCTTGCTATACTATGTCGTTTTATGCTGCTTTTATGCCATAATATACAATGCCGTTTTTTCACTCTTTTTGCCATACAATACTATGTCGTTTTATTCAGTTTTCATGCCATACTATACTATGCCATTTTATGCTGTTTTAGGCCTTACTACACTATGCCGTCTGTAGCCTTGCTATACTATGTCGTTTTATGCTGCTTTTATGCTATAATATACAATGCTGTTTTTTCACTCTTTTGCCATACAACACTATGTCGTTTTTTTCAATTTTCATGCCATACTATACTATGCCGTTTTATGCTGTTTTTAGGCCTTACTACACTATGCCGTCTGTAGCCTTGCTATACTGTGTCGTTTTATGCTGCTTTAATGCCATAATATACAATGGCGATTTTTCAATTTTCATGCCATACTATACTATGCAATTTTATGCTGTTTAAGGCCTTACTACACTATGCCGTCTGTAGCCTTGCTATACTATGTCGTTTTATGCTGCTTTTATGCCATAATATACAATGCTGTTTTTTCACTCTTTTGCCATACAATACTATGTCGTTTTATTCAGTTTTCATGCCATACTATACCATGCCATTTTATGCTGTTTTAGGCCTTACTACACTATGCCGTCTCATGCCTTGCTATACTATGTCGTTTGATGAAGCTTTTATGTCATAATATACAATGCCATTTTTTCACATTTTTTGCCATACTATACTATGTCGTTTTATACTGTTTTAGGCCTTACTACTCTATGTCGTCTGTAGCCTTGCTATACTAAGTCGTTTTATGCTGCTTTTATGCCATAATATACAATGCTGTTTTTTCACTCTTTTTGCCATACAATAAATACTATGTCGTTTTTTTTCAGTTTTCATGCCATACTATATTATGCCATTTTATGCTGTTTTAGGCCTTACTACACTATGCCGTCTGTAGCCTTGCTATACTATGTCGTTTTATGCTGCTTTTATGCCATAATATACAATGCTGTTTTTTCACATTTTTTGCCATACTATGTCGTTTTATGCTGTTTTAGGTCTTACTACACTATGCCGTCTGTAGCCATGCTATACTATGTCGTTTTATGCTGCTTTTATGCCATAATATACAATGGCGATTTTTCACATTTTTTGCCATACTATACTATGTCGTTTTAAGCTTTTTTTGGCCTTACTACACTATGCCGTGTCATGCCTTGCTATACTATGTCGTTTTATGCTGCTTTTATGCCATAATATACAATGCTGTTTTTTCACTCTTTTGCCATACAATACTATGTCGTTTTTTTCAGTTTTCATGCAATACTATACCATGTTGTTTTATGCTGTTTTAGGCCTTACTACACTATGCCGTCCCATGCCTTGTATACTATGTCGTTTTATGCTGCTTTTATGCCATAATATACAATACTGTTTTTTCACTCTTTTCCCATGCAATACTATGTTGTTTTATTCAGTTATCATGCCATACTATACTATGCCATTTTATGCTGTTTAAGGCCTTACTACACTATGCCGTCTGTAGCCTTGCTATACTATGTCGTTTTATGCTGCTTTTATGCTATAATATACAATGCCATTTTTTCACATTTTTTGCCATACTATACTATGTCGTTTTATACTGTTTTAGGCCTTACTACACTATGCCGTCTGTAGCCTTGCTATACTATGTCGTTTTATGCTGTTTTTATGCCATAATATACAATGCTGTTTTTTCACTCTTTTGCCATACAACACTATGTCGTTTTTTTCAATTTTCATGCCATACTATACTATGCCGTTTTATGCTGTTTTTAGGCCTTACTACACTATGCCGTCTGTAGCCTTGCTATACTGTGTCGTTTTATGCTGCTTTAATGCCATAATATACAATGGCGATTTTTCAATTTTCATGCCATACTATACTATGCCATTTTATGCTGTTTAAGGCCTTACTACACTATGCCGTCTGTAGCCTTGCTATACTATGTCGTTTTATGCTGCTTTTATGCCATAATATACAATGGCGATTTTTCACATTTTTTGCCATACTATACTATGTCTTTTTACGCTTTTTTTGGCCTTACTACACTATGCCGTCTCATGCCTTGCTATACTATGTCGTTTGATGAAGCTTTTATGCCATAATATACAATGCCATTTTTTCACATTTTTTGCCATACTATACTATGTCGTTTTATGCTTTTTTTGGCCTTACTACACTATGCCGTGTCATACCTTGCTATACTATGTCGTTTTATGCTGCTTTTATGCCATAATATACAATGCTGTTTTTTCACTCTTTTGCCATACAATACTATGTCGTTTTTTTCAGTTTTCATGCAATACTATACCATGTTGTTTTATGCTGTTTTAGGCCTTACTACACTATGCCGTCCCATGCCTTGTATACTATGTCGTTTTATGCTGCTTTTATGCCATAATATACAATACTGTTTTTTCACTCTTTTCCCATGCAATACTATGTTGTTTTATTCAGTTATCATGCCATACTATACTATGCCATTTTATGCTGTTTAAGGCCTTACTACACTATGCCGTCTGTAGCCTTGCTATACTATGTCGTTTCATGCTGCTTTTATGCCATAATATACAATGGCGATTTTTCAAATTTTTTGCCATACTATACTATGTCGTTTTATGCTTTTTTTGGCCTTACTACACTATGCTGTCTCATGCCTTGCTATACTATGTCGTTTTATGCTGCTTTTATGCCATAATATACAATGCTGTTTTTTCACTCTTTTGCCATACAATACTATGTCGTTTTATTCAGTTTTCATGCCATACTATACTATGCCATTTTATGCTGTTTTAGGCCTTACTACACTATGCTGTCTCATGCCTTGCTATACTATGTCGTTTTATGCTGCTTTTATGCCATAATATACAATGCCGTCTTTTCACTCTTTTTGCCATACAATACTATGTCGTTTTATTCAGTTTTCATGCCATACTATACTATGCCATTTTATGCTGTTTTAGGCCTTACTACACTATGCCGTCTGTAGCCTTGCTATACTGTGTCGTTTTATGCTGCTTTAATGCCATAATATACAATGGCGATTTTTCAATTTTCATGCCATACTATACTATGCCATTTTATGCTTTTTTTGGCCTTACTACACTATGCTGTCTCATGCCTTGCTATACTATGTCGTTTTATGCTGCTTTTATGCCATAATATACAATGCTGTTTTTTCACTCTTTTGCCATACAATACTATGTCGTTTTATTCAGTTTTCATGCCATACTATACTATGCCATTTTATGCTGTTTTAGGCCTTACTACACTATGCTGTCTCATGCCTTGCTATACTATGTCGTTTTATGCTGCTTTTATGCCATAATATACAATGCCGTCTTTTCACTCTTTTTGCCATACAATACTATGTCGTTTTATTCAGTTTTCATGCCATACTATACTATGCCATTTTATGCTGTTTTAGGCCTTACTACACTATGCCGTCTGTAGCCTTGCTATACTATGTCGTTTTATGCTGCTTTTATGCCATAATATACAATGCTGTTTTTTCACTCTTTTGCCATACAATACTATGTCGTTTTATTCAGTTTTCGTGCCATACTATACCATGCCATTTTATGCTGTTTTAGGCCTTACTACACTATGCCGTCTCATGCCATGCTATACTATGTCGTTTGATGAAGCTTTTATGTCATAATATACAATGCCATTTTTTCACATTTTTTGCCATACTATACTATGTCGTTTATGCTGCTTTTATGCCATAATATACAATGCTGTTTTTTCACTCTTTTTGCCATACAATAAATACTATGTCGTTTTTTTTCAGTTTTCATGCCATACTATATTATGCCATTTTATGCTGTTTTAGGCCTTACTACACTATGCCGTCTGTAGCCTTGCTATACTATGTCGTTTTATGCTGCTTTTATGCCATAATATACAATGCTGTTTTTTCACATTTTTTGCCATACTATGTCGTTTTATGCTGTTTTAGGTCTTACTACACTATGCCGTCTGTAGCCATGCTATACTATGTCGTTTTATGCTGCTTTTATGCCATAATATACAATGGCGATTTTTCACATTTTTTGCCATACTATACTATGTCGTTTTAAGCTTTTTTTGGCCTTACTACACTATGCCGTGTCATGCCTTGCTATACTATGTCGTTTTATGCTGCTTTTATGCCATAATATACAATGCTGTTTTTTCACTCTTTTGCCATACAATACTATGTCGTTTTTTTCAGTTTTCATGCAATACTATACCATGTTGTTTTATGCTGTTTTAGGCCTTACTACACTATGCCGTCCCATGCCTTGTATACTATGTCGTTTTATGCTGCTTTTATGCCATAATATACAATACTGTTTTTTCACTCTTTTCCCATGCAATACTATGTTGTTTTATTCAGTTATCATGCCATACTATACTATGCCATTTTATGCTGTTTAAGGCCTTACTACACTATGCCGTCTGTAGCCATGCTATACTATGTCGTTTTATGCTGTTTTTATGCCATAATATACAATGCTGTTTTTTCACTCTTTTGCCATACAACACTATGTCGTTTTTTTCAATTTTCATGCCATACTATACTATGCCGTTTTATGCTGTTTTTAGGCCTTACTACACTATGCCGTCTGTAGCCTTGCTATACTATGTCGTTTTATGCTGCTTTTATGCCATAATATACAATGCTGTTTTTTCACTCTTTTGCCATACAATACTATGTCGTTTTTTTCAATTTTCATGCCATACTATACTATGTTGTTTTATGCTGTTTAAGGCCTAACTACACTATGCCGTCTGTAGCCATGCTATACTGTGTCGTTTTATGCTGCCTTAATGCCATAATATACAATGGCGATTTTTCAATTTTCATGCCATACTATACTATGTTGTTTTATGCTGTTTAAGGCCTTACTACACAATGCCGTCTGTAGCCTTGCTATACTATGTCGTTTTATGCTGCTTTTATGCCATAATATACAATGCTGTTTTTTCAAATTTTTTGCCATACTATACTATGTCGTTTTATGCTTTTTTTGGCCTTACTACACTATGCCGTCTCATGCCTTGCTATACTATGTTGTTTTATGAAGCTTTTATGCCATAATATACAATGCTGTTTTTTCACTCTTTTGCCATACAATACTATGCCGTTTCTTTCAATTTTCTTGCGATATTGTACTATGTAGTTTTATGCTGTTTTAGGCCTTACTACACCATGCCATCCCATGCCTTGTATACTATGTCATTCTCTGCTGTTTTTATGCCATAATAAACATTTTTTTGCCATACTATACTATGTCGTTTTTTTCAATTTTCAAGCCATACTATACTATGTTGTTTTATGCTGTTTAAGGCCTAACTACACTATGCCGTCTGTAGCCATGCTATACTGTGTAGTTTTATGCTGCTTTAATGCCATAATATACATTGGCGATTTTTCACTCTTTTGCAATACAATACTATGTCGTTTTTTTCAATTTTCATGCCATACTATACTATGTTGTTTTATGCTGTTTAAGGCCTAACTACACTATGCCGTCTGTAGCCATGCTATACTGTGTCGTTTTATGCTGCTTTAATGCCATAATATACAATGGCGATTTTTCAATTTTCATGCCATACTATACTATGCCATTTTATGCTGTTTAAGGCCTTACTACACTATGCCGTCTGTAGCCTTGCTATACTATGTCGTTTTATGCTGCTTTTATGCCATAATATACAATGCTGTTTTTCACTCTTTTGCCATACAATACTATGTCGTTTTTTTAAATTTTCATGCCATACTATACTATGTCGTTTTATGCTGTTTAAGGCCTAACTACACTATGCCGTCTGTAGCCATGCTATACTGTGTCGTTTTATGCTGCTTTTATGCCATAATATACAATGGCGATTTTTCACATTTTTTGCCATACTATACTATGTCGTTTTATGCTTTTTTTGGCCTTACTATATTATGCCGTCTCATGCCTTGCTATACTATGTTGTTTTATGCTGCTTTTATGCCATAATATACAATGCTGTTTTTTCACTATTTTGCCATACAATACTATGCCGTTTCTTTCAATTTTCATGCGATATTATACTATGTCGTTTTATGCTGTTTTAGGCCTTACTACACTATGCCATCCCATGCCTTGTATACTATGTTATTCTCTGCTGTTTTTATGCCATAATAAACAATTTTTTGCCGTACTATACTATGTCGTCTTTTTCAATTTTCATGCCATACTATACTATGTTGTTTTATGCTGTTTAAGGCCTAACTACACTATGCCGTCTGTAGCCATGCTATACTGTGTCGTTTTATGCTGCTTTTATGCCATAATATACAATGGCGATTTTTCAAATTTTTTGCCATACTATACTATGTCGTTTTATGCTTTTTTTGGCCTTACTACACTATGCCGTCTCATGCCTTGCTATACTATGTTGTTTTATGAAGCTTTTATGCCATAATATACAATGCAGTTTTTTCACTCTTTTGCCATACAATACTATGTCGTTTTTTTCAATTTTCATGCCATACTATACTATGTTGTTTTATGCTGTTTAAGGCCTTACTACACTATGCCGTCTGTAGCCTTGCTATACTATGTCGTTTGATGAAGCTTTTATGCCATAATATACAATGCAGTTTTTTCACTCTTTTTGCCATACTATACTATGTCATTTTTTTTCGATTTTTCATGCCATACTATACTATGTCGTTTTATGCTGTTTTAGGCCTTACTACACTATGCCGTCTGTAGCCATGCTATACTATGTCGTTTTATGCTGCTTTTATGCCATAATATACAATGCTGTTTTTTCACTCTTTTGCCATACAATACTATGCCGTTTCTTTCAATTTTCATGCGATATTATAGTATGTCGTTTTATACTGTTTTAGGCCTTACTACACTATGCCATCCCATGCCTTGTATACTATGTCATTCTCTGCTGTTTTTATGCCATAATAAACAATTTTTTGCCATACTATACTATGTCGTCTTTTTTCAGTTTTCATGCCATACTATACTATGTCGTTTTATGCTTTTTTGGCCTTACTACACTATGCCATCTGTAGCCTTGCTATACTATGTCGTTTTATGCTGCTTTTATGCCATAATATACAATGCTGTTTTTTCACTCTTTTGCCATACAATACTATGTCGTTTTTTTCAATTTTCATGCCATACTATACTATGTCGTTTTATGCTGTTTTAGGCCTTACTACACTATGCCGTCTGTAGCCTTGCTATACTATGTCGTTTTATGCTGCTTTTATGCCATAATATACAATGCTGTTTTTTCACTCTTTTGCCATACAATACTATGTCGTTTTTTTCAATTTTCATGCCATACTATACTATGTTGTTTTATGCTGTTTAAGGCCTAACTACACTATGCCGTCTGTAGCCATGCTATACTGTGTCGTTTTATGCTGCTTTAATGCCATAATATACAATGCAGTTTTTTCACTCTTTTTGCCATACTATACTATGTCATTCTCTGCTGTTTTTATGCCATAATAAACGATTTTTTGCCATACTATACTATGCCATTTTATGCTGTTTAAGGCCTTACTACACTATGCCGTCTGTAGCCTTGCTATACTATGTCGTTTTATGCTGCTTTTATGCCATAATATACAATGCTGTTTTTTCACTCTTTTGCCATACAATACTATGTCGTTTTTTTCAATTTTCATGCCATATTATACTATGTTGTTTTATGCTGTTTAAGGCCTTACTACACTATGCCGTCTGTAGCCATGCTATACTGTGTCGTTTTATGCTGCTTTTATGCCATAATATACAATGGCGATTTTTCACATTTTTTGCCATACTATACTATGTCGTTTTATGCTGTTTTAGGCCTTACTACACTATGCCGTCTGTAGCCATGCTATACTATGTCGTTTTATGCTGCTTTTATGCCATAATATACAATGCTGTTTTTTCACTCTTTTGCCATACAATACTATGCCGTTTCTTTCAATTTTCATGCGATATTATAGTATGTCGTTTTATGCTGTTTTAGGCCTTACTACACTATGCCATCCCATGCCTTGTATACTATGTCATTCTCTGCTGTTTTTATGCCATAATAAACAATTTTTTGCCATACTATACTATGTCGTCTTTTTTCAGTTTTCATGCCATACTATACTATGTCGTTTTATGCTTTTTTGGCCTTACTACACTATGCCGTCTGTAGCCTTGCTATACTATGTCGTTTTATGCTGCTTTTATGCCATAATATACAATGCTGTTTTTTCACTCTTTTGCCATACAATACTATGTCGTTTTTTTCAATTTTCATGCCATACTATACTATGTTGTTTTATGCTGTTTAAGGCCTAACTACACTATGCCGTCTGTAGCCATGCTATACTGTGTCGTTTTATGCTGCTTTAATGCCATAATATACAATGCAGTTTTTTCACTCTTTTTGCCATACTATACTATGTCATTCTCTGCTGTTTTTATGCCATAATAAACGATTTTTTGCCATACTATACTATGCCATTTTATGCTGTTTAAGGCCTTACTACACTATGCCGTCTGTAGCCTTGCTATACTATGTCGTTTTATGCTGCTTTTATGCCATAATATACAATGCTGTTTTTTCACTCTTTTGCCATACAATACTATGTCGTTTTTTTCAATTTTCATGCCATATTATACTATGTTGTTTTATGCTGTTTAAGGCCTAACTACACTATGCCGTCTGTAGCCATGCTATACTGTGTCGTTTTATGCTGCTTTTATGCCATAATATACAATGGCGATTTTTCACATTTTTTGCCATACTATACTATGTCGTTTTATGCTGTTTTAGGCCTTACTACACTATGCCGTCTGTAGCCATGCTATACTATGTCGTTTTATGCTGCTTTTATGCCATAATATACAATGCTGTTTTTTCACTCTTTTGCCATACAATACTATGCCGTTTCTTTCAATTTTCATGCGATATTATACTATGTCGTTTTATGCTGTTTTAGGCCTTACTACACTATGCCATCCCATGCCTTGTATACTATGTCATTCTCTGCTGTTTTTATGCCATAATAAACAATTTTTTGCCATACTATACTATGTCGTCTTTTTTCAGTTTTCATGCCATACTATACTATGTCGTTTTATGCTTTTTTTGGCCTTACTACACTATGCCGTCTCATGCCTTGCTATACTATGTCGTTTTATGCTGCTTTTATGCCATAATATACAATGGCGATTTTTCAAATTTTTTGCCATACTATACTATGTCGTTTTTTTCAATTTTCATGCCACACTATACTATGTCGTTTTATGCTGTTTAAGGCCTTACTACACTATGCCGTCTGTAGCCATGCTATACTGTGTCGTTTTATGCTGCTTTTATGCCAAAATATACAATGGCGATTTTTCACATTTTTTGCCATACTATACTATGTCGTTTTATACTATTTTAGGCCTTACTACTCTATGCCGTCTGTAGCCATGCTATACTATGTCGTTTTATGCTGCTTTTATGCCATAATATACAATGCTGTTTTTTCACTCTTTTGCCATACAATACTATGCCGTTTCTTTCAATTTTCATGCGATATTATACTATGTCGTTTTATGCTGTTTTAGGCCTTACTACACTATACCATCCCATGCCTTGTATACTATGTCATTCTCTGCTGTTTTTATGCCATAATAAACAATTTTTTGCCATACTATACTATGTCGTCTTTTTTCAGTTTTCATGCCATACTATACTACGTCGTTTTATGCTTTTTTTGGCCTTACTACACTATGCCGTCTGTAGCCTTGCTATACTATGTCGTTTTATGCTGCTTTTATGCCATAATATACAATGCTGTTTTTTCACTCTTTTGCCATACAATACTATGTCGTTTTTTTCAATTTTCATGCCATACTATACTATGTTGTTTTATGCTGTTTAAGGCCTAACTACACTATGCCGTCTGTAGCCATGCTATACTGTGTCGTTTTATGCTGCTTTAATGCCATAATATACTATGGCGATTTTTCAATTTTCATGCCATACTATACTATGTTGTTTTATGCTGTTTAAGGCCTTACTACACTATGCCGTCTGTAGCCTTGCTATACTATGTCGTTTGATGAAGCTTTTATGCCATAATATACAATGCAGTTTTTTCACTCTTTTTGCCATACTATACTATGTCATTCTCTGCTGTTTTTATGCCATAATAAACGATTTTTTGCCATACTATACTATGCCATTTTATGCTGTTTAAGGCCTTACTACACTATGCCGTCTGTAGCCTTGCTATACTATGTCGCTTTATGCTGCTTTTATGCCATAATATACAATGCTGTTTTTTCACTCTTTTGCCATACAATACTATGTCGTTTTTTTCAATTTTCATGCCATATTATACTATGTTGTTTTATGCTGTTTAAGGCCTAACTACACTATGGCGTCTGTAGCCATGCTATACTGTGTCGTTTTATGCTGCTTTTATGCCATAATATACAATGCTGTTTTTTCACTCTTTTTGCCATACTATACTATGTCGTTTTTTTCAATTTTCATGCCATACTATACTATGTTGTTTTATGCTGTTTTAGGCCTTACTACACTATGCCGTCTGTAGCCATGCTATACTATGTCGTTTTATGCTGCTTTTATGCCATAATATACAATGCTGTTTTTTCACTCTTTTGCCATACAATACTATGCCGTTTCTTTCAATTTTCATGCGATATTATACTATGTCGTTTTATGCTGTTTTAGGCCTTACTACACTATGCCATCCCATGCCTTGTATACTATGTCATTCTCTGCTGTTTTTATGCCATAATAAACAATTTTTTGCCATACTATACTATGTCGTCTTTTTTCAGTTTTCATGCCATACTATACTATGTCGTTTTATGCTTTTTTTGGCCTTACTACACTATGCCGTCTCATGCCTTGCTATACTATGTCGTTTTATGCTGCTTTTATGCCATAATATACAATGGCGATTTTTCAAATTTTTTGCCATACTATACTATGTCGTTTTTTTCAATTTTCATGCCATACTATACTATGTCGTTTTATGCTGTTTAAGGCCTTACTACACTATGCCATCTGTAGCCATGCTATACTGTGTCGTTTTATGCTGCTTTTATGCCAAAATATACAATGGCGATTTTTCACATTTTTTGCCATACTATACTATGTCGTTTTATACTGTTTTAGGCCTTACTACTCTATGCCGTCTGTAGCCATGCTATACTATGTCGTTTTATGCTGCTTTTATGCCATAATATACAATGCTGTTTTTTCACTCTTTTGCCATACAATACTATGCCGTTTCTTTCAATTTTCATGCGATATTATACTATGTCGTTTTATGCTGTTTTAGGCCTTACTACACTATACCATCCCATGCCTTGTATACTATGTCATTCTCTGCTGTTTTTATGCCATAATAAACAATTTTTTGCCATACTATACTATGTCGTCTTTTTTCAGTTTTCATGCCATACTATACTATGTCGTTTTATGCTTTTTTTGGCCTTACTACACTATGCCGTCTGTAGCCTTGCTATACTATGTCGTTTTATGCTGCTTTTATGCCATAATATACAATGCTGTTTTTTCACTCTTTTGCCATACAATACTATGTCGTTTTTTTCAATTTTCATGCCATACTATACTATGTTGTTTTATGCTGTTTAAGGCCTAACTACACTATGCCGTCTGTAGCCATGCTATACTGTGTCGTTTTATGCTCCTTTAATGCCATAATATACAATGGCGATTTTTCAATTTTCATGCCATACTATACTATGTTGTTTTATGCTGTTTAAGGCCTAACTACACTATGCCGTCTGTAGCCATGCTATACTGTGTCGTTTTATGCTGCTTTAATGCCATAATATACAATGCAGTTTTTTCACTCTTTTTGCCATACTATACTATGTCATTCTCTGCTGTTTTTATGCCATAATAAACGATTTTTTGCCATACTATACTATGCCATTTTATGCTGTTTAAGGCCTTACTACACTATGCCGTCTGTAGCCTTGCTATACTATGTCGTTTTATGCTGCTTTTATGCCATAATATACAATGCTGTTTTTTCACTCTTTTGCCATACAATACTATGTCGTTTTTTTCAATTTTCATGCCATATTATACTATGTTGTTTTATGCTGTTTAAGGCCTAACTACACTATGCCGTCTGTAGCCATGCTATACTGTGTCGTTTTATGCTGCTTTTATGCCATAATATACAATGGCGATTTTTCACATTTTTTGCCATACTATACTATGTCGTTTTATGCTGTTTTAGGCCTTACTACACTATGCCGTCTGTAGCCATGCTATACTATGTCGTTTTATGCTGCTTTTATGCCATAATATACAATGCTGTTTTTTCACTCTTTTGCCATACAATACTATGCCGTTTCTTTCAATTTTCATGCGATATTATAGTATGTCGTTTTATGCTGTTTTAGGCCTTACTACACTATGCCATCCCATGCCTTGTATACTATGTCATTCTCTGCTGTTTTTATGCCATAATAAACAATTTTTTGCCATACTATACTATGTCGTCTTTTTTCAGTTTTCATGCCATACTATACTATGTCGTTTTATGCTTTTTTGGCCTTACTACACTATGCCGTCTGTAGCCTTGCTATACTATGTCGTTTTATGCTGCTTTTATGCCATAATATACAATGCTGTTTTTTCACTCTTTTGCCATACAATACTATGTCGTTTTTTTCAATTTTCATGCCATACTATACTATGTTGTTTTATGCTGTTTAAGGCCTAACTACACTATGCCGTCTGTAGCCATGCTATACTGTGTCGTTTTATGCTGCTTTAATGCCATAATATACAATGCAGTTTTTTCACTCTTTTTGCCATACTATACTATGTCATTCTCTGCTGTTTTTATGCCATAATAAACGATTTTTTGCCATACTATACTATGCCATTTTATGCTGTTTAAGGCCTTACTACACTATGCCGTCTGTAGCCTTGCTATACTATGTCGTTTTATGCTGCTTTTATGCCATAATATACAATGCTGTTTTTTCACTCTTTTGCCATACAATACTATGTCGTTTTTTTCAATTTTCATGCCATATTATACTATGTTGTTTTATGCTGTTTAAGGCCTAACTACACTATGCCGTCTGTAGCCATGCTATACTGTGTCGTTTTATGCTGCTTTTATGCCATAATATACAATGGCGATTTTTCACATTTTTTGCCATACTATACTATGTCGTTTTATACTGTTTTAGGCCTTACTACACTATGCCGTCTGTAGCCATGCTATACTATGTCGTTTTATGCTGCTTTTATGCCATAATATACAATGTTGTTTTTTCACTCTTTTGCCATACAATACTATGCCGTTTCTTTCAATTTTCATGCGATATTATACTATGTCGTTTTATGCTGTTTTAGGCCTTACTACACTATGCCATCCCATGCCTTGTATACTATGTCATTCTCTGCTGTTTTTATGCCATAATAAACAATTTTTTGCCATACTATACTATGTCGTCTTTTTTCAGTTTTCATGCCATACTATACTATGTCGTTTTATGCTTTTTTTGGCCTTACTACACTATGCCGTCTCATGCCTTGCTATACTATGTCGTTTTATGCTGCTTTTATGCCATAATATACAATGGCGATTTTTCAAATTTTTTGCCATACTATACTATGTCGTTTTTTTCAATTTTCATGCCACACTATACTATGTCGTTTTATGCTGTTTAAGGCCTTACTACACTATGCCGTCTGTAGCCATGCTATACTGTGTCGTTTTATGCTGCTTTTATGCCAAAATATACAATGGCGATTTTTCACATTTTTTGCCATACTATACTATGTCGTTTTATACTGTTTTAGGCCTTACTACTCTATGCCGTCTGTAGCCATGCTATACTATGCCGTTTTATGCTGCTTTTATGCCATAATATACAATGCTGTTTTTTCACTCTTTTGCCATACAATACTATGCCGTTTCTTTCAATTTTCATGCGATATTATACTATGTCGTTTTATGCTGTTTTAGGCCTTACTACACTATGCCATCCCATGCCTTGTATACTATGTCATTCTCTGCTGTTTTTATGCCATAATAAACAATTTTTTGCCATACTATACTATGTCGTCTTTTTTCAGTTTTCATGCCATACTATACTATGTCGTTTTATGCTTTTTTTGGCCTTACTACACTATGCCGTCTCATGCCTTGCTATACTATGTCGTTTTATGCTGCTTTTATGCCATAATATACAATGGCGATTTTTCAAATTTTTTGCCATACTATACTATGTCGTTTTTTTCAATTTTCATGCCACACTATACTATGTCGTTTTATGCTGTTTAAGGCCTTACTACACTATGCCGTCTGTAGCCATGCTATACTGTGTCGTTTTATGCTGCTTTTATGCCAAAATATACAATGGCGATTTTTCACATTTTTTGCCATACTATACTATGTCGTTTTATACTGTTTTAGGCCTTACTACTCTATGCCGTCTGTAGCCATGCTATACTATGTCGTTTTATGCTGCTTTTATGCCATAATATACAATGCTGTTTTTTCACTCTTTTGCCATACAATACTATGCCGTTTCTTTCAATTTTCATGCGATATTATACTATGTCGTTTTATGCTGTTTTAGGCCTTACTACACTATACCATCCCATGCCTTGTATACTATGTCATTCTCTGCTGTTTTTATGCCATAATAAACAATTTTTGCCATACTATACTATGTCGTCTTTTTTCAGTTTTCATGCCATACTATACTACGTCGTTTTATGCTTTTTTTGGCCTTACTACACTATGCCGTCTGTAGCCTTGCTATACTATGTCGTTTTATGCTGCTTTTATGCCATAATATACAATGCTGTTTTTTCACTCTTTTGCCATACAATACTATGTCGTTTTTTTCAATTTTCATGCCATACTATACTATGTTGTTTTATGCTGTTTAAGGCCTAACTACACTATGCCGTCTGTAGCCATGCTATACTGTGTCGTTTTATGCTGCTTTAATGCCATAATATACTAAGGCGATTTTTCAATTTTCATGCCATACTATACTATGTTGTTTTATGCTGTTTAAGGCCTTACTACACTATGCCGTCTGCAGCCTTGCTATACTATGTCGTTTGATGAAGCTTTTATGCCATAATATACAATGCAGTTTTTTCACTCTTTTTGCCATACTATACTATGTCATTCTCTGCTGTTTTTATGCCATAATAAACGATTTTTTGCCATACTATACTATGCCATTTTATGCTGTTTAAGGCCTTACTACACTATGCCGTCTGTAGCCTTGCTATACTATGTCGCTTTATGCTGCTTTTATGCCATAATATACAATGCTGTTTTTTCACTCTTTTGCCATACAATACTATGTCGTTTTTTTCAATTTTCATGCCATACTATACTATGTTGTTTTATGCTGTTTTAGGCCTTACTACACTATGCCGTCTGTAGCCATGCTATACTATGTCGTTTTATGCTGCTTTTATGCCATAATATACAATGCTGTTTTTTCACTCTTTTGCCATACAATACTATGCCGTTTCTTTCAATTTTCATGCGATATTATACTATGTCGTTTTATGCTGTTTTAGGCCTTACTACACTATGCCATCCCATGCCTTGTATACTATGTCATTCTCTGCTGTTTTTATGCCATAATAAACAATTTTTTGCCATACTATACTATGTCGTCTTTTTTCAGTTTTCATGCCATACTATACTATGTCGTTTTATGCTTTTTTTGGCCTTACTACACTATGCCGTCTCATGCCTTGCTATACTATGTCGTTTTATGCTGCTTTTATGCCATAATATACAATGGCGATTTTTCAAATTTTTTGCCATACTATACTATGTCGTTTTTTTCAATTTTCATGCCATACTATACTATGTCGTTTTATGCTGTTTAAGGCCTTACTACACTATGCCATCTGTAGCCATGCTATACTGTGTCGTTTTATGCTGCTTTTATGCCAAAATATACAATGGCGATTTTTCACATTTTTTGCCATACTATACTATGTCGTTTTATACTGTTTTAGGCCTTACTACTCTATGCCGTCTGTAGCCATGCTATACTATGTCGTTTTATGCTGCTTTTATGCCATAATATACAATGCTGTTTTTTCACTCTTTTGCCATACAATACTATGCCGTTTCTTTCAATTTTCATGCGATATTATACTATGTCGTTTTATGCTGTTTTAGGCCTTACTACACTATACCATCCCATGCCTTGTATACTATGTCATTCTCTGCTGTTTTTATGCCATAATAAACAATTTTTTGCCATACTATACTATGTCGTCTTTTTTCAGTTTTCATGCCATACTATACTATGTCGTTTTATGCTTTTTTTGGCCTTACTACACTATGCCGTCTGTAGCCTTGCTATACTATGTCGTTTTATGCTGCTTTTATGCCATAATATACAATGCTGTTTTTTTAACTCTTTTGCCATACAATACTATGTCGTTTTTTTCAATTTTCATGCCATACTATACTATGTTGTTTTATGCTGTTTAAGGCCTAACTACACTATGCCGTCTGTAGCCATGCTATACTGTGTCGTTTTATGCTCCTTTAATGCCATAATATACAATGGCGATTTTTCAATTTTCATGCCATACTATACTATGTTGTTTTATGCTGTTTAAGGCCTTACTACACTATGCCGTCTGTAGCCTTGCTATACTATGTCATTTGATGAAGCTTTTATGCCATAATATACAATGCAGTTTTTTCACTCTTTTTGCCATACTATACTTTGTCATTCTCTGCTGTTTTTATGCCATAATAAACGATTTTTTGCCACACTATACTATGCCATTTTATGCTGTTTAAGGCCTTACTACACTATGCCGTCTGTAGCCTTGCTATACTATGTCGTTTTATGCTGCTTTTATGCCATAATATACAATGCCGTTTTTTCACTCTTTTTGCCATACTATACTATGTCGTTTTATTCAGTTTTCATGCCATACTATACTATGCCATTTTATGCTGTTTAAGGCCTTACTACACTATGCCGTCTGTGGCCTTGCTATACTGTTTCGTTTTATGCTGCTTTTATGCCATAATATACAATGCAATTTTTTCACATTTTTTGCCATACTATACTATGTCGTTTTATGCTTTTTTTGGCCTTACTACACTATGCCGTCTCATGCCTTGCTATACTATGTTGTTTTATGCTGCTTTTATGCCATAATATACAATGCTGTTTTTTCACTCTTTTTGCCATACAATACTGTCGTTTCATTCAGTTTTCATGCCATACTATACTATGCCATTTTATGCTGTTGAAGGCCTTACTACACTATGCCGTCTGTAGCCATGCTATACTGTGTCGTTTTATGCTGCTTTTATGCCATAATATACATTGCTGTTTTTTCACTCTTTTTGCCATACTATACTATGTCGTTTTATGCTGTTTTAGGCCTTACTACACTATGCCGTCTGTAGCCATACTATACTATGTCGTTTTATGCTGCTTTTATGCCATAATATACAATGCTGTTTTTTCACTCTTTTGCCATACAATACTATGTCGTTTTTTTCAATTTTCATGCCATACTATACTATGTTGTTTTATGCTGTTTAAGGCCTAACTACACTATGCCATCTGTAGCCATGCTATACTGTGTCGTTTTATGCTGCTTTTATGCCATAATATACAATGGCGATTTTTCAAATTTTTTTGCCATACTATACTATGTCGTTTTATGCTTTTTTTGGCCTTACTACACTATGCCGTCTCATGCCTTGCTATACTATGTTGTTTTATGCTGCTTTTATGCCATAATATACAATGCTTTTTTTTCACTCTTTTTGCCATACAATACTATGTCGTTTTTTTCAGTTTTCATGCCATACTATACTATGCCATTTTATGCTGTTTAAGGCCTTACTACACTATGCCGTCTGTAGCCTTGCTATACTATGTGGTTTGATGAAGCTTTTATGCCATAATATACAATGCCGTTTTTTCACTCTTTTTGCCATACTATACTATGTCATTCTCTGCTGTTTTTATGCCATAATAAACGATTTTTTGCCATACTATACTATGTTGTTTTATGCTGTTTTAGGCCTTACTACACTATGCCGTCCCATGCCTTGTATACTATGTCTTTTTATTCTGCTTTTATGCCATAATAAACGTTTTTTTGCCATACTATACTATGTCTTTTTTTTTCAGCTTTCATGCCATACTATACTATGTCGTTTTATGCTGTTTTAGGCCTTACTACACTATGCCGTCTCATGCCTTGCTATACTATGTCGTTTTATGCTGCTTTTATGCCATAATATACAATGCTGTTTTTTCACTCTTTTGCCATACAATACTATGTCGTTTTTTTCAATTTTCATGCCATACTATACTATATTGTTTTATGCTGTTTAAGGCCTAACTACACTATGCCGTCTGTAGCCATGCTATACTGTGTCGTTTTATGCTGCTTTAATGCCATAATATACAATGGCGATTTTTCAATTTTCATGCCATACTATACTATGTCGTTTTATGCTTTTTTTGGCCTTACAAAAGGCTATGCCATCTCATGCTTTGCTATACTATGTCGTTTTATGCTGCTTTTATGCCATAATATACAATGCCATTTTTTCACATTTTTTGCCATACAATACTATGCCCTTTCTTTCAATTTTCATGCGATATTATACTATGTCGTTTTATGCTGTTTTAGGCCTTACTACACTATGCCATCCCATGCCTTGTATACTATGTCATTCTCTGCTGTTTTTATGCCATAATAAACAATTTTTTGCCATACTATACTATGTCGTCTTTTTTCAGTTTTCATGCCATACTATACTATGTCGTTTTATGCTTTTTTTGGCCTTACTACACTATGCCGTCTGTAGCCTTGCTATACTATGTCGTTTTATGCTGCTTTTATGCCATAATATACAATGCTGTTTTTTCACTCTTTTGCCATACAATACTATGTCGTTTTTTTCAATTTTCATGCCATACTATACTATGTCGTTTTATGCTGTTTTAGGCCTAACTACACTATGCCGTCTCATGCCTTGCTATACTATGTTGTTTTATGCTGTTTAAGGCCTTACTACACTATGCCGTCTGCAGCCTTGCTATACTATGTCGTTTGATGAAGCTTTTATGCCATAATATACAATGCCGTTTTTTCACTCTTTTTGCCATACAATACTATGTCGTTTCTTTCAATTTTCATGCCATACTATACTATGTCGTTTTATGCTGTTTAAGGCCTTACTACACTATGCCATCTGTAGCCATGCTATACTGTGTCGTTTTATGCTGCTTTTATGCCAAAATATACAATGGCGATTTTTCACATTTTTTGCCATACTATACTATGTCGTTTTATGCTTTTTTTGGCCTTACTACACTATGCCGTCTCATGCCTTGCTATACTATGTTGTTTTATGCTGCTTTTATGCCATAATATACAATGCTGTTTTTTCACTCTTTTGCCATACAATACTATGTCGTTTTTTTCAATTTTCATGCCATACTATACTATATTGTTTTATGCTGTTTAAGGCCTAACTACACTATGCCGTCTGTAGCCATGCTATACTGTGTCGTTTTATGCTGCTTTAATGCCATAATAAACGATTTTTTGCCACACTATACTATGCCATTTTATGCTGTTTAAGGCCTTACTACACTATGCCGTCTGTAGCCTTGCTATACTATGTCGTTTTATGCTGCTTTTATGCCATAATATACAATGCCGTTTTTTCACTCTTTTTGCCATACTATACTATGTCGTTTTATTCAGTTTTCATGCCATACTATACTATGCCATTTTATGCTGTTTAAGGCCTTACTACACTATGCCGTCTGTGGCCTTGCTATACTGTTTCGTTTTATGCTGCTTTTATGCCATAATATACAATGCAATTTTTTCACATTTTTTGCCATACTATACTATGTCGTTTTATGCTTTTTTTGGCCTTACTACACTATGCCGTCTCATGCCTTGCTATACTATGTTGTTTTATGCTGCTTTTATGCCATAATATACAATGCTGTTTTTTCACTCTTTTTGCCATACAATACTGTCGTTTCATTCAGTTTTCATGCCATACTATACTATGCCATTTTATGCTGTTGAAGGCCTTACTACACTATGCCGTCTGTAGCCATGCTATACTGTGTCGTTTTATGCTGCTTTTATGCCATAATATACATTGCTGTTTTTTCACTCTTTTTGCCATACTATACTATGTCGTTTTATGCTGTTTTAGGCCTTACTACACTATGCCGTCTGTAGCCATACTATACTATGTCGTTTTATGCTGCTTTTATGCCATAATATACAATGCTGTTTTTTCACTCTTTTGCCATACAATACTATGTCGTTTTTTTCAATTTTCATGCCATACTATACTATGTTGTTTTATGCTGTTTAAGGCCTAACTACACTATGCCATCTGTAGCCATGCTATACTGTGTCGTTTTATGCTGCTTTTATGCCATAATATACAATGGCGATTTTTCAAATTTTTTTGCCATACTATACTATGTCGTTTTATGCTTTTTTTGGCCTTACTACACTATGCCGTCTCATGCCTTGCTATACTATGTTGTTTTATGCTGCTTTTATGCCATAATATACAATGCTTTTTTTTCACTCTTTTTGCCATACAATACTATGTCGTTTTTTTCAGTTTTCATGCCATACTATACTATGCCATTTTATGCTGTTTAAGGCCTTACTACACTATGCCGTCTGTAGCCTTGCTATACTATGTGGTTTGATGAAGCTTTTATGCCATAATATACAATGCCGTTTTTTCACTCTTTTTGCCATACTATACTATGTCATTCTCTGCTGTTTTTATGCCATAATAAACGATTTTTTGCCATACTATACTATGTTGTTTTATGCTGTTTTAGGCCTTACTACACTATGCCGTCCCATGCCTTGTATACTATGTCTTTTTATTCTGCTTTTATGCCATAATAAACGTTTTTTTGCCATACTATACTATGTCTTTTTTTTTCAGCTTTCATGCCATACTATACTATGTCGTTTTATGCTGTTTTAGGCCTTACTACACTATGCCGTCTCATGCCTTGCTATACTATGTCGTTTTATGCTGCTTTTATGCCATAATATACAATGCTGTTTTTTCACTCTTTTGCCATACAATACTATGTCGTTTTTTTCAATTTTCATGCCATACTATACTATATTGTTTTATGCTGTTTAAGGCCTAACTACACTATGCCGTCTGTAGCCATGCTATACTGTGTCGTTTTATGCTGCTTTAATGCCATAATATACAATGGCGATTTTTCAATTTTCATGCCATACTATACTATGTCGTTTTATGCTTTTTTTGGCCTTACAAAAGGCTATGCCATCTCATGCTTTGCTATACTATGTCGTTTTATGCTGCTTTTATGCCATAATATACAATGCCATTTTTTCACATTTTTTGCCATACAATACTATGCCCTTTCTTTCAATTTTCATGCGATATTATACTATGTCGTTTTATGCTGTTTTAGGCCTTACTACACTATGCCATCCCATGCCTTGTATACTATGTCATTCTCTGCTGTTTTTATGCCATAATAAACAATTTTTTGCCATACTATACTATGTCGTCTTTTTTCAGTTTTCATGCCATACTATACTATGTCGTTTTATGCTTTTTTTGGCCTTACTACACTATGCCGTCTGTAGCCTTGCTATACTATGTCGTTTTATGCTGCTTTTATGCCATAATATACAATGCTGTTTTTTCACTCTTTTGCCATACAATACTATGTCGTTTTTTTCAATTTTCATGCCATACTATACTATGTCGTTTTATGCTGTTTTAGGCCTAACTACACTATGCCGTCTCATGCCTTGCTATACTATGTTGTTTTATGCTGTTTAAGGCCTTACTACACTATGCCGTCTGCAGCCTTGCTATACTATGTCGTTTGATGAAGCTTTTATGCCATAATATACAATGCCGTTTTTTCACTCTTTTTGCCATACAATACTATGTCGTTTCTTTCAATTTTCATGCCATACTATACTATGTCGTTTTATGCTGTTTTAGGCCTCACTACACTATGCCGTCCCATGCCTTGTATACTATGTCATTCTCTGCTGTTTTTATGCCATAATAAACGATTTTTTGCCATAATATACTATGTCGTCTTTTTTCAGTTTTCATGCCATACTATACTATGTCGTTTTATGCTGTTTTAGGCCTTACTACACAATGCCGTCTGCAGCCTTGCTATACTATGTTGTTTTATGCTGCTTTTATGCCATAATATACAATGCTGTTTTTTCACTCATTTTGCCAAACTATACCATGTCGTCTTTTTTCAGTTTTCATGCCATACTATACTATGCCATTTTATGCTGTTTTAGGCCTTACTACACTATGCCGTCTCATGCCTTGCTATACTATGTCATTTTATGCTGCTTTTATGCCATAATATACAATGCCGTTTTTTCACTCTTTTTGCCATACAATACTATGTCGTTTTTTTCAGTTTTCATGCCATACTATACTATGTCGTTTTATGCTTTTTTTGGCCTTACTACACTATGCCGTCTCATGCCTTGCTATACTATGTCGTTTTATGCTGCTTTTATGCCATAATATACAATGCTGTTTTTTCACTCTTTTTGCCATACAATACGATGTCGTTTTTTTCAGTTTTCATGCCATACTATACTATGCCATTTTATGCTGTTTTAGGCCTTACTACACTATGCCGTCTGTAGCCTTGCTATACTATGTCGTTTGATGAAGCTTTTATGCCATAATATACAATGCCGTTTTTTCACTCTTTTTGCCATACTATACTATGTCATTCTCTGCTGTTTTTATGCCATAGTAAACGATTTTTTGCCAGACTATACTATGTCGTTTTATGCTTTCTTTGGCCTTAGTTCACTATGCCGTCTCATGCCTTGCTATACTATGTCGTTTGATGAAGCTTTTATGCCATAATATACAATGCAATTTTTTCACTTTTTTTGCCATACTATACTATGTCGTTTTATGCTGTTTTAGGCCTTACTACACTATGCCGTCTCATGCCTTGCTATACTATGTCGTTTTATGCTGCTTTTATGCCATAATATACAATGCTGTTTTTTCACTCTTTTGCCATACAATACTGTCATTTTTTTCAATTTTCATGCCATACTATACTATGTCGTTTTATGCTGTTTAAGGCCTTACTACACTATGCCGTCTGTAGCCATGCTATACTGTGTCGTTTGATGAAACAAACCGACAGACCAACACACCGACTGACAAAAACAATAACAGACCATTTCTGTTCATTGTAGTTTAAATGTTCTATGTTAAGAACGATATTTTCCTCCCTTACTACACAATGCCGTCTGCAGCCTTGCTATACTATGTTGTTTTATGCTGCTTACGCGTAAGCGTACACGTGTATATGTATGCGCGTACATATACACGCGTACATATATACATGTACACGCATACATATACATGCGTACGCGCGTACATATACGCGCGTACATATACACGCGTACGCGCGTACATATACACGCGTACGCGCATACATATACACGCGTACGCGCATACATATATACATACATATACATGTACACGCATACATATACATGTGCACGCGTACATATACATGCATACATATACATGCATACATATACACATATATACATGCGTACACGCATACATATATATATATGCGTACACGCATACATATATACATGTACACGCATACATATACACGCATACATATACATGCATACATATATACATATACATGCATACATATATACATATACACGCATACATATATACATGTACACACATACATGCATACATGTACACACATACATGCATACATATATACATGTACACGCATACATGCATACATATATACATATGCATACATACATACATGTACATGCATACATGCGTACATATATACATGTACACGCATACACATATACATGCATACATATACATATACACATGCATACACATGCATACATATATACATACACATATATACATATATACATACACATATATACATACATATCTACATTTATACATGCATACATATATACATATACATGTATATATACATATACATGTATACATACATATACATGTATACATACAGATACATACATACAGATACATACATACAGATACATACATATGTATATACATACACACATGTATATACATGCATAAATATATACATGCATATACACATACATACGCATACATATATATATGCATATACACATACATACGCATACATATATACACATATACATACATATATACATATACATGCATACACATACATACATATATATACATACACATATATACATACACACATATACATACATACATATACATACACACACATATACATACACACATATATACATTTGTATATACATATATACATATACATACACACATACATATGTATATACATATACATACACACACATACACACACATATATATACATATATACATACATATATATACACACATACATATACACATATATACATATACACACACACACACACATACACACACACACATATATATACATATATACATGTATACATACATATATATACACACACACATATATATATATACATATACATACATATATATATATACATATACATACATATATATATATAATGACTACTGCTTCTGCTGGAAGGGATGAGGCCGTGAACACCAAACCTTTGAGATGCCGCTCCTGAGCTCCAGATACATGACGTTATCCTGGCGCAGCTCCTCCAGGCCCTGGTAGAAGTAGTCCCTCAGCACCGGCGCGTGGGTGATCAGCCCCGCAGCGGCGATGAAGGCTTCCTCAAACTTCTCCCACACGACATCTTGGTCCGGGTACTCGGCGTCTGGATCCTCGGTGAAAAGAGTGAGGCGCTGCATTAAACTGAAAAAAGAAAAATCTGTATTTTGGGTTCCGTCCTCCCGTTTACACCCTGACTTGAAATGTGTAAGACTCTTACTCCACCTGTTATCGAAGCTCGTGGGGTCTCCCACTTTGGCGCGCAGGGTCGCCAGCAGCTGCCAGTAGAAGCAGTCCCACCGCGGGAAAGGCTGCCGGTCGGAGAACAGGAAGCGGACCGAGTTGTCCCACGTGAAGCAGATGTAGCAGTGAGGCCTGTAGGTGACGTTTCTCACCAGCCACTCCACGCCGACCAGGGACGAGCCGTGGATGTGGAGGGCCGCGCCTGTCGGCGGGAAAACATCGGCATGAGCTCACACTCGGACTGAATCTACACACAGACATGAAAATGACGATAAATTGGAGCCCGATTCGAGATATCGGCGGGCAAATAATATCGGCAGATATCAGTCTGTCATCATATCGGTATCTGCTCTTCTGTTTGCAGATAAGAAAAGTTTGATTTTACAGAATGAACAAGACAGAGAAGACGTGCATTTCTGGTTTACATTTAACATAACGTATGTTTATTTTAGGAGTTATTTACAATAAAGTTTATAGTTAAACTTGCCTCAAATAAATTTCTTGTGTCCCAAGGGTTTGAATACGACATCTTTGTTTTGCACGTCTTTGCAGTTATTTTAGTTCACTTGCGGTTCTCTGTTGTCAACTACTGTACTTTTGAACTAGTTTGGTGTCTTTGACGTTGGTTTGCATTTTCTAGGAATCATTTCGTGCCTTCGTAGTCGTTTTGCATCAGAGTTTTGTCATCTTTTGCATCTCTTTTTTTTAGTTTTGTGAAGTCAGCTTGCATCTCTCAGTGGTAATCTGGTGTTTCTTCGTAGTAAGCTACTGTCTTTTTCAGTCAGTTTTTTGTCCTTGTTTTTGATTCTCTAGTTTAGTGCCTCTATAGTCGCCCTCGCATCTCTTCTTTGTCATTGTTTCTTGTCTATGCAGTCCTTTGTCTCATTTTGTATTTTTTCCGGGGAACCTGAACTCTCGGGCTGTTTGTTAAAAAACTGCAACTTCAGCATTTAGTTATTGTTGGAGAATAAGACATTTGTCTGACACCTTCCCAAAGCTTCCAGCTACAACAATTCCACATTGAAACACCTCCGTCGTAGGTCAAAGAAGCCGTTTCTCCTGCTGTGCAGCTGTAATATGAAGTAAAAAAAAACCTGGCTTCCTGTCTGTGTCATCACCTTTGGGCATCTTCTGCAGCAGTTTGAAGATGGAGCTCCTCTGGATGAGAGGCTTGGCTTTGAAGAAGTGCATGGCGGGCGGGAACCGGGCCGCGGACATCTCCTGCTCCTTCAGCCGGTGGAGGCGAGCGGCCAGCTTCTGCTCGGCCACCGTCAGCGCCACCCGGCCCCCGGTCTGCCTGGACGCCTCCTCACGCATCAGCAGGTCCCGCTGGGCCGGAACGGGCATCCCGCCGGCCGCCCCCACGAGCCACAGCAGGGGCACTAATGTCGCCACCGCCCGGCAGATGGAGACCTCCATGTCTTGTGTGTGCCACTGGAGGGCGCTGTCCCCCTTAGAGCATGCTCTCACCCTGGGCAGTGAGCGGGATTCGGTGCTGTGAAGAAAGAAAAATACTGTGAGACATAAACTAATGGAATTCGAGTCGTCGCATTAAAAGCAGGAGGAGAGGTCGCAGGAGATTTTACAGAGTCGCTGTTAAGTAAATTTGACAAGCTGGTTTAAAGGAAACCAACACAATGACATGCTCACATTACAGCGCTGACTGAGTCCATACAGTAGCATGAGCACGAGCGCTCTTGCTTTTCTAAATCAGACGTTTCCAGGAGTGACAAACAATCATAAAAAATCATATAGATATACTCACAAGTGAGAAGGAGCTCCCTGGGTGTCGTGTCCTGTGTCGCAGGCTCAGCCGTCTGACAGAAGACTGGTCTGACAGCAAGTCGGCAGAATAACTCAGGGCACCGGGATGAGTGGGGCATTTTTTTCGTCTGACAAATACCATGTGATAAACTAATGAATGGAGCATGAATGGCCGTGTGTTACAAAACAAAAGGCAACACTTTTAAGTTGCTTGGCAGCGAGGACACAGACAAAAGAAGGAAGAAGAAAAAGGACACGTGGTACTAATGATTTATATTTTATTTTTATGTTTTACATTTCCACAATATAGCATTATTTTCAGTTGGAGACACAATCAAAAAACAAAGAGATAACAACAACAACCACACATACATATAATTTAATCTGGAAACCTCATTTACATACAGTGTCCTCTCTGGAATGATGCCACCCACTCGAACCCATGACCGAAGGCACAGCCGATAAATTAAACTCTGTAAAGGTCGACGAGCGCGGTCTTCGGTGTCCTGGATGCTACTTTCTTTTTTCCTCTCAGTGATTGGTCGGAGCGGACAGCCATTAGCGAGACAATGCCCCGTGCAACCCGTTAATGAAACAGTGACACAGATGCCGTGTGTGTGTTAGTCACGAAGACTGATCCAATTAGTGGACGACCTGTTAACAGACCCAGCCAATCCCGTCGTCGTACCCCCCCCCCGAATAATCTGTGTGAACGGAGACCCTCGGAGGGGGAAGCAGCAGAGTAAACTTTATCTCATCGCGTCCCTCAATGCACAGAAAAACACAGCGATACATCACACAACAACAACGACGACGACGACGACGCGTCTCTTTTGCATCGGAAAAACGAGAGGAATGACGTCTTTCATATGACAACATAAAAAATAAAAAGGGGGATTTCTTTTCCTGCTCTCTAATACAGCAGATGAGCAACTCAGTCCATAAACTTGCGGTTTGGGTTGGCGCCAAACAGAGCCACTCGGATTTCAGGCATCATCTGCGAAAACACAGACACATTGTTTATGAGCGGGTAGAGATTGGCATCGTATATTCGTCTGCAGACTTAACTTCCTGTTCAATTGTTTGGTTCGCAAAATAAAAAAAACTGACAACAACATACGTTGCACTTGATTTCCAAATTTACAGAATGAAATTTTTGATTTTGTTTGAGCAAGAGTCCAAAAAACAAAAGATATATTTAGTTTTTTCTGATGTTGGACAAGCTGCTTTTTCTTGTAAAAAAAAGATTTAAATGATTAATTGATGATCAAAATAGTTGACAGGTCGTTTCTTTCTTGTAAATCCACTAACTGCTTGTTTCAGTCCAGATAAAAAGTACAAGCGGCAAAGTCATAAAATATCTTTAAGGGGACTCAATTATTTAACTGGAAGTTATTTGTAATAATTTATTATTACAAATAATATTTATTATTTGTTTCACCAGGAAAGTCAGAAAGAAAAGTGAAGTGAAGCAGTGATAACACAGAGTGGACAACACAAATGAAAAAAAATATGATTGTAAACTCATTAATAAAATGCTAATACCAATCATAAAACATCATACCTTAATAAAACAACCAAAAGAACATTAATGCATCAAAAAAATAAAAATTTTCTATACACTTCTATATTTCTCTTATTTATATATATGATTATATATTGTTAATCCTTTGTCTGTTGGTTTTGACTACACAATGTAACGTCGGCACACACAGGTTCCTTTCTCCTGAGTGTAAATAAGGTCAAATAGAAATAAAACCAATTTAAAGGCAACAAATAAAAAACACTTCACCAGACGCTCCTCGTTGAGACGAGGGCCGTCACTCAACTCACGAGGAAAAGTTTAATGTCCGTGTAACGTGAGAGCTGGACTAATCTCATTTGGTCAAATATGCATTTGTTAAGTCCTGCACTCCTTTACCAATGACTGTCCATTGACCTTAAAATCAGTTAAATATCATTTAGGCCGGAAAGCTTCAGTATGACTGTAAAAGTTCACAGCAGCAATAAAAGTGATTGTAGGAATTATCAACACAAATGCCAAGTTTACGTGACCAAACCATTTATATATAATAAGCATGAGCATATCTCGTCTATAGATGTAAAGTGTATGTACAGTAATGTGACTCAACATCCTATATTTTGTCTAATGTCTCTACTTTTGACTTGTACGCACTTTTTACAGTGCGTTTACTTAATATAATCTTTCATTTAGTGTATGACAATATTTAGCAACCTCAGGTTCCTTACATCCTCATTTCTGTTTGTTGCTGGTCGCATTTTTATTTATTGGTTTATTGGGCATTTCTTTATTGGGCAGATGTGTATGTTCACAGTAAATAAAAAGAGGAAAATATACATAAAGTTAGTAAATAGTTTCAAGTGTCTCTATTCTCTCCGTGAAAACAAATCTGTCAATGAAATATCTGCCCATCTTATTAAGTTTAATTTATTGATGTCACACGTTTATAGACAAAACCAAGACACAATTCATGAATAATAACAATGTCAGCGGCAGCTGCTCACGTGGACATTTTTTTATTATCCTTCAATATATGAAAGTTTCTCTTCTTTAATTTCATGTCAAACGCCCTTTTATTAAAAGTCTACACTCTTCATTTAAAGACCACAATATCATAACAAGACAAAATCAACACGATATAAACATCAACTATTCGTCTTATATATAGAAATAGGTTTCCTACCTGCTGAGCCATGAGGTCCAGTCGGCTGTCCAGGGTGTTGGCCACCTTGATCTTCCCGTCGCCATTATAGATCTCGATCCCTCCAGAACTGTGAGAGGAGACGAATCGCAACAAGAGACATTAGCATTTCAAAAATCAATATTCAGGAGTAATTTTGATTTATGTTTGGAAGGCGATGGTGCGTACATGTCGGGGGAGAGGAAGTTGTCCTGGTCGATGCGGACCTCCAGGTTGTTCTTCACGGCGGCTTTGTAGATGGGAATAATCCTCTGGATGGACGCCTGAAAATTCATATTTGTCAATATACTTTTGTCACACACACAATAAAGAATCAACATCCTACACACGTATGTCGTACAACATTGCACCTATGAACTTTTTGTTGTTTGTGAGCTTTGTAACACTCGCCTTGATCGGAAAAACGTCCTCACCTGTAACAACTGCACGTCCTGTTTGCGGCAGCGAATACTCACTTTGGGCTCCAGCAGCTGATAGAATCCCTGGTGTGAAAGATTAAAAAGGAAAAGGCTTTTCAAACCCAAGTCTCTTACTTCAACACGGCACGCACTCAGGTGCCAGTTTATTAGGAACACCGAGCTAAAAACTGAGGACGAAGTCTGAATAAATAAATATTCGCTTCGTGAAGGTTGTGATGTTCAGGGTTTTGTTTTTTTAAACAGTCTCAGAGATGTGACGATTCAACTTTCAGTCACTCAAACTTTATTTATATAGTCGAACAAATCAAACGCACTTCAAAAGTGTTTTAAAGGTGATTGTCAAAACATGGGATGTTAAAAGTGAATTAAAGACTCTTGCAAACCAAAACAATCATAATTGAAAAGACCGCAATAAAAGGATAATAAATGGATAAAAAAATAAAAAAAACATAAAAGTACCACTAAAATGAATTATAATTAAGATAGTAAAAGTTCAATAAAGCAAAATAAACAATAATGTTCAACACATTTTAGTAATAGAAAATAGAAAATGAATAATGATAAAAAAATAAATACATAATTAATCTATAAACTTATAAAACACAACATAAATAAATAGTTGTTTTTAATTTAACTTGACAGTGTAGAGGATGTCGTTTTTGCCATTGAATTATGTAGTGTTACATGAACAATGAGAAGTTTTCTTAATATTCGGTGCCTTCAGGAACTAGCTGTACCCAATGAACTGGTCACTTAGTGTATATTATATATCAACTGAGCACAAACGAACCTGTAAGATGAGTCCGTCCATGAGAGCCGGATACCTCGCTGGGTCTTTTGCGACATTACCGAGCCGCTGGCGAGCCTCATTCAGCATTTCCTGCAAACACACATAGTTTTTTTCATTCTATTATTCAGACCAAATTCTTGAGTATTTACACACTCCATCTCTTTTATGCACATGAAATATTACAGAACGTCGACGGGACGATGCCCAGCGGCTTACAGAGATCATATCGTCGCGGGCCTTCAGGACCTTCAGTCGAGCCTGGTTCATCAGGTTGGACATTTGACTGTGATGAAGACGGATACAAAACACACAATCAGCACCCATTTAGATTTCTGAGTAAGCTATGTTTGTTGCCGCGGAAACACAGGAGACACAATAGAGTCATTGTGGGACGAAGCGACTAAGTAAAATTATAGGAATTGGGCATCAACACACACAGCTATTTCTTTGTTCGGCACAGAAAGGGGAGGGAGGACTCGACGAGTCCTGTGACGTGTCGCCATGACTCACATTTTCTTCTGCTGCTCGATCTGCTTCTCCTTCTTCTCGTAGTACTCCATGATCTTCAGCCTCTGAGTCTGCACCAGACGGCCCTTCTCGATGTTGAACTCTTCTTCTGCCTGCAGGGGGAGACAGAGTTCACTCAGAGGAGGAGGCAGAAATCCTCATAAAACACGGGTCTTTATAATTAAAGGTTGGTTTAAAGGCTTTAATTTGTAATATGTCACAGTTTTAATCATGTGAACAAACAATTACGGCTGCAAATAACAATTATTATCAATGCTGATTCATCTCAAATGGCCAGTTTCAGAGCCCAAGGCAACATCTATTTTTTGCTAGATTTAAGTTTGTATTCTAAAGAAATAAAGTGTAATATTTCATAAACTTTTGACAAATCTTGAAAGGAAAAAAAATCTGACTGGACAACAACAAAATGACTATCATAATAATTTTCTCTTGTTTTTGAAATTTCAAATCAAGTCAGAAATGTAAAATCAAATAAATCTAATCAATCAGATTTCAATATAAAAAGGGACAAACCAATTATAGTAGGATACAATTAAGAAAATAACTCATGACCTAAAATAGACATCTACTATAACTTAATTTCTTAAAATTTAAATATGAAAATAGTTATATAAGGCCCTTCTCCACAAACTTCCCTCTTTATCATTCCATTTCCTCATTAAGCTGTTACTAATGACAAACACCATCATCATCATGGGGTCACAACAATAATTTTCAAACTTAAAAAGGTTTTATTTTCATATTAAATTAGTGGTATTAACCATTATATTTATTTATATATTATTCTGATCCAAAAGGATATAATTGTATTAAAAATTTTGTTTTTCCAGTTAAAATAACAAATAAATTCAAGGTGAAGCTCAAATAAATAACCGTATTTTTGCCACTTGCACTTCAATGTCTTGTCTGATGGGGGCGCTACAATGAACTTCTAACTTTAAACTGCAAGATTACAGGCATGATTTTTAATTAAACTTGGTGCAAAGATACATGATGATGACATCTGTCCCTCCATTCTTCAGTCTCTTCAAGACAGATTTTTATTTATTTATAAAAATTATTATGCCTTCCAGTTACTGTCCACGTGTGTTTGTACCTTTGCATCGATTTCCTCTGCCTTCTCGTTGGCCTCCTGCTCAATGAAGGCCATCATGTGCTTGATCTGACAACACAAACAAGGAAGACGTTAGGACGGAGTGCCTTTAAAAATATGACACGGATTCCACCACAGCGGGTTTCGTCAGGTTTAGTCACAGCGACAAAATATCTTATTTCCCCTAGAAAAACAAATACACAGGAATCTTTAAACATTTTTTTTTTTAAATCTTTAGGTCCTAGATCTGAGGGTATTTCCAGAATCATCAAATACTAAAAAAATATTCTGGATGTTGCACAATAAAAATTTTTTTGACCCACTTCCCCAGTTGCAAATTCACTTCCTAGTCAATGAAGCTGTAAATCACCTCATTTCGTTTGTTATTTTTTTAAAGAAACATACACAAGATGAACATGATGAATACACAAATGTTCAGGTTCATGTTTTGAACTCATGCCGGACAAACTGAGTGAGGTCATAGGTCATCTCCAGCGACAAAAAAGGTGAAACCTGACAAAACAAACATAGGAACAGAATGTTGTTTTTTTGCATCACAGGAGTCTGAACTGAAAGATAGAATGTGAACACATCATGACTTGTGTGTATGTGTGTGTGTGTGTGTGTGTGTGTGTGTGTGTGTGTGGACCTCATTATTACAGGCAGTGTTTTGACGCCCTGCTGTGAAGTGTGACTCTCTCTCTCTCTCTCTGCTGCCTGTTTCACATCACTGTGGCGAGGAATCTGCTCATGTGTGTCTCACACCAACATCAGTAAGTGAAGCAGACACTTGTGCAGCTTTAAAACATCGGCCCACGTGAAGCTCATGTCCAGTGTTTCTTGACATGAGACAGACAGAGTGAGTGAGTGAGTGAGTGAGTGAGTGAGTGTGTTTGTGTATATGTGTATATGTGAGTGAGTGAGTGTGTGTGTGTGTGTGTGTGTGTGTGTGTGTGTGAGTGACTGAGGGGTTCGTGGTCCCAGTTCCTCATTGGGCCCTGGGCATGTGTTCAATCATGTGACCATCTGGAAAACATGAGCCCTCTGCATCTCAGCTACAACTTCCCACTCAGCGCCAGACACAAAATGGCTGCCTATGGTTTCTAAACACCACCGACCCTTCTCCAGTACAAACCCCCGGTGACATATTGTTTCATATTAAGCTTCTGTTTGTGTTCATCTGGACGCCAGCTCAGACTGCAGCTCTCTCTCTCTCTCAATGTCATTCCTCCTCGACACACCGACATGTCCGATTCAAAAGGCAGCGTGGAGAAACATTTCTCAGCGAAACAATGAGATAAAGAAGCATCGCACAGTTTCCTTCGGTCGTTCCACGGTCGAACGGAGTCGTGTTGAAGGTTAAATCGCCGCATTACCTGCTTCTGAACGTCGGCATCGCTGAGCGCCATGGCTGCGGTTGTCAGAGATCCGCCCGGGCCTGTGGCAGGAGAAGATAAAAAAAAGGCAGACGACACACAAATCAAACACACCCAGTGATAAATGATTCTGTCGATGACAGAGTTAAGATTGTAATCCTGTACAAACACATTGGATTGAATTGATATCCACGTACCGGAGAATCACGGAGGAGGAGGTTTGAATTAATCGGCGCAGTCGTGACTCGTAAAGATGTCGACGGCGGGTCAGCTGATCCGCGAGGTCACATGATGTTTACTTCCGGCGCCCGGCCAACCGGATGCGAGGGACGCGCTTATTTTAGTGTAAAAAAAAAATAAAAAAAATTCAAAGAGACATAAACCCAAACTTTTCTTTTCTTTCAAAAACTGTCGCACTTTTTTTTAAAATTTAGTATAGTTATCATTGACAATTTTATTCAAGACTTTTACTTAATTGTGTGAGAATCTGGTGTTTTTTGTAAAAAAAAAAAACATCATCATTGACTTTAATCATTTTGTAAATTTTTTGCCATTTTTAAATGTCAATTTAGTGATAAAAAAAAACTTTTTTATTATTTTCTTTAAAGAAGTTGAACAATACAAACTGATTACTAAAACTAATAACACAAAGTCTACTAAAACCCAAAACATTTGTATTTATTTGAAAATATATACAATTATATATAATTTCACATTTTAGTTTGAAGTTGCATTAGCTTTGATTATTTACTTTGCCCCCCTTTTTATACTAAAACATGATTTCTATCAAGTGCCAATATATTTACTAATATATGAATGAAAAATATTTTATGTAAGATTTTATACATAAAGGTATGAAACTAGCAATGTAATATTCAACTATTGTTGCTATACATCATATTTTTAAAATATTTATTCAAGTCCAAAACGGTCAGTTTTACACCGGAAAAAAATACAAATCAACATAAATCTCAAGCAAAAAATAGGTAACAGAATAGCTAAGGACAATTTTAGTTTTAATAACTAAGCATCAACTAGTGTCTGTGATATGTCAGGGTTTTTTTTCAAATAGAAGTCAATAATGATCTATATCCTTTATTCAAACAGAGTTTGAAATCCAGTGTATATGAATATATAATCTACACGTTGGTACTGTGTTAGTGTACCAGTGTACCACATGGGAGCCTCCTGGAATAGTTCCCAGTCTGGAGATGTGCATTGCCAGCAGAGGGAACTAGAAGGTGGAAAGTTCAGCTTTAGAAATAGCCCCTCTCCTGTCTGACATGCATTTTCCACTCAGTGTCACTGACACACACGCACACAAACACACACACACACACACACACACACACACACACTGTGCACAGCGAGTGTGGACTCACTGTTTGAACAGTAAACACAGAACACAGACACTTAGCCGCTGACCCCTGTTGACCCCTCAGACACTGAACGCACCGGTTAAAGTCTGATTCGAGGGTGAAACTGTCAACCTATTTTAAAAAAATATATTTACCTTTATCATTCGTGATTATTCTCACTGTGGACAGAGAGCAAAGTCACCGCTGACTCCTCTCCATTCAAGTGTTATGTCATGGATTTGAGGGGAGAGAGAGGGAGAGAGCGATAGAGGGAGAGAGATAAAGTGAGAGAGAGAGAGAGAGAGAGAGAGAGAGAGGGACTCTTGCACAGCTTGTCCATCTTGTCATTCCTGTGCCAGCTCCGACGTGCATGTCGGCCTCTCTGTTATTTCGTGGCTCCGCGTCTGAACACACGTCTCACTTCTCTGGTTTCCAGCTTCTGCTCCTCGTCTAGCGACTCCCTCAGCCCAGCACCGAGAGGACACAGGTACACGGCGAGGATGTGATTTTATTTTATTTGTGGCCTTAATCTGAAAAGCTTTGTTGAGAGTGTAGCAGATGTAAACAAGCTAGATGGGTCATTGTGGGTCACTGATGTGGTGAGGGGCGATATCTCACCTTGCACAACTACGGCAGAGGCTCGAGGGGCTCGTTGGTCTTCAACCAATTCTCTTCACTGTGACATTGAAAGGTGACCTTTTGTCAACTTGGTGGTGCCTGCTGCCGATATCGTTCTGTCCTCATCACACAGCGGCACAGACGGACTGCCCTGAATCACACTGACTGTTCACTTGACCATGAGTCTGTTATCTGAGGGATCGGATCAATGGGAATCCAATTACTCAAGTAGGCCAGTATGTAAGGGAGGATCACGGTGTATAGAAAAGGTTGATTGGTTTCCGAGCAGACAGGGACACAGGCAGTGTGTGTGTGTGTGTGTGTGTGTGTGTGTGTGTGTGTGAAGGGTTTAAAATGTTTGTGAGGACAGCTTTAACGCCCATGGCACCAAGGCAGACCTGACAGTGGGATGGAAGTCTGCCACATCGTCTCTGAAGAGGGGGCAATATGGCACCTGAATGGTCATTCGATCGCCGATGTCTGGGAAACTCTGGAACATGATACAGTGTCAAGTATTTTAGTCATTTAAACAAGGCGAAACATATTCAAAATGAATCACAAACAATATAAGAATAGATCGAAAAGTTCCCAATGCTTGATGATCGGGGTGATTTTGGTTCCAGCGAGACTCCGTTTGTTTACTGCAAATGTTTAATTCGTGGACAAATAAGCATTGTTTATTGATTTTTTTTTGTCCAGCTGTTTCCAGAAAAAGTACCGAGCTGTTGCACAACTGGCAGGAAGAGGGGTTTGCTTTACCCTGCAGAGCGACAACAGAGAAGCAGCACACGAGTGGATGTTTTTAAAACAGATAGTGTGATAGAAAACTCTTTTATTTCCCTATTTTGCACTCCTATCCAGACACAATCTAGATTGGTGCTCCCCATGTGTTTGGCTTGTAAACTTTTTAAACGATCCAAATTTCCAAAATTATTTTAAACAATACAAATCTAAGATCCAAACTCCTATATGCTGGGAGAACTTCAAGGAAAAGGGGTTTCATGTAAACTTTCTCTTGGTGTTTGATTTCCATAATTTTTAGCCTAAAAATGTAAAAAAAAAAATAAGTAGAGATTTCATCAATGTGACCACTCAGGGCCTGACTCCCACATTGAGAACCACTGATCCAGATGTTCAGGTTAGATGTGTGATGGGTGTAAATCTAAATTCAGTCAAAATGTGGAAACAAGTACCACAAGTTCTTTTGGGATTATTTTTTTTCTACAATAATGGTACGAACTGAAACTGGACATTTTGGGAAAGAAAGAGAAAGGCTTGTAACATTTATAAACTATACCCATGTGGCCCTTCCACAATGCTCCTTTGTAAATACAGACTCTTCAGTTAAATCAGCTTTCGTCCTTATTCATTTTTACAAAATGAAATTCATTGGCACCCATATTGAACCCAACAGGTAAATCCCCCTCGTTGTTTCATTCAACCGCTCAATGCAGCTACTTTTTTCACCAATGACAAGCGATTTGTTTTGCTTCCCAGTAATCAGCGTCACGCCTTACCGTGTATGTGTTGACCTCACAACCGATGTTGAGTGTAAATGTAACAGATATTCAAGCCCCGGAGACGGAGTTAAGGGATTTGTTCTCGTTAAGAGCCATGATCTGAGACCAGAGAAGACTCAGACAGGCCATATGTTGTGAGCGTGATACAATGTTCAGTCAGCGGGGAGCAAGTGTTGGGAAATCTATTCTGGGTCTGGCCTGGGGGGGGGGTCACCTTAGGCCCATTTGACTTGAATTCATTCATTGAATTCAATCATACAGTGGTATTTGTCATATGACAAATTCGAAATCATCATTGATTACTGCTGAAATCACATCATAATGTCCCAATTTGGGGCAAGAACGAGAGGCAAGTTGCTGTAACTTTCGTGTCTCAGACATAATGGATAATATGTCGCTTCCATTTTATGTCCGTGCCGTCGCCGGATTCTCACGTCACATGTGAAATCACTGAAATAGCTTCCACTCCCGGGGCGACAGATGGAGATGCATATAGTGACTAAACATAGTAAGATATGCAGGTCGAGGCTACAGATAGTCACAGCCACTGTAACGCCGAGCGGCCCGGTGAACAACTTTTTTCCAATCGCAACGACACCGATGCCACTGCCAACACAGACAGGTAAAAAAAACAAAAAAAACAAACGGTGGACGAGCAGTGGAGCACAATATCAAATCATTGAAGCCACTATGGGAAGAATTTTTCCGAAACTATTCCGATGGCACAAGTGGTTGTTTGTGGTTAACCTTTCCAGCCACTGCGGCATCTGTTATGATCCCTGAGTGTTTCAATGTTCATTTGACCACCTAAACATGAAATGTTTAAATTTAAAGAAAGTGAAATGTTTAACTTAACTACGCATGAGTCAAAGTTAGGTCTTTGACAAATGTTTTGGTCAAAGGTTCGGTGTCCATAAAATCTCAATCTGCAAAGTAACTGGTATCTTTATCTGCCAGATAAATGCAGTGGAGAGAGAAGTACATTTTTTCCCCTCGGAAATCAGCAAAGTAGAAAAACAGTAAACTGCAAGTACCCTATGAACGTACCAAGGGGTACACCCAACCCACCGTTGGTAGGTGAACTGGAGTTTTGAAGCCTCTGATCTGTTTTGTCTCTGCAGTAGCCAGCTGTCACTCTGGAGGGAAAGGCCCCAGTCGAGTTGAGCAGGGGGGATGGAGGAGGTGGGGAGCTCAGGTCCTTGAGCCCCAGCCCTGCCGCTCTGCCTCTGACCCAGCCAGAGGGCAGCGGGTCCTGGCAGAGCGAGAGCCTGCTGGCCGAGTCCTGGTCCACGATGGGCGACGTGGACGCCGAGGACGCCAAGAGCCTCGACAGCAGCGACGGGGCGGCGCTGGCCGGCGAGGAGAACCACTCCTTCAACTCGGACATGGTCCACCTGGAGCGGGAGGAGGTCGAGATGCTCGAGGAGGCGGAGAAGGAGAGGGCGAGGAGAGTGGAGGAAGAGGAGGAGGAGGACGAGGAGATGCAGACGAGCGTTTTGAGCGTGTTGGGTGGGGAGAGGGAGCTGGTGGAGCTCAGGGAGGAGGAGGAGCAGGACCTCCAGGCTCCAGAAACTGAGGAGCTCCTGGTGTCGACAGAGGAGCCCTACGTGGAGACGAGGCCTACAGAGTTCAGGCAGGTGGTCCCCCCGATGGCCCTGCCTCCCCTGCCTATCGTCAGGCTTGATCCCCCCTCCGCGACGTCCACCCCGGTCCCATCAGCCACAAGCGGCGAAGCCGAGGAGCTTCATCCTCTTCAGGGGCTCCACCCTCCGTCCATCCTTGCGCCGATGGCGGCGGAGCCTCCGGCAGAGAGTCTCCAGCAGCCCAAATTGGCACAGATCCCTCTCTCAGACGAGGAGGAACATTCAGGCACAGCGTCTCCAGCGGCGCCAGAGAAGACGAAACCACGGCCTCTGAGCTCCACGGAGCTGCTGTGTGGAGGCGCCGCTCTGGTCGCAGTGGTCGGAGTCGTGGCGTACGGTGCCGTGGCCTACTGCAGGAAGTAGAAGACCTCTCCTTCAGCCCTGAGTTAGCCTTTCGCCACAGGTCACACAAAAAATCTGTCCTCAATCAATTATCCCACTTCACTCTCTGAATGCTGGATTTCAACATCTGACACTCTTTGTATTGTCGTTTATTATTATTATTATTATTATTATTATTATTATTATTATTATTATTATTATTATTATTATTAAAACACATTCATTTGATTTTCTGGAGGGGATTCGTTCTGTGCTACCTCAGCTCACGTCTGAGCTCATGGCCTTTGTTTTTTTCTCTAATCAGTAGATCTCAGAGGAAAGTTTAGTCTGTAAAATGTAAAATCATGTAAGTTAAACATTTTTTTAAATCCTGAAACTTGAGATGTTTGTTCGACGTTTCTTTGTGTGATAATGTCTCTCATTACGTCACCAGAAATCAACAGGAAGGATGGATTGACAACAACTGATATTGACCCAAAAGGATACCTTCCCTCTCAAAAAATATTTGGGCCTGATATTTAAGATTCATGTATTTTAATTGCGCATAAAAGTACATTTACATTTGTAGGTCAAACATGAATTTAACATGTAAGGCTTTAATACATTCATGCAAAAATTCTAATAAACCCAATGTGTTATGAATACAAAATTACTCAATTTTTATATATATATTCATAATCAATAATTCCAAGTTGTTTAAAATTCAGAAGTACAGAAGGTTCATGTATTCAATATTAATAAAAACCTGTATATTTGTTTGAAAGGAGAGAAGGACGTTCACACATACACATTGTAAATCACAAGAGTATTTTGTAGTGTAAGTTTTGCTTCTTAGTGGGTCGTTGTGGGCTGTACAGTAAATATATATTTGATGCTCCGTCCTGCCCCCTGCTGGTCAATCTGCATCATTACAGTTATTTCACATTATGAACCATGAGACCAATTTCAACCTCGGGACAGCAGGACGTCCTGATAACATTACAGTTGTTCCACCGGAAGGACAGATTATAAGGCTGGATATTTTCTAGGGCACACGTCTACAATTTGATTTCTTTCTTCTTTTTTTTATTAGGATCTTTTTTTGGCCTAACTGGGGAAATTCTTCCTAGAAACCAGAGATAAAACCTTCATGACAACCAGAAACACATGAATTAAATTAGTCTTACTTTGGCAGGAAGAAAACGTGTAAGCCTAAGTTTATCTATAAAACAAATAACCTAATTTATTAAGTTGTAGAAATAGGGCCGGCTGGATTTCCCAGGAAGACAAAATAATAAAGAAAAACTCAACTGTGCCTGCTGAAAAGCATGTTTGTCATTTGTATTTTCTAAGCAAAATGATAAAGTTTGCTGAGGTTATAAAACCTAAATAAATGTTTATTGAAAATACTCTCATAAAGGAAAATGAATGCATGTTGCCTGTTGCACAAAGACACTGACTAAACCAACTATTTCCATCAGGTTTCTCTCTCCCAGGACACAAACATGATCTCACTGATAGTGATGATAATCCTGCGGTCGCCGCAGCACTCGGGCCCCATATACACTAATTACACACCAGTGGCTTTTGCACTTCTTGATTTTCGCCAAGTGACAGTAAATAAAGAAGAACAATGCGGTCGACTGTGCTGCTGTTCCACCACATCGGTGCCAACAAGCACGCAGCTATTGAATTGAGAATGGGGAAGGAAAGTGCTTCTTTGTTTGGACAGATAAAGCTGCAGCAAAGCTAGTCTGCCCCCTTTGCAGATAGACATCAGTCCTTCACGCTCGACAACACCCATCTAAACACACCTGACCACACGTTAACCATGGATTTACTGACACCCCTCAAATATCCAGATATCAGCAATAAATGCATTGCATTCAAGTCAATGGCCATTTATTGTCAGAATTTGTTCAAATGTGAGAAAATGATCTTTTAATTTGGTCAAATATTCATGTTGGTAAATGTGAATATAACGTCACTGTGCCAGGGCAATTGTGATGAACCAAATACTCACAATAAAAAGGAGAAGAAAGGAGAAACACAGAAAACCACAAAGTAATAAATAACAAAAAGATCTAGGACTTAAAGCATATAAAACTCTACATGAGGAAGTGGTTATAAATATTCTGACAAATGCATGTTGATGTGTTAAAGGAATACAAAAAAGACACAAAGTAATGAAGCCACACAAAAAGTGAAGACCTGTGAAGAGCTGAGATTTGAATGGATGAGTAATGAAGAAGAAAATGATTTACTGTAAGGATTAAATACCATTTCATGCCTTGCTATGGTTTTAATTAAATGTGGGTTTTATTAACTTTGCAGTGTATTCTCAACAAAAAACTCAAGGTACAGTAATGGAGTGTGTTGCAATGTTTGATTAAATCAATTCAATTGACCTAATCTGTGGGAAGGAAAATGAGAAGCTCATGATATGATCTGTGCAGACGGGGACGTGGTTCACCTTCACAGATACATGTGGTCACAGTGTGTGTCGTTTACTTCATATAGAATGAAATAGAATAGAGCAAAACAAAATAGAGCAGACGAGAAATGAATAGAGTAGAGGACAACATGATAGGATAGAACAGAACACAGAGGAGAGCAGGCGAGAGAAGAATGTAACGGAGCTGAATATAGAATAGAATAGAGCAAAATAGAGCAGACCAGGCGTCAGTGAGTGATCTATGACTGGAACATTTTAAGATACATCACATCGGAACAAACTGAACACAACTTTGTTGAGACTCCAGGGACCACACTGCTGATCCCACGCAGGCCGACAGCGGCTCCCAGCAGCTCACAGATGTCAGGCCCTCGGCTGCAGCGCGACAGGTTGTGGTCTCTAATTTATGAAATGGAACGAGGGGGAGACGGACCAGGTTTGTGGTTCTTTGTCTTTTATCAGCGTGCTGCACAGGCAGGAAGCACACACACACACAGACACACACACACACACACACGCTTGCACACACACACACACACACACACACACACACACACACACACACACACACACACACACACACACACACACACACACACACACACACACACACACACACACACACACACACACACAGTATAGTAATTTACTACGACAAGCTGTTTTCTTAACTGTTATTTTTTCTCCCCCAGTTTCTCCATAGTAAAAAACAAGAAAACCCTTTTTGTGAGTGAAAATCAACGATCCACATCAAAACAGAGTCGTCTGAGTTCTACGCTGTGACCTGATGATCTGACCCCGTGTCCCTGATATAATCGCTGCATCTCCATTTACTCAGTCTCTATGATGTTTCCAGCTCGGAGAGTGAGTTCAGGCCCCGACTGCCGCCGCCGCACTTCAGCAGGGCTGAAAGGGGAACTCAGGAGCAAGTCGGTTGATATTTAAAACTGCACGCCTCAGATAAATGCACTTCTCAAAAGGCCTGTGTTTATTTGAATGGTGGTGGAGGGTGGAGGGGGTAAGGGGGGGGGGTAAAAACACGCAGCCTGAGTTTAATAGTGATCACCGCAATATTAACCATTAACCTTAACAGTCACACTCATCTGAAGTTGCCTTTATGACACGGCCAATTGAAAATGCAAATTGAATTGTGTTTGAAAGATTTAGAATAATTATGATAAAGACTTTGATGACAATCGAGTGTGAGAAGGGTCTAATAAAAACAGATAAAATCTTCATTTGCAAAATAATAAATGAAACCACAGGAGCTGCTTGTTTCATTTCTGGAAAAAAACAACGAATCAATAAAAACTAAGCAAACACGTTGAAGGGTAAACATCTCTGTAAATGTAATAGTAGCCCTAATGGTTATTAGAAGAGTGTCGTAAAGAAATAAAAAAAAAAACACAAGAAGAGGAAGAAGGTTTGCACGAGCTGAGAAAGGTTTGTGTTGCTTGTGGAAGAGATGCAGTAGAATATGCAAATACCTTCGTAATATTCATGAATAAATGAATTTAGACACATTTTTATGAGAATTCTTCTTATATACAGTACATTTATTAGAAGTGATAAATGATTAATGGCCCAATTAATGCTTTGCAGCTTAATGTGTATCCATTGTTTGTGGTTTCTGTAAGGGCCCAGCCTCTGGCTCACACCTCTTTATGCAAATTCACGCTTCTTCATCCCAGCAATTCTATAGACAAAATAATTCTCAACTTATAGGAAAGTGTGTTGCTGAAGAGCACCCTTTACTCATATAGATGTGTGTGCCAGATACATACTGTATATCGCCTAGCATGCAAATTCCCTGGTCAGGCTTTTTTAGAAATCGGTGGTGTTCCTGTGTTGGAGTGTACAATAAAAAAGAGGTGCTTGTTGTTTGTAGATTGTAATCTCCACGGTGAGACGGAGAGGGATGCTCAGATGTGTATCTGATTTGTTCTTCCCGAAAAAGAAGAAGTGCACTGCTTTGCAGTGCATCGTGACGTCAACACATTTAAATTGACCGGCCCTTTTCTACCTGTTCGTCCGGCTGAATGGTAAAACAGGTATTGGACGGTCTGGAACACATATATACATGTGCCTGTCCAAAAAACTGTGGACCCGCACTAGTCAGGCAGCTTTGACAGAAATGGCCTTGACCGAGGGAAACACTCAGACGTATAAGATGGTGAGTTGCTGATTCAGATTGCAGTCACAACTATTTAGAGAGCAAATTTTTTTACTTTTTAGTCCCTTATACGTCCATAGCTTCATTATTTTTTTCATTAATTTGATGAAATTAATTTGTGATTCAACATTTTTCTTTGCCTCTTCCAGGCGCCCTTGGACAGCGACATCAACCAGCACTTCCAGGATGCAATCGATGTGATTCAACATCATTCAAATAATTCCTATTATGATTCAGGTACAGCGCAAATCTATCCAGCCGAATTTACTGCTAAAATATATGGAAATATATATTGTTATTTTATATATTACAACTTATCAAATTTTTCGGTTTTTATTGATTTTCTTCGTGGAATTTGGTGCTTGAAAAAAGACAACTACAAATTCTCCTTTGAAACACAGAAAAGCAATTTTGATAGAGAGTGTCACTTTAATTGATTTTTAGTTTTTTGAATTTGATCCCATTTTTTTCTTCTTGTCCACAGAGTATCCACACTATGAAACTCTGGGAACTCAGCATCCGTCTCTGCAGTGTCACTTCTCCTGCTGCCTGGTGACGCACCCGCCTGACGCACCGGCTCCTGCATATGACTGGAGGGACACAGCTGTAAGTAGACAACAGACGGGGACTCACGACGCAGGTGTCAGAGAATCGGGGATGCACAGATATTCAGAGGTGTTTTTTTTGTTGACAAAGACTGTCTGTCTCACAGCAGCAGTCCTGGCCTCAGGTCATCCCTGATGTGTCCCTGGGTCAATCCATACCAACGGAGTCCTCTCAATTCTACTCCATCATAACGCCACAGAGGAACGGCAAAGGTACTCGGCGTACATTGGTGATTTACTGGGAGTTCTGAGAGTTTTATTACTATTGTTCATTGTTTTTGATTACTACTGTATCTCCTCAGGTCGTAAGAAGCTCAGACTTTATGAATACCTCCACGAAGCCCTGAATGACCCCAAGATGGGCGACTCGATCCAGTGGACGGACAGCGGCAGCGGCACCTTCCACTTCATCTCCAAGAACAAGGAGAAGCTGGCCGAGTGCTGGGGCCAGCGCAAGGGCAACCGGAAGACCATGACCTACCAGAAGATGGCACGGGCTCTGAGGAACTACAGCCGCACCGGTGAGATCACCAAAGTGCGCCGCAAGCTCACCTACCAGTTCGACGCGGACATCCTGCGCAGGCTGGGCTCGGCGCAGGGGGCCCCGCGTCTGCCCAGTGCCCCTGCGCAGGAGGAGGCCCACACGCAGCAGCAGAAACCGGCCGAGCAGACCTACTACAGCTCCGCAGCGATGGACTGGCACAGCTGGTACGGACACTACCAGCAGCAGGAGGACTACGACCTGGCCTCCACCTTCACCTCGCACAGCACGAGCAAACTGTGAGCCAGAGGATGGTCGCATCACTTGGACAATTTGAATCAACAAAATGCAGTTACCATTGAATGTTCACACCTTTTGACACATTGAAGGTTTGACACACCAGCACGGATCGAGATCTGAGAGTCAGTGGTCAGTTATCAAGGTCCTTTACGGAATCTTACAGAGAAATTAATGAAAATGAAAAAAAATCCAATATCAGATAAAAAAAACACAATGGAATTATGTCTAAAAATAGGTGGTAAATGAGTGGATGATTGGTTTCCCAGAGCCAGTATTAAATACAATGACAAATTTGTTTTCCTTCCATCTTTTTTTTTCTGTCAAGAGCGCTGACGATGAAATAAAATAAAAATCATAAAGCAAATTTAGCCATACATTTAATTCAACCTATATTTTCTAATCAAGGCAATTTCCAATGTTTTTCAAAAATGTACAGGAATGAGACTGTATTTTTTATGAGATTGTGTAAAAGGAAATAATGATTGTAATTGTTCATAATAATGTTTTTTATGTAACATAATTTACCTACAGCAGTAATACGTATTGTATATAATGACATGTAAATCTTGATGATTTTCTTGATAAAAGTTTTGAGGAAAAATTATGCTTTTATACTCATTGAACTTATTATGCAAACAATATCATAATTATTTTTAAATGTGATCAATAAATCAATCTGTGTACTGTCACATGCGCTTGTTGTTACTGACTTTGTGAAACAGTCAACATTCGAAAACAAGATTCAGCAGGGAGACGGCGCCATTATCGTACCGAAATACACAGACGCTGTTGAAAGAGTTGTCTCTTTCTCCATTCAAGTGAAATATTACAACAGACGCGAAATTAAGACACATCCTGAGAGGAAAAATATGGCAGCAAGTGTGTTTTTCCTGAAAAGAGCGCTTTGTGCAGAGGCTGCCCCCAGGCCAGGTCTTATCTGGCTCAGCGGGGAGGATGTGGTCAGTGCTGGGAGGCTTTGTTGATGGGTTGACTGGTGCTGGTGTTGGGGCTGTGTGGGATGGTGGTCATTGTTCCTGTGAGCCCAGGGTAGAAAACGTCTGGTGTTATGCAGAGAGCCCGCTCCTGTTGGGGGGGTATAATAAGAGCGAGGGTCCCCCGAGCGTTGCAGAGTCAGTTCTGTGAAGTTCTCCCAAACTGCGAGGACTCTGCTGCGTGACGACCGACCTCGATCTCTGATGGTAACGATCAGACTCGCTGCGAAGAGGCGTCATTGTCATTTGCAGAAATGTCTTTCAATGATTCCTCTTTACATTGCCAGGAGACTCAGTCTGACTTGGAGGTGATCTTAGAGTTCCTGGAGGAGTACTACAGACAAAGCACCGGAGAACATGGTAAGAAGAAAGGCTCAGAAGTTTAAATTCTAACCCGTAAAGACTCTTCGTCTTTGAGCAACCTTTTGCTCCCCCCCCCCCCCCCCCCCCCCCCAGAGGACAAGGTGTACTGCACTGCGGCTGTGGACGAAAGAAGTGCACCTGTGGATGATGGAGCGTCATGCGAGCGGCGATGGACGTACTGCGAGCCACCGGTGAGCATTGAAATGTTTGGATTTTGTCTTCTTTTTTTTTTGGTGCCCATATGAGACACTCTTATACAACTATTCTGCAATGTGACGTTCTTCTGTTGATTCTCCTTCCATTCAACGCACATCAAGCCTGAACCGCAGCCATTCCTGGCACACGACGCCCCGCCAGCCCGCTGCCAATACACAACAGCAACACTATCTGAGTCACTGCCAAACTGTGTATCAACAAGACAAGCATCCAAACACCAGGCCGCAGCGGCGGGGAGTGGTGAGTTCTCCTTTTTTCGGTTCACCAGATACTGTTATTACCCCGGTCGCTAGTAGCCTGGGGGAAACAATACCAAGAGAGCAAATAAGAGACCTTCCCTTTACCGTAATAGAAAACAATGGAGCTGTGAATGGATTGAGCTCAGGAGCTGTGTTTACATATCTATCAGATAACTGCAGCGTTTACAGCTTCAGCTTTTGTCGGGGAATTGCTGCATTTGAGGAAATGATTAACAGTTACCAGCACTAACTGCTTCAGTGTGGCACTGCAGCTGTGATATTCCCTGAATCCCCTTTTCTCTTTGGCTGCAGGTAGAAAGGTGCGACTCTTTCACTTTCTCTTCGAGATGCTGGAGGATCCAAACATGGCCCACTGCGTGTCCTGGGTGCCGGCGGCCGCCGGCGTCTTCCGGTTCTCCTCCCGGAACAAGGACCAGGTGGCGGCACTGTGGGGCCAGAGGAAGGGCAACAAGAGGCCCATGACCTACCAGAAGATGTCCCGGGCCCTCAGGAACTACGCCAGGTCCGGGGAGATCTTCAAGGTGAAGAAGAAGCTCACCTACCAGTTCAGCCAAGACACCCTGATGCTCCTGCGGAGATGTGTAATATAAAATTGATTTTGTGTTGCTCGTATCATGCTCGTATAAGACTATGACGTGCTCTGTTTTTAATGTCTAAACTTTAAATTCCTCATTTTTTCCAATATTAGTTTGAACAATTGCTTTGTTGCCTCGACAGTTTCTAATGTAAATAATACAAAATAAATAAAGAAAAGATATTTTTACTTCACTGTTACAGTTTAAAGTGCTTGTGTTATTGGAGGTGAATTTGAGAGTTGGGGGAGATTATTGATAAAACCTTCAGTGAATGTCAACTGATGTCAAATCAATTTTTTAGCTTTAAGTTGACAGGTGTATACATTTAATCCCTTAGCATGGGGTAAAAGAGGAACGAGGAAAAAAGGGGGGTCATGTGTAGATTTAAAAAAAACGCAACATTTTTGAAAGACAATAACGCAAGTTTTATGTAGAATTAAGCGACAATTCTCATGAACTTTAATCCATAGATTCTGAATCGATTACTATTTAGACAAAGACACATTCACTAAGCCAATTAAGATCTGGCTCACGTGTCAACAATGTCCCACTGCGGCCGAATCCTGTTAAAAACAATTTGTGTCAGATGTCATGCATATTCCCTGAGCCTTAGTGTGAATATTTCTCCCGTGTGTTGTAGTTGTTGATGGCTGATAGAAACCAGCGGGTGTCAGTGTCGTGCCTCTCACGTCCTCAAGCGTCTCGCCCGTGAGGCCTGACCTCATGGCTAAATGGCCCCTGTGATGTGAACCCTCGGCCGTCCCGGGCAATACCAAATGGTTTTGTGCTCTTTGTAGTGGACGCACATGATGCTTCCCTAAGCCTAGTATTTACTGCTGGAGGCCACTCTAAGTTATAAATGGGGCAAACTGAGCTATAGTTGTCTGCTTACCAAGAAAGGCCACATACTTCCAGTCGAGTAACGAAAACAGTCTTTCTGAGGAAAGCGTATGCTCTTAATTTAAGGCTTCCACTTCCACACGACACGCATCAGCACGGTGTATAGATCTAATTTCGTAGATCTTCCCACATGATGTGATTGTTCAAGCAGCGATGGTCCATTTCTGACAGCAGAAAAAAAGGGGGCTGCATTCCTGCTCACAGACTGAACCCACGGACTCAAAAATAGAGCGGTGCCTCGCCTTCGCCGTCCCGCCGTCTGAAGAATTAATTGTGCATGTTTCAAGTGCTTCTTCCACTCGTTGAGGTCTTTGACATTCTAGGAACCGCACACGTGGAGAAGTTTCATTGTGTCGGTTTAAAAACGACTCCGGCCTTGTTGTTGCAGCTCTCTGCCTCCTTGTTTACTCATCGCGACCTTACCGGAGGACACACGTGCTTTGTCACTCGAGGTCGGACGCGCCCAAAAGATTAATTAGGCCCAAAGTAGCCACTTTGATGACATAATTCACAACGAAATGACTCTTCTCATGTCAGATACACATGTCAAATGTCAAGGTTTATGAGAGCGTCTAAGTATAGGCCATACAACCACCGCCCGCTGTTCTTGGACAGCTTTCCTCGCGGATTAAACGGGATATCTGGCATCTGGCATCGCTGCGCGCGTGTCATCTCAAACTTTTCTTTCATAAAAGAAATCCAAAGATTCTCCAAACGTGTTGTACATCATCTGAGCACAACGCGACACCGTCGGAGAGAATGACATCAGCCTTGGACCTGTGACTATGTGACGACACCTTTCCCCTTTTACATCCCACCACCTGATTTCCCAGCCTCCTCCCTCTTCACCTACTTCTGTAGCGCAATCATAATAATAATAGAGCGGTCACCTCCGATGCCCCACCGGCAGCGCTGGAACAATTCTACTAGTACTGACAGCAAACCTAGTCTAAGTTAATTCTGATTTCACAAAGAATAGGAAGCCATCAATACTTAGAGTTTATGAAATTAGTGCACACCTTCGGAACTTGTTAAAATTAAAAAATATATGTATTATTACTCAAATATGATATAAATACACTGTATCTTATCTAGAAAGCATAATGAACGTGGGCACTGTAGTTTATTTCGGGGCGATCCCACACACACCAGCCTGCAGCTTTAAATACTTGCCAGGACACTAAATCTGCAGCCACAAATAGATCCCCAATACATAATTTACTTGTGTTTGAGTGCCATTTGTTAAAACTACGGTGCCTTTCCCTCCAAGGAAATAGTTTGGCCTTTAAAAAAAAGAAATCATGACCCATTATTCAAGATTTACATGTGCTTTAGATGCTAATGAGCTTAGCAGTCACTAAACAGAGCTATCCGATCTGTTTAAGTAATAGATCTGTTTATTCGGAGGATTATCGGACGCCAAAAATACGGTGCAGAAGTTTATGACAGTCTGAGACAACTTGGCAAGTTTTTTTGTTTTAATCTTTCAGTGCGACCATCGGGAGGTAACTGGTGGAAATGCATGCGTTCAATTTGCCAGAGCCTGATGATGTTGTGTTGCAGCAAAAGTTGAGCTATGGGTTCAACTTTCCGGAGCTCTGTGTTGGTGGAAGTCGGAACGTCTTGATTTGATCTTTTCAACAAGCACAGATAATATTGCTTTAATAGTTAAGGAAAAAATGACAACGCAGGTTTAATGCCAAGGTCGAATAAAAAAAAAATGTACTCGCTGTTGCTCCTGCTGTAAAACGCTGGCACTAGTGGGTAGTGATGCTGCACTCATTGTAAAACAGAGCTCCGCTGTCATGTCCAGAGAGGAGGAGCGTGCCACCTCTCTATATAAGGCCTGAAAGCCTGTCCCCCCCCCCTGTATATGTCACTGGTCCTCTCTCCTCCCCCACTGAGATTTCCAAACCGTATCCCTGTGCCCTCCTCATCTCCTCATCACTGCGGTCCGAGGGGTCCCAGAGGTTTTTTGGTCTGCCGCCGTCCTGTCCTATCTATCATCCCCCTCGCCCTGCTGGACCGAGAGGACGCCGACGCGTTACCCGGCCTCCCGCAGAGAGTCGCCCCGCTGAAGGCATCTACGTACCGTACCTGCAACTTGTTGACTCCTCGCCGCTTTTCTTGGGACACGGCTCAAGATGCCAGAGCCCACAAAGAAAGGTAGGAGTGTTGACAGTCAGGATGGAATTAGCAGGCTAACATCTTGGTTTAATTGATTACATTTTTTTGATTGATTAATTGAGTTTACACTGAGGTGTAACATGTTTCGAGCAGTTCGGCTTTGTCGTTTCATGTTTGCCTGTTTATTGTCTTTGACTGAGGGCAGCAGGCAGGTTATGTTTGCTGCAGGGAAGCTCCATCACTTCAATAGCTCGCCTGCCAGCTTGTTCATGGAAATCCTCAAAGTGACTTTGACAGTGGTGTTGTATTTCGGATGCATGCGTGTTTCCACCATCCTGGGGGGCCGGAGAAGATTTGAGGTTTACGAACAGATACTATTGTTGCTCCGGGGGTTTGACGCGTTGGTGATGCAGCTGGGGAAAAAGACGCGATGATGAAGCGCAGCGGTGGAATGTTGATGAGTGCCGAGCCAGACACGAAACCCGTGGAGGATGATGCAATTGGGATGAACTGAGCGACGGTTGGGCCTCGGGAGGATGAATAATAACTTGACTGTAGTTGTCTCTCTGATGACTAAGGGATTGGGGCCAGTTTGGACCCCTCAGACCTGCCCTCCACTCACAATTCGAGACCATATTTAACCACCCACATCATCTTAACCCATCCCCGGTCCCGCCCTCAAGTTCTCGACACCATCACGCCATTCATCTGCACCATCATGTCCATCAACATTCCCTTTTAATCTGGTCTTGTCTGTCATTACGATATGGTATTACTACCACCCTCCCCATTAGCTCTGCTCTTTGAGGGGGGGGGGGGGGGGGTCTGCCGATGAACTAGATATGCCCTTGTAGAGGAAGAGGAACATTTTGTTTGGATCTTGGAAATCTTCCTGATGAGAGCTGATACACGTTTTTTAATGAACCTTTTATCCTAGAGGACCTTTGATCTCCCCACACGTCAGGTTTCTTTTTCATTTGCACATACAGGCGACACTATCACTTCTTTGTACAAACAATATCTTACTGCATCTGTGCTGGAATATCCTCCTATGGTGATTTCTTCCTTTGTGTTTCTCCTCAGAATTTTTTTTTTTTTTTTTTTTTGGGCCCAGCCAAGAATTAAAGGTCCAAGTTGCCTTTGGGGAAAATATATGTTTCCTAACATTGGGAAACATTGAGAAAGTAGAGATTACAGTGTGCGTGGGTCTATGAAGGCAATTCCAATGTCAGTTGCAGGATCTAAAACCCAAGAAAACCCCAACATTTTTGGGAGGATACCCAACATTCTTTGGTTTTCCCCCAGTACCCTTGTTGGGTCAATCCTGGTCAAGACAATGTGGGGATTCGTGGCAGCCAGAAGAAAAGCATCTTGACCTCTAGCAGCACCTTTGTACAGTTAATTTTGTACAGAGCAGATGCCCTCAACATTGATCATCCACTGCCATAAACATCTTTGATCCCCTCAGAGACAATGCCGTGGAGAAATAGAGGCAACAGATTCCAGTGGGCTGCAAACACTACCCATAAATAGCTGCACAGCCCAGGGCAGCAGATAAATGAGGGGAGAAAAGTATTGTTCTTTAAATGAGTCTAAACAGCTGAGGAGGAGGAAGCCAGGGCTGTTGTTGTAGACAGCCCACTCTCAAGCCTTTAAAAAGTCAGAACCAGAGATGACGGACGGGTTGAGTCGCCCGTGGATCTCTAGGGACCGGGATTCTTGTCCCCGGAATAGTTCAGAATGAGTGCACTTTTAATCCTCATCCCTTGTTCCCTGCCATCTCCCTCGTCGCCACCTAACCCCTCCTACCCTCTCTGCGGCACACGCCAGAACAGACACGCCCCGCCGCCCTCCATTAAGGATGGATCACTCAGAGGTCGCCCGCGTCCTTATAAAAACATCTGACACTGTCCACGGTGACTTTACAGCACAGCAACTAAGTTTTCACGTCATGCGATTCTGAGATTTACTGTCACCATGGTCCTTCACTCTCCCTGGGTTTCTGTCCTCTGATATTGCTGCTATGTGTCACAGAACAACACCTCGTAAATCAAACCGTGCTAAAAACACAAGAGGAAAGGCCTGTCAGCAGCTAATTGCCTCTCACCTCTCACCCCGCACACAGGGTCATGGGAGTCCCTTTCCTGACCAGAAGGAGCAGTAAACAAGGCGTCATAGTAAAATACAAAACAAGGACATTTGTATCATCAATTTAAAGCTCAACATTATAAAAGTAATAACAGTCTATATTAGGAAAAATGAAGCTGTCGTGGTTTGCCCCTTGTCGGAGCCTGTGTGAGCCCTTCTGTCTGCAAGCCAGCGGGGGCAACAGCTGAAAATACCTGCAGCCCCGTCAGCTGCACTGGAAGTCCTCCGAGGTAAAACAAAACCTTTCTCCACTCTCATTATCCCGGCGGTGATGGGACAGAGAGCGAGCAAGGCTCATTCTCGGGTGCATGATGTGACCCTCCAGGATTGTGGCCCGGTGGCCAGCGGCACATTGTTTTGAAGTGAGGTGGGAGAGTGGCTAAGTTTGACGAGGAATGCTCAGGGGGAATTATTGCAAACGGAGGGATATCAGAAGCTGAGAAGCGACAGGAGAGAACGGATGGCAAAAAGGGTGCATAGTCACGGGACGTACAAGGAGTTAGGGTTGCAGTATTCTTAGACTGGCGACAAAGTCTTAGTCAAGGGAAGAAAGGATTTTCGCTTTAAGGGGGGCCTCGAGTCTTGATTGTGTTATGTAATGAGAAGACAAATATGTTTGGACTTCCAGGAAATACAAGGAGAAAGTGGGGGAAATTGAAGTTTTGTTTCTCCGATCTGTATTTTGGGAAATGTCTTAGATGTCCATGTATATATTTTTGAAATGTGTCCAGTGCACTCCCCCTCAAGAAAAAAAGGCTAATGTGCCATGGAAAAGGTACGACTAATACTACTTACAGCAAAGAAAGACAAGGTTTGAAAAATAAAGGATGAAGATTATTTGACGTGAGGAAACACAATTATCCTTATTTCCTTATTTCTCCTTTTTATTTAAACTACTTAAGTGCAGTATTTGTCCTACTAAACTCCACATGAATGATTGATCGAAGCGTTGAAATTGGAGGCCTGACTTGTTGATAGCACACACTGCCACAGCACGAGACATGGACATAATCAGGTCATAGACTGTCACCGTCAGCTGTTTCAGCCCATTCCTCAGATTACGTCAGACTTTGACGCAGAGGATCGCTGTTCGCTTCCAGCCAACCATGATTTAATTTAACCATAGTCTAAATTCTTTAGGATGATCTGGCCTCTTCTCCGTGAGTGTCTACTGATTGACATCTACAGCCCGCCTTGTCATTTGTCATGTTTATTCACTATGATAGAGAATGAATTACGGTGGGAAGAAGCTATGGAGACGTCTCTGCTGGATGTGTGTTAATGGTTAATAGACGACGATTATTATCTACATTATCCACCGAAACCCAAAAATTTCAGCTGACCTCACGTTTCACTTCTTTAGCTGCTGTAGCCTTTTTGAGGAGGTGCAAGTCATCTACAGCACCTTCACGTGTAAGGTCCGATGCTTTGCAACCCTCTACCTCTTCTATGCTCAAAAGAATCTAAATCAATCTTAGCACGGACAATAGATTCACTGGCCTCTCCAGATGTTGCATGACATGTCTGAAGCTCCCATGTGTACCAGACAACGTCTGGCGGCTCCACTTCCTTATTAACCCACTAATAACGAAAGAGGTTAATTGTTTAACCCCTGTCATAGCATGGCCCGGGGCTGTATGGATTCTATTGATGTGCTGAAACCCTGCACTGAATCCTGTTACATGTTTTGAAACTTGCATGCTACAATGTTTCTGTTGCTGCCCGTCCCCCCCATCATTAGCTCCATAAGTCTAGACGAAGAGGGGGGCAAACAAATGGTGCGTCATCTGGGGGCCTTCATCATAATCAGTCAAGACTACGCGGTGTCTTCGCTTGAGGAGTCAGTAATCCAAGGCAAAGATGATCAGGCTTAGGGGTGAATGGAGATCAATAAAACGGGTCAATGTGCTCAAATTGAAGGACATTTCTTAGTGATTGTGTTGATTGCATTAGAGAACAAGAGATCTTGATGTCCTGTTTGACAGTTTGATGTTTTTCTTTCTGTAGATGAGATGCCAAATGGCCAGGCAGAAGGTGAGTGGACGGCAACAGACATCTGATCTCCCCCTGTCACCTCACAGTCTAGCAGATTATAGCTGCACAATGTTTGCACTTGAGCCGACATAGGATCGTCCATATTAGGCTTAAAAATACTGGTAGAGTTGAGTCGCGCAGTTTCATCAGAGAGTATACCTGCGTCAACCCGAGCACGTCTTCACGTGTAACATAACGACCACACTTTGGCGTGAACGCGCAAACACGGCCGCACAGGAGTGTAAATGTGGAGCCAATAGTCGGCAGTGCCGATGTGCTGCTGTGCTCCAGAGTAATCTGTGGCGACGACCAAGCTGTCAGCAACTCTGACATTCCTGTCGCCGGCCAGCTGATCCCCCTCTGTTGATTCAGCTGACGCCCCCCCCCCCCAGCCTTCTTCCCATGTGAGCAAGGTACTGGCATGCGACTGCCCTTTCTGCCGGTGCTATAGGCTTTAACCTTGGAGCTTCAGCATCTTGAGGTTCCATGGCGGGGGGAGCTCGGCTTTTTAGGGTCTGACTAAGAATGTTCTTGTAAGAAAAACTTGTCAGTAAAAATTAGATTTCTTCAGGGTGATCTAAGAATGCCATTCAGATAAGTTTCATTACTCTTACATTACTTGTGTTACTCAGCCAACAGCCTTCACAGTGAAGCTACTCTCTCCCACTGTGAAGGGAACCAGGTGAATCCTGGATTTCAGTGGTTAAGTTTAGACGAGCTGAGAAGACATTTGTAAATACCAAAATGAGAGTTGACAGTTTGCCTAGCAACAGACTGAACTGCTGCACGTTGCGGCTGTGACGCAATCGCTGAATTTAAAGTTGTATTCCCTGATACAACAAGTTGCGTATCTGCCCACGGACAGAATAGGATGATATGTAGTATATGTACAGGTAACTTCCATTTCAGTGCATTCCTTACATTGCCAATCCCGCTGTACTTTTAAAGTGAGAGGCTCTAACACAATTATTATGTGTTATAGTAATAATGTACAATAATATATAATATATAATGAATGCACAATACGGCGTGACAAAGCATGACCCTTCCAGCTGGTGTTGCACTGGTGGAACCAGCAACTACCACTACAACACAGTGTTGACAGAGTGGTATAATCCGACCGTCATAGAACTTTAACTCAGTTTGTTTATTAATGTTCATATCAACAAATGAAAATCAATGATTTTGGCGAAACCTCTAATTTTAACCTCATCTTAAAGTATTAACAGCACATTTGGTATATTTTCAAACAGCAAAAAAAGGTAAATAATGCAATATATATAATCTAGGGTTGTTTTTTCCCCTGTGTGTGTTATGTGTATATATGTATATATCAATGGTCCATAAAAAGTATGACATTTTGTGATAGAGTTTGAGTGCTGACACACAGGCAGGTGGGTGTATGTGTGTGTTGACACACATTTGTGTGTTTCCATCTGTTTGTGTGCAATGGCGATTGTCTGAGTGCAAGAGACTGAGAGAGCTGTTGCAGATGCTGAAGCTTTGTGCTTAATCAAAAAGCAGCTGTTCCATCCACCATTATATTTGTCACATGCTCAGAAAGTGTTGCCCCAGAAAGTAACGCCGCTCCGCCCCTACCTGAGATTACCCTGGAAGTGTCTCCGCCCCCAGGTGGGTAACCCTGACGAACGCCCCCCATCACTTTCCGCAGAATGTTTCAGTCGTTTGCACATCACACTCACATCACGTGTTTGGTGTGTGTGCCATCACAATTCTTTTTTATTTTATTTTACTTAATTCACTCTGAGAGGCCTGAAACTGCACTTTTCTTGCGGAGGTATGATTTTTCTATACACTGTATGTTCACGCATTAAAGTAAATTAGGTTAGCGTTAAGTAAGCCACCCCACTGACCGTGCACAAGTCCACATACCCGCACTGCTCTACGTGTACCTGCCTTGGGTCTTGGGGCTGTCACTAACTAATGCTGTGGCTGTGGTTGTATTTGTGTGACTGTATTATATAGCGAGTCATTACACAGGAGTGTAATTATGCAGTGAAAGGATTGGGGAAGTTGGGTTTTCCTGACTCAGTCAAAAGCAAATATGCAAATATGGAGCGGTAAAAGGGATAAAAGTAAGTAAAAGATTAAGAGCAAGAAAAAATATTGACGTGAAAGAAATTTAATCAAAAAGTAATTTGATACTGGATTTAATCTTCTAAAAATTCATGCTGCTTTTTATTCAAAAGGTTTAGAGACTTTTGTCAATTTCAAGCTTCCATATGCTGGACATACAATCTGGTCATCAAATAAAATCAGTCAGTAAATCCCTGCCTTTTTGATCGCTTTACAGTATAGATATGCTATGACCAGATACAGAAGCTAATCCATTGTCATACCCAATCACAACACCAGAAACTGTGGCATAACACATAATAATTCAATAATTTATCGTCTGTATTTGGGAGGTTTAATTGGCCTTGAGAGGACCCCAAATGACGATTGTGGCTATCTGGTCAATAGATATTTATACCCAGCTCATTTTGAGCAAGCATTTTCTTGCAAGGCATAGTCTTGCCTGTGTTTGTGCCTGATGCTTGCTGCTCCAGCCTGGCGCTTTGTCTGCTGTACAGAGGCGGTAGCAGAGGGGAAAGAGCCAGTAGAGACTGTTGGGAAGAAACCAGAGCCCCCTGAGCCTGAGCCGTTACAGGCTGTGGTGGCTCAGGAGCAGAGTCCCACAAGTGAGAATGGCTCAAACCAGCCGCAGCCTGGTGGGGTTGAGGTGAAAGAGAAAGCAGAGTCCGCAAACTCTGCTGTAAAGGAAGAGGGCCCTTGCCCTCCCCCAAAACTTGGTAAGTATTCATCTTCAATATGAATCGGTCCAACATCTCTCCTTGTTAGTGTGAATGTATTTATACCGCCAGCAAATCAATTACTATTGAAACAAGACCTGATACTAGTTATTTCAGTTGCATACTCAGCTTCGCAGCTCGACAAAAAAACTGCCCCTTTTTATCTTTTTAGCGAATGAACCACAGTTACTTCCCTGCAGAGAAGGCTTCGGACTTTTCTCTCACTGACTGGAGCCATGCATTGATTTATAATTTGCTTTTAAAATAATGCCCTCATTCCAACTTGGCTTTAACGGCATGCCGACTTCAAAGACAGAAAGTTTGCACACAGCTCATTAGGGACCTCATGGTGCACTGGCACAGTAATAGTTGGTGATTATATATTTTTGAAGAAATACAGACTTATACATAAGGACTTAAAGATTAAGTACTGAATATACCCTGAAATAGGTGATGCTATTTGTGTGCAAGGTGAGTCACCAAACTTAATTCAGTATTATATAATCTGAATCAACGTACAGTATACTGTAGTTAGAATAATAAGCAAACACGCATACATTTATAGGGTTGACTAGGCAGTCTATTAGTTTCCTTCCATCAGTTCAGTTTGCATAGTATCTTCAGGTGAATTGATACAGTTCTGCCTCTACGAAACTCAGATTCTTTGAAGTAACACAAGTTTTCAATTTTTCCCTACTAATTTTCATGATACACATGTACATGCACTGCAGCGCCAGAGAGCTTGTGCTTTTGTTATGGCAGCTTGAGAAGCTTGAGGCAATGAGTACAATGAGCAAAACATTTTTCACACATTCATGATCACACTGTCCTGTCTCAGTCATACAGTAGCAATGTTTTCATAGGGCACATTCCTCCTGTCCAAGAGCTGCATGTCACGATCCATTTAAAAGTCTTGTGTCGCATGTGGTCGATGGTCTTGTTGGCCTGCCAGTCTTGTGTCTTGTTGGCCTGCCAGTGATGGACTTGGAGCTTTTTGATAGGTGGGTCTATTTTTCCGTGACACGTTTATTGCAGATGATGATCATGAAGCAGCCACTACCCCATCCCCAACACCCCAAGCAGGTTGGTACCCATATCATCCCTTACGACTTCCTGATTTATTCCGGTTGCAAAAGAGCACTCAGCATCACTTCGACTCAAATCAATGCCCATCAACTCAGAAGTGCTTGGAAAATTCTGAGAGGAACACTGAAGTATTGAATTACAAGCTAACATTTAGTTTTGTATGGCAGTGTCGGTCAGTCAGTCATATTTTTAGGTCACATTTTTGATCCACTAGTCACAAAAATAACATGTTGGGTTTGTATTTTAATCTTCAACAGCTGAAATGTAACAACAATTTTTTGTACTACATATGTTCATGTCGAATCAATAAATATCCCCATGTATGTCTGTATGTCAGTCATACATGTACTAAATGTATGATTTCCACATGCAAAATGCCACAGAATAATTCCTCCAAGCACATCAACCTTTATTTATTTATGTATTTCAAATGAAGGTATGGATATGACAATGATGTGTCACATGTATATATTAGAAATAAATACATGGATGTTTTTTGTGTTCATGCACATTAACATAAATGCACTCAACTGGTTAATTTGAATAGGCTATTTGTAAAATATTGTGTATATATTAAGAGGAAATGACATTGAATTTCAGTTTTTTGTTTATGTTTCTTTGTCCCAGAACAGTTTGTCATCACTCCAGCCCCTCATATTACAATATGAATTTTAAAACATCGAAGTTTGGTTTGATTTCTAGCCTCTGTACAAATCATGCTAACAAAATGTTTCAAATTGCTCTCGGCCGCGAGAAGAGTAGATGGGTATTTCTTTTTAATTCTGATATACTTACTTTGTTATTTGCTTTGTAAAATACTCAGACATTTGGGAAATTTGCTTACTCCCTTTCCCTGAAGCATTATGGGGGCCCAAAACTAGCTGTATGCTTAGTGTTGCTAGCTTAAACACTGGAAACAGAGGCAGGGGTAATAACTTACATTTGTCAAAATTAAATGAAGGATGTTAATAATTAAAAGCAATTTGTACAAAAGACAGAGTTGTAAGAAGGCACTTTTGATGGAGCTAGGCTAACATAACTTTCCCTCTGCTAAGCTAGGCTAAACACCATGCTTCATTATCACCAGACATACTGAAACAAAAACGGTATACATCTTGGTAAACCAGCAAGTTGACAAAATGTCTGAGTATTCAAAATTGTATTTCTTATATTTTAAAATAGGTTTATAATTTCTATGTCACCATTTGTGAATGTCTCAGAGACGATCCTCGATGCTTCCCATTAAAAAGCTGAGTAAAGCAGCTGCATGCGGTCAAGTAAACCAGTATTAAATAAAGTACACTTGCCTAAAATAACCAGTTGGTTGAAGCCTTTTGTCATGTAAAATAAACTTAATGATAAATGATATATTTCTTACATGTGGCTTGTCCAAGTTGTACAGCCCCCCTGACTTTGTGCTACAAGCCACAAATTGAGCCACAACGATGAAATTTGCTCCCCTCTCAGTGGCTTCAAACAATATGTCTTGGTTTTGAAAGAAAAACATTTCACGGTCGAGATATAAATTAAATGAAAATGATAAAAGGGAGCATGCAGCCACCAAACTTTTGAATGGAAAGCATCCAATGGCCACTCACCTCCACACTGATGTAGACACAACATTCATCAGGCCATCTTAAGTGGCTGAGGTTATCCTGATTAATTCCAATGATAACTGTGCTTTCTTCACAGAAGATGCCAATTCACTCAAGAAACTCTCAGTTGATCTACCTAGTAAGATCCCTCTGTTAAACACTACCACTATCTCAGTACCAACCAAACCAGTAGCTTAGTCTAAATCCAAACCACCCGCTGTCTGAACATTAGGAAACATGTTGTACACATGTTTATTTCTAGATGTTTTTCTGTGTGTCTAGAATTTAGCTTTTTCAACGTAAAGAAGAGAAGTTGTTCCAATTCTCCTTTCTAACATATTAATATACACCCATTAATGGACTGATGTTGTTTTCTCTTTTTAATTTTAAATATTAAGGTGCTTTACACGGCCATGTGATTTTTGTTTTCTGTACAATTCGAATCAGTCTTATCTAGGTTTTGCCCTATCAACCAGAAATCCTTGAGTAATATTAAATATAGTCTGACAGCAAAAACAACAACAATAATTAATATGTTTAATCGTCAGACTTTTGAATCAGAATTCCTTGGATCAATGCTTGGAAGTAATTGGAAGTAATTGCTTGTTGGTTACTTTTTATGAGTGTGTGCCTGCTTCCTTGGACTTTACAGTACTATTCCTTACAATATGCTGTAAATTTCTTTCTGTCTTTGTTCAGATGATAGCGTCCCTGTGTCAGCCATGGGGAGAAAAGACTCAGGTAATAAAGTAGTAGACGAAAAAAAAAAGGTTAAATATGTTCACTAATTTGTCTAAAGACTATGTTGTGCAATATGAAAAATTCTCTTTTCCTGAAATGTTATATGTCCTCCTTGCCACCTATAGGGCATGATGAGGCTTTTGGACGAATTAAATGTTTTCAAAATTAGCTGGCAGCTTTTGATAAACAAAAATTGGTCAATGGCAAACTTGCATAAAATGTAGAGACAGCCTCGGAAAACATCAACAACATCCCTCATGAGATCTGGAAACAACAAGAACAGTGTGATGTATTCACAGTCATACCTCCAGGATCGCACTGAAGAGTGGAGCATCAGGAAGGGTTTTCATAAAAAAATCACATTTTGCTGAAAATGTCCTTAAAAACACGTCCTGCAAAGGAAATTAGCCCCCCTTTCTGTGTTTCATATTGTCTGTGTCATGCTTTCCATGTTGCAAAGAGCTTAAACTCTGCTGGTGTATGTGGTGTGATTGTTGAAAGTGAGAAAGCGTCGGCCTTTTAGTCTATCTTTGTACTTTTACTGTGGTAAAAAATTTCAGATGAAACAGAAAAGGTGGGTTTCTTAATATAATATTCTTACACAATGGCATTGGAGATCTGTGGGTCATGTATTTGTTTCTCCCAACTGAGCAGTGTGGTCTCTGGGAGATGGCCAGGCCCCAGAGGACCCGGACAAGCCCATTGACACCCCACCACTGTCCACCCTGCTGATAGAGAAACCTCAAAGTGCCACTGTCCCTGTGGGTGAGTAACAGCACAGCGGATAGGTGTTAACAAAAAAATTCAAATGGACAAAAACCCCTGTACTTTCTGTGTCCAAAGGTGGAGACATCACCTTCGTTGCCAAGGTGGAGGCCAAAGATCTGCTCCGCAAACCCACCATCAAGTGGTTCAAGGGAAAATGGATGGATCTGGCCAGCAAAACAGGGAAGCACTTACAGTTGAAAGAGACCTTTGACCGATTCACCAAGGTACTGTACGCGAAGGCAACTCCCCCCAACCCCCTATTGCCATTCATGAGTTTGTGAGCACCACACTACATGCAAATGGTGCGACTGTACCAATTCCTACATTTCCCCCCTTGGCAGATCCACACATTTGAGATGCACATCATCAAGGCCAAAGATAACTATGCTGGGAATTACAGGTGCGAGGTCAGCTACAAGGACAAGTTTGACAGTTGTTCCTTTGACTTGGAAATCAAAGGTTTGTCAAAGCAACAAAGTGCAATATATTCGTCTTTGCAAACATGGCGAAAACTTAGACAGCAAATAAAGATGGATGACTCGTCTCCACTTCACTTTTGGAGAGCTGCCATGTCGTCCATCTTTATGTGCCGTCTTTGGAGGAAAATAGAAGAAAATGCTGACTAGTGTTGTCACTGTTTTGCAGAAGTTGGACAAGGCTCACAGAATATTGATATTCGATCAGCTTTCAAAAGAAGGTAATAAAAAGAATGTGATGCAACTGAAAGACATGTTGACATTCGGAAGACGTCGACAGCGGCCATTTTGAATTCCTTTTTCAACAGCTCTCCCTTTGTTTCTCTTCAACTGAACATCCTATCCTGAGACAACAAGAAAAGAAAAACAATGAACATTTCACCTTCAAATAATATTAGATATTGCATATGTGTGACACGGTGGTTGTGATAGTGTCATTAACCTTTTGTAAAGGTAATTACAAATCAACCAGCCTACTGGTTGAAAGGCCAACACTTGCATTTTTAAAATCCCCATACAAACAATGTGTCTGGAAAGCGACGCAAAGCATCCCAGTTTCATTGCATTATCACAATGTTGCGGCTTGGTAATGTTGTCTCAACATTGCCTCAACATTGTGGCAATATTACATGGGACAGCACTTGATTTGTCTTACACAAACCACCTTATTTCGATCTTTTATCCTGAAAAGGCAAAAGAAAGGGGATTTTGTGTAATGACCAATCGTGTTAGATTGGAGCTAACACGTTGACGTCAAAGTCTTTGCTTTGTGTTGCTCTTTTAGCATTGTTTTCTAGTGCTTGTATCAGTTTCACCTCTGATTAAATCTGTATTAATCTCTCCTTGTTAACAACAGCAGTGAAGGACAAGAAGATGCAGGGGAGCTTGACTTTAGTGGTCTACTTAAACATAGGTGAGAATCACATCCCAACCCGGATTGGGTTTTGTCCTGTCCTTCCAATTATTTGATAAATTTGGTTTGTATTAGGCCACCGTATGAGTGGCAGGTACATTTCTACTTATGGTGCATTATGCTATACCAGGGGTTTTCAAAGTCTGACACTGTGGGCCCCCTCCCCCCCATTATCACTTCCAGTCTGTGACTGTCAATGGATCACTTTGAAACTGAAGAAAACTTCAAAACATAACGAGTTTCAGGCAAGTTCCGGAGATATGAGGAGCATCTTTTTGATGATCTGTAAGCAGATTTCTGATGGGCATAGGGCATAACTATATCATTAGAAAGTGTAGGTCACAGTAAATCTAAGAGTATGTGTATCGTGTATTGCAAGTGCCAATTTTGATAAATATTGCAGCAATTATATGCTAAAGTTTGAACGCATTTTATTATCCTTTCAGTTAACACTCTATCTTTGTCTCTTCCCCTGCACCTCCCCCAACTCTCCAATGCCCCACAACGAGGCGTGTCTCACAGTTTGAAAACCCCTGTACTATGCCAAAGCTACTGTGGTGGTTCAAAACAAACACCATAATGCATATTTGCATATTTGAGATGATACAGTGGAGCGTTCAAGTGTACAAGAGTACAAATAGACCTAGGCAGTGACACTGTTCCCCAGCGAAATTATACATTTATTTTGGGCTTGTCTCTTCTTCTCCCCTACATATTCAGAAATCAAAGGTTAGTACAGAGAAAACCATAAGTTTTAAAATGATTAGACCTTACTGCGGGTGAGTACCGTAATCCTGTAGAGTCCCCAGCATGACATGTAGCTTTAGGAATTTGGACGAGCAAGAGTGTTGGCCTACTGTAGTACGGTAACACTTCATTTGAAGGCAGCATTCCAAACGGCTCTGTTAGCAATCGGTAATGATGGAAATGGGCCATTGCGTCATAAACACTCTGAGGTGACTGTTTTACATCAAGCTGTAAAATCAAATGTCACCTTTATGAGGCAAAGAGCCCCATTTTGGATCATTAACGGTATGCTAGTGGGCCATTGAGCAATGATGCCGTAAAATAGTGTTATCGCTACATTGTCGTTTTATTTCAATTTAGAAATACAAGACAAATGTCCACCATGTTTATTTTGGCCGTCTTGATAATTGCCTGAAAATAAACGGATGAGAAATACGCGCAGGAAAATGGAATAATGCTTTGTGCTGTTCACCTCTGATCTTTCAGACATTTGGGTAAATGTCTATGAAAGAGAGGACGGACTGGATGTTCTTTATATAAACTAATGTACAGTGTACACTTATGTGAAGGACAACATCTCCTCTAACATATCTGCTAACATCTACTATAGACATAAATCATCTAACGGTGAAGTGATCACTCAAACCAACAATAAACAAAGGGATGGGCCAGTTCATGACGCAAAAGGAAAGACACATTAAGGTCATTGTTAAAGATCTCTGTTGCAGGTTTCCCCTGAGTCCCTGCATGCTGCATATCAACGTGTTGTTACACAATAAAAGTCAAGAATAACGAACGTGTTGACACATTTACAGGAGTAATTTTCCTAACAGTGTAGAGAGGGCTTTAATAAAGCAATTCCATGTTTGTCGGGAAATATAATTTATAGAAAATATAACTGCAATTATCTCCAATAATAAATACCTTCCTTGTAGTGGTTTGTCGGGGGACTTATGGGGCTTTGGTTTTAAGATGCCTCCTTGTCTATCTTGAACACTTAAAAGGAAATCTTTAACATGTATTTTAAATAACATGCACACACAATTAACCCAGAACAACTTTTAGATAAATTAGGGAACACCTGTGTGTTTTTTTTAATAGTGCTGCTACCCTGTCACTGTTAACATGTGACTCCAGGGCCAATGTTAACACACAGGTAAACCACTCACCATGCCCATCCCTTTGTGTGACATGTCCTGAGGAAAGCTATGCAAGGCAATAGAATAACATTATTTCAGAGAAATATTATTCCAGTTAGAAAAAGTATGTTCAAGTAAGTCTCTGAGACCTGCGTGGAAATCTCCTACCCTTACCAGACCCTTCTCCTGGAGGTTAGGAAGTAGTTCCTCAGGACATGTTGCAAACACCAGCCTATGACTCCTTCCCTCACATTGTTCCTTTGTATACGGCACCGCTAGGGAGCCGAAACAGCAAGATGACACCCCAGAGGTGGATGTGTGGGAGATTCTGAAGGGAGCTCGGCCAGACGAGTACGAGAAGATCGCCTTTATGTATGGCATCACAGATCTGCGGGGTCTGCTGCGGAGGATGAAGAAGATCCCAAAAGAGGAGAAGAAGAGCGAAGGTAAATTAAAAGAGACATGTTTTGCTTTTTTAGCTTTTCCCTATATACTGTAGTTTTTTTGTGTATGTAAAAGATCTGGAAAGTTAAAAAGCCAAAAGTCCGTGGTAAAGGAAGCTCCTCTCACAAAGCCGGGTAAATCAAAACCGAGAGAACTAATCACAACAGAGTGGGCCATTTGGCCAATCAGAGCAGACTGGGCTCCATTGGGAGGGGGGCCTTAAAGAGACAGGAGCTAAAACCAAGCGTCTCAGACAGGCTGAAAAAGGTACCTGCTGGAATGGACATTCTGAGGAAGCTGATGTGTTTACTGAACATTAGAGCATGTAAACCTTTTCACGTAATAACCCACATTAAAATTATGAATCTGAATATGAGCATAATATGTCTCCTTTAAGCTGTGTTAATTTTGAAAAAAAAGTACTCAGTAGGTGAATATCAATATTTGTGCAGGAATATCGACCTTTGTTGTTAATGTGACCTTAATTTTGTCTCAAGCTTTTGCAAAGAAGCTGGAACCAGCTTACCAGGTGGACAAAGGTGGAAAGATCCGCTTGGTGGTCGACCTGGCCGACCCCACTGTTGAGCTCAAGTGGTACAAGAACGGACAAGAAATCAGGCCCACTCCCAAGTATGCAATGACCTTCTCTTCTGTGTGTCTCCGTCTGCTTCCTGTCAACACTGCAAAAATGAAAGGCATTTTATTTCTTTAAAAAAATGCTTTTGTTTGTGGCGATGTATTCATTTAGTGCTTCTCTGATATTACGTGCTTTCATGTTGTTGTTGCAATTCAAAAGCACAATGGTTCACATGTTTTATTTCCACACACAGAATTAAGGCATATCAAATGTCCCAAAACTTAAGTTTTGAATCCCTCTCTTTATGTCACTACAATGTGAACCATTGCCAGCTGATATCCAGTGAACAAATAACAATACCTCGACTCTAATGTGGCTCTTATCGGTTTCCACACAGACCCACGCACACACACACATATTACATACTGTAAATGCCCCCCGAGCTACATTTGGGTGTAATGCAGTGTATGATGTCAACTGTTGCCATTAACTGCTGTATATGTCCTTCTTTGTACAGGAAAAAGGCGGTACCTCCTTCACAGGTCTTTAACCAAGTCTGGCTTTGGAACAGATTTAGTAAATGCTAAATCACATCAATATTTATCATGTAGCAATCTTCTTATTTTGAAGTGACATGAAATCTTTTGCAGGTTTCTTTTCAGGGCAATCCTTATTTATTGATATAAATGTGAAGATTCAGGACTCATTTTAATGAGTGACAACAACAAAAAAGTTTTTAAGTTAAGATTGTTCAGTCAAATAAAATGTGGAAGGGGTTGCTCGTATTGACAAACAGACCCAACATTGTTGTTTTCCTCAGCTTCACCTTACAAAAGTATACCACTCAGTTCTCATAAGGCTAATACCAGTTATAGCAATAACAACCGAAAACACAATGGTTCAGCACTTGTTTATAGAATCATGGAATAGACAGAAAAGGTTATAGGCTCACAGACTTCTCGTGTTGTAAACTAAATAAATATTACAACTGACCTGATGCAAATTGACTAAAAGCATCTGTTCAAAGCCATTCAAAGTTAAAGCCATCTGGGAGGATATTGCTGTTTTCTGGTTTTGGTCTCCTGTGGCATTTTCTCGAGGGCTCCATCTTCTCGAGACCTCACTGTCAAACTCTGTCTGTTTCTCTCTTCTGAGCCTCTTCTTTGTCGTAACCCTGCTGCTGACTACCTTGTCTAGCCCATCCAGGCATGATGTCTCTCTGTCTTTTGTCTGTGTGTCCGTCTGTAATATTATGATGCTCCTTCCTCTCTGTGGCCCCATTCTGGCTCCACTGCCGACCTTTAGTCAAAGGAAGTAAGTCCATCAGTCTGTACTGTCAGTTTTGCTACAACCTGCCTTCTTTGTCTAGTCTGATTGTCTAGTCTGATTTCCTGGTTTGTATTTGGTGCATGTTGACTTGAACAATGATGATACAAAGTTTTGTGAGAAGTATAAGAATTATTGTATATTGGTAAGCATTTAGCCTCATGCATTTAGCCACAGCTTCTTTGGTTGAGCAGTGATGTGACTAATGGACTTGCTGTTTAGGTATATCTTTGAGCATAAAGGCACACAGAGGATCATGGTCATCAACAACTGCGGCATGAACGACGACGCGGCCTATTCCGTAGCTGCGGGAGACGAGAAGTGCACCACGGAGCTGTTTGTCAAAGGTATGTCGATGGAATGTTCACGTTATTGTAACTTGATAACCGATGTCTAAAAAACTAGACAGCGAATCTGACTCTTCTCCCTCTTGTCTCACAGAGCTGCCAGTGAAGATAGTCAAAGGTATCGAGCCTGTGAAGACAACAGTGAATGAGAGAATTGAGCTGGAGTGCGAGGTGACAGAGGAAGGTGCTCAAGTCAAATGGTAAATTTACTACTTCTACAATACATTCTATATTGTACGGTAAAATCACCAAATCACATTTTGCAGGTTGTTTTGCAAATCAAACGAGGCTTAAAACGCTCCTTCCTCCTTCAGGATGAAGAACGGTGTGGAGGTTCCAACAGGAGTGCGCTCCAGATACCGAGTCAAGAGCGAGGGAACCAAACACTTCCTGGTGATCGATGATGCCTCCAGAGAAGACACTGGGACATACTCCATCATGGCCTCTGGCGGCACATCTGAGGCTCATGTACAGGTCGACTGTATGTAGCATCTGGCCATTATTTCTTTTTTTTTACTTGCTTGCATGCTTTTGTGCACAATTATTTTTTGTTTTATTAATAATGTTCTGTTCCGTTCTACCTGTGTGCTTTTCTTTAGTGAAACCACTGAAGATCTACCAGGACCTGCAGGATATGAAAGTGTTGCTGGGTCAACCCATCGCCCTTCACTGTGAGATCTTCCCAGGCAATGTCCCGGGACGTTGGTACAGGAATGGACAGCTGATCCAGCCCAATGATCGCATCAACATCATACACAGAAATAAGTTTGTGCTCCCTCTTTAACTCAGTCAATCAAAAGCACTTTCCCGCAGCTGATGAGTAACATCATTTCATGGTTTTTCAGGATCCATCGACTTGAAATCGCGGCCGGCTCTCTTCACGATGCAGGAGATTACACTTTTATACCTGAGGGATATTCTCAGAGCCTCTCTGCCAAACTTCACATCATTGGTACAAACAAAAAATTATGCTTCCCAGGATTTTCCTTCCCTAAAGTTTTTCTATCTTTTCATGAACTGATTTCATTTTTGCAGACCCTCCAAGAGTGCACTTGGACAGCTTGAACTTCCCAGACAACACCGTGACAATTGTGGCAGGAAACAAACTTCGCCTGGAGATCCCCATCACTGGAGAGCCAGCACCCAGAGTGGTGTGGATGAAGGGAGAACGGGTGAGCTTTAATCTTTATCTTTAATCTTTAGCTTTTAATCTTTTTAATATTTTTAGTCTTGTAAAATATTAGAGTGTTTTCTTTTTTTTATGACAGCTCTATATATATGTAAGTCTCTGGATTTGTTTGGGACCTTTATCAACAGTGGATTAATACCTATTTGGAGCTCTCGGAGTATTTCCAGCTGCAGGACTGTGAATGTGGAATGGACTAAAAACAAATTAAAGTAGCTGTGTTTAGTGAAATAAGTCAGTCTTTAAAATGTCATCTGGCAGTGACTAAAGACTTAGATTACATGTATTTGTTTCTGTTTCCCTTTTGTCCCAGGTCATTCTTGAGTCCGGTCACCGTGTCCGAGCTGAAACATACGGCGATCAGACCAGTCTGACCATTGACGTCAGCGAGCGGGAGGACACAGGGAACTACAAGATAGTCCTGCAGAATGAGGCTGGTGAGGCCACGGCCAGCATCAAAATCAAGGTTGTAGGTAAGAAATCACGAAAGACCTCTGTCTAAAGCCCACAGAGAGAATATTAAATTTGTTTTTGAATCCTTACTGTAAGTTTGTGTTGTCTGCAGACATTCCTGACGCTCCAGAGGCTCCCTTGGTCCCAGTGGTGGGCGGCGACTGGTGCTCTATGACATGGGAACCGCCAAAATACGACGGGGGTTCACCGATATTAGGTAAAGATTGCGTCTTTCTTTATTGCCACAGTTTAAATTTATGTGATGGTTTTTAAATGTCAAGGTCTCTGACCTGTCCTGTGAAGGTTACTTCATCGAGAGAAAAAAGAAGCAGAGCTCCAGATGGATGAGACTGAACTTTGACCTGATCAAAGAGGTATCGTTCGACCCCAAGAAGATGATTGAAGGAGTTCCATACGAAGTGCGGATCTTTGCAGTCAACGCTATTGGTGTGTCCAAGCCCAGCGAACCATCCAAAGCCTTCACTCCCCTCGGTGAGTAGCCCGAATGTCTGCACTTGGCAGTCTTAGCACTGGCCTTTGAGCTGTCAGGCTTCACTTTATCCAACAACCGTGCTCTAACAGTGGACGAAATTTCAAAGTGTGGGCCGATGATAGTGCATGTGCAATCCGCCCTTGGGACCCCAGATACGCAGCTGTTATGCCCCATACCCACCATCCCAAGCATTCTGACTGTGACCTCCACTAGACACGCAGGAGCTTTGGAGGATATTAAATATGTCTTTATAATGGCTTCCAAATCATCTGTGGATTAGAGGTTTAGGAGATCAGGTCTGTCCGGGGGGTTCAATCGGAGTTAAGTATGATTCAGAACACAAGAATAGACGGCAAGAGCAGGGACTAATGAGATCTGACAGGGAGATTGATAACATTCCAGCCTGAGAGAGAGAGACGCCTTGCTCTTGTGCTTGTGACTCACCAAAATGGATGTTTTCTGATCTTCTTCATTGTTGGAAATCAAACGCTTCTGATCTCCTCTCAGCTGTGACCAGTGAGCCCACCATGCTGGTCGTGGACGACGTAACTGACAACACAGTGACTGTGAAGTGGCGCCCTCCCGAAACCATTGGAGCTGCTGGTCTGGACGGATACTTGGTGGAGTACTGCATAGAAGGAGGTGAGTCAACTGCAAAGCTATTATAGGCTCCGACAGAAGCCCTAGGATGCTGCGTCTGCCACAAACAGCAACACCCACAACACAGTTCTATTCTTCACTGTATTACACTGTTGTACGAAAACAAATCAAAAGTAGCAAAGTTGAGAAGCATTATGAGATGATTTACTATATGTATAGGACGAAAACATCCAAGACGGGCCAATATCTTTGACAAAAACATTATGGAAACGAGAATTTTAATCACAGTTGGCACCATCGTCAACAGTCAGAAATTAATATCAAACATGACATCTACAACATGCAGTTATAGGTTAAATAGATTAAGAGGAACGTACCCAGAGCAACAGGAGATGGATCCTCACACGAGACAGAACCTAATACGTGAAGGATAATGTGAGAGACAGATGAGATGGTGATAATGTCCCATATGAAAACTGACAATTACAAGTCCTTGGATGTCAACGAAAATGCTTGCATAGTGAGACACGTTCATGGAGAGACAATGTGTCCGGTACTATAAACCAAGTAAATTTCTGCCATGAAACTGACAATTAATTCAGTGTTGCTACCAAATTGTTTAACAACCCGACTGTTTTTCCCCTACAGGTGATGACTGGGTAGTTTCCAACCAAGAGCTGACAGAGAAAACAAGGTACACCATCACTGGACTGAACCCAGGGTCTAAAATCTTAGTCCGAGTCAAGGCCATCAATGCTGCCGGAGCCAGCGCTCCCCGGACCCTTCAGCACTCTGTCATGGTCAAAGAGGTTATTGGTGAGCTCAGAGAGGTTTATATTTCATTGTGTGTTTCACAGGAACTCGGCATGAAAGTTGGATATTTTGGACAATCTAGAATCATCCCTCATACTGTACCTTCTGGTCTGTCTCCACCTCAGAACCACCCAAGATCCGGGTCCCCCGACACTTGAAGCAGACGTACACTCGCCGAGTTGGAGAGGCGGTCAACCTCGTGGTGCCGTTTATGGTAAATCCCACAGCTCCGATCGATCTTATGCAATCTCACGGAAAATACTAAACTCACGGCGCTCTGTGCTATGTCCGCAGGGCAAACCCAGGCCAAAGGTCATGTGGTTGAAGGACGGAGCGCCCATAGAGCCCACCCACGTCAGCATCCGCAACACGGACTGCGACAGCATCATCTTCATCCGTAAGGCGGAACGCAGCCACTCTGGGAAGTACGAGATGACAGTGCAGGTTGAAAACCATGTGGACACAGCTATAATTGACATTCAAATCATAGGTGAGCAAATGCATCATTCTTTTAACCATATTATTGTTACACAACCACAATTTTTTACCACGACTGGAATTTTATGCTGGATTTTTTCCAAGACCAAACTGTCGGCTCATTACCCTTTCACTTGACTGCTAGACTTGCCCGGACCTCCCCAGTGTGTGAAAATTGAAGACGTATGGGGAGGAAATGTGGCTCTGGTCTGGACTCCTCCGAAAGACAGCGGCAACGCCCCGATAACAGGCTACACCATTCAAAAAGCAGACAAGAAGACAATGGTAGAGGATGGATTCATATGATTCTGAAGTCTCCTGGGAAGCATCTTACATGTACAATTCATCTCTGCAGAAAGTTACATCACCTGCTTTTACTCTACTTTTCAGGAGTGGTACACGTGCATCGAGCACTACCATCGCACCTGCATCACCATCACAGAGCTGGTGGTCGGGAACGAGTACTTCTTCAGGATCTACTCCGAGAACATGTGTGGCCTGAGTGAAGCCGCCACCCAAACCAAAAAGAGTGCCCTCATCGTAAAAGAAGGTACAACTGACTGGGATAGTAGCGAGTGAAAGTGTGCGAGGTTGTGTGTGTGAACAGGTGAGATATGCGGGAAAGTGTGTCCTGTGTTCTATGATGGCATTAGGAGCACAGACTTTAAATCCCAGTTATTTCCAATGAGGGAAAATGTTTCCAAAGTGAAAACTCTGGAACAAATCACACTGGTGTTGGATATTTAAAAAATGTCAATAAACTTCTTGTTTCATGTGCTGACATCTTCCTTTCACAGCTGTCAACTGAAAGGTACTGTCAGTGATGTTTGCCACCCCTAAAATACAACAGGGGTTTGGACTATGACTGACAGGCCCTTAAACGTTGGTGTCTCAGTCTCAGCCGATGATAAATAAAGAAATGTTGTGTTTCCCTCATCATGCACGTAGGCAATTCCCCACATGATACCGATCAGCGTCAGTATCATGCACAACCCCATTCCTTTACCCTTACCCCAACAGGCTTGCAGGTGAAAACGCCTGAGTACAACGACCGCGACTTCAAGGAGCCGCCAAAGTTCACACAGCCGCTGATCAACACTTTTGCCATCGCCGGCTACAATGCTACTCTCAACTGCAGCGTCCGTGCCAACCCAAGGGTAGGTGGGAGAACACACATACAACATCACAACAAGACCATTCAGTCGTTGCTTTAGTCACAGCTAATGGGTATTTAAGACAAATGGAGCAAATAACATGTCAGACCATTTTATACAACTTTCAGTGACTGTGATATTTGTGCTGAGCAATGTGGTAAATAGATCCTAGAATTCTATTATTCAAACTGAGAGGTTATACAGTGGTATTATACACTTCCTCATCCCGATGACGTATCTGTGTATGTGCCTGCAGCCCAAAGTGATCTGGATGAAGAACAAGATTGTCATCGTCGATGACCCGCGCTACCGCATGTTTAGCAACCAGGGAGTATGTACCCTGGAGATCCGAAAGCCCAGCCCCTACGACGGTGGCTTGTACACCTGCAAGGCCATCAATGACCTGGGAGAGGCCCAAGTGGACTGCAAGCTGGAGGTCAAAGGTTAGTGTGGAGCAGGAGGCCTCCCTGCGTACCTGTCTGTAGTAGAGTCTGGTTTCCCAAAGGTCCTCTTTCCTTTCTATTTTTTGTTTTGGCTGTTTCAAAGCGTGTCTTCCATTTTGAGGATCTTCGAAGTATTTACAATCAAAGTAAAGGCGACTTTGGGAAACCAACTCCGTCAGGGTACCGCAGTGTTTGAACTGTGTGCTACAGTCGACCAAAGGGCTGACCACATGCGATGGACATGTAAGTATCTGGATCGCGTTGCACCAGCTATTCGTAAAATTCATCACTGAGGTTTAGTTTAGAGACAAAAAGCTAGTTTCAAACTTTATTAAATCAGTTTGAGCCATTAAATCTTACAATGACTTAGCTATGGTAGACTTTTGCAATGTGTCAATCAGTTGCTGTGAAACATATATAATGCGAACAATATTATTAGGCCTCACAATATCATTAACTTAAGTGCCAATCTTAAGTGACAAACTTTTATGACAGATTTTTTATTTGCATACATGAAATATGTGTGTCGGAGTAAGAAGCTTTGATAAAGTTAAAATGCATAAAAAATATCAGATTTACTAACCAAGTTATCTGGTCATTTAGTTAGAGTACAGATTGTTAAACAGCATTTTACTGTGTCAGGTCGGATCTGTTGACAATCTTACATTTTTCTTGTATGCTTCACTCAAGCAAGCTAGGTCAAACTTGGTCACTTAGTTTGATTAGATACACAACAGCAAGCTACATCTGGCAGTTACAAGGTGTAGATGAGTTTGTTTGGTGCAACTTATATTTTTAAATGTAATGATGAGTATTTCTCTACTTTGTGAACACTTGCATTACAACTTGGCTAGGTTCGAACTTATGAACATCTGGTGCAATGGGTCCTCGACACCATTTTCAAAGTAGATAGGACATAATAATAATCCTTTCATGTGTGTGCAACATGAAGAGGTGTATCCCTCCCCTCTATCCAGCCCAGTCCATCCAGTCATCTTGTTCGTCATCACAACACACACAGTCTGTTTCCAGTCACACCTCATTAGGCATAACATGTAGAGCTGTGGTATTTTTTTTTTGTGGTTGTATTATTCAATGTGTGTCCATCTTAAACTAGTCTCCACAGATTCCAGTGTGTCCTTTGTGCCACACACTCTTTAACTCCTCATATAAAAGAGTTCAGTAATAAATCAACAGTATTCCCTGGTGCACACATATAACTCCATGTTAACATTTGGTTAACCCCTCTTTCTCTTCTCTCTCCCCCAGTCCAAACTCAAGAATTGTGAATGTATGTTCATATAAGGTAAGCTTTCATATGGTTTCGGCATATGAAGCTTATGTCATTCATTATGCATCTTTCAGCCAGCATTTTTTAACCTCGCTCTTCACGGTCAGTGGGGCAGCAGCAGCTTCTCTTGCTCAAGGAAACGGGAAGCAGAGAGATGTAAAACAGAATTTGCATGACAGCTTTTTGCTAAATGATTCCCCCGAGAACCTCTTGGCTGGCTGACTTTAACCAACTTCGTCTTGAATATTATAATTGAAACTGTGTGAATTTGAAGACTACCTCTCATGTAACTTGAGCCACAGAAAAGGTGAGTAAAAAAAAGTTCAAACTCTTGAAACTTTCTAACCTTTGCCGAGAAATCCAGAGCGGCATCTCTTGAAACTGAGTTTCACGCTATGTGTTTTTTCTCTCTCTCTGCTGCTGTTTAATGAAATCACACAGGATCAAACAAAGCAAACTAACACTGGGTATTTTCCATGTTATGTTTGAACTGCCTGATAAGCGAAGACAGCACTTTTGCTTGTTGCAGATAACTAAAGGCATTATTCATTAATCTGGATTATTGCAACAATCTCAACATGCATTGTATTTCAGTGGAATCAGCTATTTTCCACTTATGTTCTAATCAGGCTGGTTCTCCTAGCCAGATTAGATTACATTCTGCCCCAATTCCCTACTACACACTAATGGTTAGCAACTTTTGATTTTATTGTTATACATACATTGTAATTTAATTTAATAAAGACAGTATACAGTCTTTTTTTTTTTATAAAGCCAGATTTTTGAGTGAGCTGTTGATGGACACCATAGACTGTATTAAAATGCACACAGACTCAGGGAAGCCAATGCGGAAGGACTGTCTTGAATGACTCCACTGGTTGGAAAAAATAAGTCCGCTTCCAAAGAAATCTATGAGAAAATGACTTCTCACTTGATTTATAACGTCAGTATACTTTTTCCAGAGGGGTGACAACTGTGCCTTTAAGTTCAATCATCTCAACAACGGTTGAGTCGATTTCCCTGAAATTTGGTACAAGCCTCTCAGGTTTATGATCAAATAACTGTTAGACTGATGAAATTCCCATCAGCTTCCGAGGTACTTTGTGTTTAACACGCAAAATGAAGATGATGGACATAGGAAACGTCACACCTGTTATAGAATAGTTAGAGAATTAGTGCATAGTATGGAATTGGGACATTTAGAACTGATTGTGCATAATACTGTATACACGTACTATTCTGACTACCTTTCTTCTCTCTTTTCACTCCATATCCAGTGTTGTGAACATCTGGCTTCTCAACTTTGCTGCTGTTTGTTTTGCTCGATCAGCTTGTTGCCCTTCAGCTTTCTTCCTCTCCTTTCTGTCTCTGTTCCTCTTCACGTTTCCTCTTCCTTCTTCTCATTTGCCCCTCTGTAACTCAGTACATTATAAGAGTTTTTTCCTCTCGTCCCCCAGGGGGGTTCACCTTCTACGAACTCATGCAACGAGGAGTGCCCCTAAACCTGATCGACAAGTACATGAACGAGGCGAAGGTTGTCGAGCAGCAGAAGTAAAAAAAAAAATTGGCCTGAACGCAATGAGACACTTTAGCTTTGCCGACATCTGCCGCCATTAGTGATCCTCTTCTCTCCCCTACTGGAGGTCGGCGGCCTGAAAGTGGATGGAGGGATGGCGGAGGGACGGACAAAAGGGTGTGGGAGAGATTGGACTGGTCATGTGGTGTGAAATGCTTTTTACCATAGGAGAAAAAAAAAGCTTGTTCACTTCTTTGTCACTCTCTTGTGTTTGAAAGACTGTCAGCTCTGATGCATGTCAGCAATGTGTTGATTCTAGCCTTGATAAGTTTGTGTAGTGTGTAAAAAAACAAACATATACAAAGCACATATAACACAAACAGTGGCACATCTACAGTATTTAGGTGATATTTTTTTGGGAGTGCTTGTTGAAGAAAGGAAAAGGGGGATGTATACTGTAAACAAAAGTTTGGTGTTTGTACGGTGTTGCAGAACTTCTATGTGGCAAGACAAATGAAAATAGACTTGAATAATGTTGGATAATGAATGTGTTGAATTGTTTGATTTCCCTCTGTGTAGGGTGTTTATGTCTCATAGAAAATGTAGAGGTTTTCATATTTTTGCATGATACATTTTAATTTTTTGAATTCATATTGGCTGAGGTCCAGTCATGCGTGCATGTCTTTACCTTTGTAATTATGACCCACGGATTACAATAAATAGTAAATGTAAACAATTTTACTGCTTCGAATTTAATTTTTGCGTTAATCTGCCTTTTACTGCTTTAAAAACAACTGGTTCAGTTTGGTCAAATACTCATTCTTAATTTAACAAGCAAGTTAATTACGGCACAAAATATAAACCAGACTTTTTATAATGTCAAGAATTAGACTCTCCACCCACATTTTGTCCTTCTAACTATATACCGGATGGTCACAGAACATTAGAATATTAGCATAACGAGACCCTGACCTCATAATTATGAAAGGAGCAACAATATACATCCTGTTTCTTTGTGAAGACTTTTAACTTTTATTGTAACATTTTCAAAATACTCATGGCAGATTTTCATTTTTTTTATGATTCTGTGTTTTTCCTTAGTTATATTTAAATTGCATTATATTTCGGTATTTCTCCGCCAGAATTAATGAAAAAGGCTTCACAAGAGTTTAGACTTTTATACCAGGCAATTAAATGTACAGAACCCATGAGGCATTTTTTTTTCTTTTTTGTTAAAAAAAATTGATGAAAAATCAAAGTATTACAAATAGATGACTTTTTTCATGTCTGTCATAATTATGACTTCAGTATTTGTCAAATCCTGTACATTAATATATTCGGATTATAAAATCCTGCGCACAATTAAATTGTGTTTTTTAAATCCTGTATATAATCGAATCCATTGTTATAAAATTCTGTAAAATGGAACAAATTCAGTTTATAAAATCCTAGATTGCCGTTTGAATTTCCCGGGTCACCGTCATAGTATTCCCTTCCGGTACCGTCGCTTCCGGCCGAGACTGGATCAGGAACGCTCTCGGACTCTCGTCGTCTCATGGTTCCGCCGTGGAAATGGCCTCGTCTGACCGCCCAGCTATAAATGCCAAATGAGCCGCCGTCCGCTGGGGTCCGCCGAGACAAGATAGCCCCGGTCCGGAGTCACCTGCCCCGGCTGCGTCGGGGAGTTCGCTGCGGTAGTAACTCGAGGAGGTGACGAGGCAGAAAAAGAAGAAGAAGAAGAAAAAACAAAAACAATGCCACACTTCCTGTGGCCGGAGCCGCTGTCCCCGGCGCAGCTCAAGCGGCTGGAGGAGCACAAGTACAGCGCCGCCGGCCGCTCGCTGTTCGAGCCCCCGTGTCAGGTCTACTGGAACTGGCTCGTCCAGCAGATTCCGACGTGGGTGGCGCCGAACACGCTGACCATCGTCGGGCTGCTGGTCAACATCATCTCCACGGTGGTGCTCGTGTATTATTGTCCCACGGCAACAGAGGAGGTGAGTGGTGCGACCTTGGCTGAAGTTCCCCACGCGGGAGACTTATCCCCCCCATCCTCCGTTTACATTTTTACAGAATTCAAATTGCGCAGCCTTTTGCTGAGCACCTACGTATGAAACGCCGTGATTTAAAACATATTTCTAGTCGACAGAACCCACTTGTTAATTCGGCTCATATTGAGCCTCTCAACTTGTTCCAATGTCCACTTCAGTATTGGGGTCATTCTGCCCACTAACCGGCGCGGTTTTTGGCTCTTGGCTCCATAGGAATCGCTACAGAAAGTTGATGTTTTCATCTAAATATGTCCAGTTTCATGTTTGCCACTATAAGCCGAATTGCAGATTGTCTTATGGCGATCATGGGAATATGTTATTTCTGAATGAGTTGTGTTTGTATGGCCACGTACAAGCCAGGAAGTGTTAAATTGTCGGGTTTTTTTCAACGGGATTTGGTGATGCACCGTACTGCATTGAGGATATAGTCGTGTTTTTTTCTTGCGTGCATGACATCTTTTTTGTTGTGGTTTGGCCCCCTGAGCTCACGTGATGCAGTGCTAGTTTTGAATGGAGATGTTGCTTTTGCACAACTCCCCAATTGGAGTGCACGAACCTGAAATACAGATTAAACTTCTTCCAGGGCCTCGTAGATCCTGCAACATGCAGCTGAGCCAACAGTTGACCTATGATCCACTGAGCCGGTGTCCCCGGGTTCACCGTGGAGCAGGCACTGCTTAGGTCTGTGTGTGTTTATCAGATTTGACACCTTCGTCCAATCAAACTACGAGGAACCTTGCCACGAGTCCACAGTCCGTGCGCGCGGCATGCTGCTACTGTCAAATTCCACATGTGCAACAGGCATTTCAGTTTCCTCCCTGTTATTATTCGGTAGTGAGCGACTGCAGGCAAATCAGGCCAACGTCCCCTCTCATTCATTGCCTATGTGAAAAGGTATGCAAGTCCTGTTCCCAGGGCAAACAAACGCACATCATAGGAATTCATATGAATCCGAGGCCACAGTCCAGAGTTTGCCCCTAACGCGACCTCTGGGGTCATCCTAAACAAGCAGACCCCTCGCCAGTCACCCTCCAGTCGATTTACGCGCTCATGACGTGGACTTTGAGGGAAAACAGCAGGGCCCTCTCGAGTGTTTGGGACAGTGCGTGGAATTCTTGATCTCTCTGGGGGGGAAAAAAACGACTCTTTGTCTCTCTTTCGTAAACTCACTGACTCACATGCTCACACACTCACATTGTGGTGGTGAACAGGCCGCGTTGGCCAGCGCCAGTGTCCAGATGGTCGGTAACCTCTACCCCAGTTAGAGGAGTCATCCCACTCCTGTTAGCTGGAAACCCTCATTCTCCACATTTACAATACAAACACACACACATATTTGTGTGTGCGTGTGTGCGTGTGCGTGTGTGTGTGTGAGAGATAAAACACGAGAATGCTATTTGTTAACACACTTAATCTGTTAAATCCCACAACACAAACTTCTGATTACCGACACGTCAGTGGATTAAACAGATGGATTTCTATAGTAATCCATATTGTTATTATCAACTTTTACTTAAAAAAAACATGTTTTAACTTGTAAACATCCATTTCTGCTTCAGCCAGCCCCAACAACCTCTCAATTTCCACAAAGAAATTAATACAAAGTCCCCCCCCAAAATAATTTAAAGTGTTATAATCAAGATAAACAAGTTATTTAGCGAACAAGCAAAAATAAAAACATAAGGAAAAAAGGAAAAAATGGTGCCTGTTGAATATCTGAACAAGGTTTCCTAGATTAAGTCTTTTGCACTCTCTCTTGCTTCCCAGGCTCCGTGCTGGGCCTTCCTCCTGAGCGCTCTCGGCCTGTTCATCTACCAGTCTCTGGACGCCATTGATGGGAAACAGGCGCGGCGGACAAACAGCAGCTCAGCACTCGGGGAGCTCTTCGACCACGGCTGCGATGCCGTTTCCACAGGTACTTTATCACTTCATTTGTGAAGTTTCACTAACCCTAACCCTATTGGTAGATAATAATCACTTCCCGTCTCCCCGCAGTGTTTGTTGCTCTTGGAACATGTATCTCATGTGGGATCGGAAGATACTCGGACTGGATCTTCTTCTGTGGCTTCATCGGGATGTTCATGTTCTTCTGTGCCCACTGGCAGACCTACGTGTCCGGGACCCTCCGCTTTGGCCTGTAAGTCACGTGTTAAGCGGCGTAAGACGAGTCTGTTCTGTAAAACTGCCGAGCTTCTCTTAGGTCACCGTCTTGCAGCCTGAAGCTAATCTCACTCCTCCCTGTCACTCTCTGCTCAGGGTCGACGTCACAGAGGTGCAGTTCGCCATCATGGCCATGTACTTGATTTCGGCATTCGGAGGCGTGAGCCTTTGGCAAGCTACGGTAACTGAGGAGAAAATATGTTGTACAGTCACATGTACACGTCTGCAAATACTGCACACACACACAGGAAAACTTTCATTTCACCTTGAGTGTTTAGTAAGAGATTCTTCTCCTCAATAGTTTTTTACAATAATTTTACCTTCATCGATTCCTAATTTTTAGTCGTCCTTCTACACCTTAAATAGAATTTGTGTTTTACTTTCACTCTGTGCTGCCTTTGGAGGCTTGACTTAACATCACATGAGGGAAGGGAGAAGGTAAATATGGGTAGCTAACGCCATGTTAACAGGTCATCAATTGGACATGATCTGGCTCAAAAAGCTGTTAATGTCCCCCGCATTTGTTTAAATTTCATTTTAGTTTTATTTATTTTTTTGCTTTGCCCTCCCATCACGCTCGGCATGCCTGCAGCTTTCATATTAGCACCTTTTTCTTATTTCTTCAAAAAAGGGTATTGCTTTGGCTGTCTTAACATTGATTTGACCCTCACGTGTTTCCGTAGTTGCCCATCATTGGACTGAAGCTGTACGTCTTCCCCATCATCGGCATCATCGGGGGCGCCCTCTACTCCTGCTACAACTACTTCAACGTCATCTTGAATGGAGGCGTTGGCAAAAATGGCTCCACTGTGGCTGTAAGACGACACATGATTACACTTTTACAGAAAATACGGAGGTCGATGTGTTGCCTCATCATTTGGACATAAAACTAACAAACCGTCCTGCTGTGTAGGACACCAGCGTGCTAAGTCCTGGTCTGCACATCGGCCTCATCCTCACCTTGGCCTTCATCATTTTCAAGAAGTCTTCCAGCCTCCTGTTTGAGCACCACCCCTGTCTGTACCTACTCACCTTTGGCATGGTCATCGCCAAGATCTCCAACAAACTGGTGGTAGGTTTGATTTTTTTTTTGTAATATTCCATCATGTAATCCAGGGCATGTAATATTTATTTCCTATATTTGTGTCTCTTGTGTAGGTAGCGCACATGACCAAGAGTGAGCTGCACCTTCCTGACACAGCCTTCATAGGCCCCGGCCTCCTCTTCCTCAACCAGTACTTCAACAGCTTTATAGACGAGCACATTGTGCTCTGGATTGCCATGGTCAGTATTGAGTTTATTGCTATGAGCTCTATTAGGTCAAAATTTGAGAACGTTAAAATAATTTTAAAAAAAAGGTCAAAATGGAGATATTCTGACATGTATTTTCAAATGAGCCATTCAAAAAAATTAAAAAGGGTCCTACATTTTACGATAAAATAATCCTTAATTAGTCCGAAAAGGGGGAAATAAAAATTCCACATCAAAACTTGCATTTGTCAGATCCCATACTTTGTTACAAGTAAACTGACCTTAATGTCTAAATCACATCACCCAGATATTATTGACAAACTAATCACCACTAAGCATATACATGAACAAAGTACAACCACCTACAGTAACTGAGAGACTCTTCACCTGCGTACACCATATCGCTGAGTGGTGTATAATTAACCATCTCTGTTTGATTATTATCAGTAAAAGGTTTTGAGAGACAGACCTGATCAGTCGAGCTTGCATTCGGCAAGATGTAGAAAATGGTACTGTAATGGAACGTGTCATAAACACTGTGGTCACTTGAAGGATTGTTTGAGATAGTAGTGTTATAAAAACGACACATCTTTGCCGTTGCAAAAGCCTTAAATAAGCAATAATTTAAATTAAACCGGAAAAACCGACCAAACGCTTCCTAATTAGTGGCCTCCGTTCTTATTCATGCTCGTCTTGTTCAGTTCAGAACTATTATGATAGCTCAACTGAAGCGGGCGTGGCGTTCAGCTGTGGCAAAAACCTGCAGAACAAGGTGAGCCGCGATGACAAAAACACTATGTTACACGTGATCACTGAGACGCTGGCCTCATCTAATCAGAAACTCGGTGCACCTGTAGTTCAAAAGTCCTTTTAGACTTTAGAGATGACTGGAGATTAACCTGCCTCTGCCAACTAGGTGAGGTGTTAAAGGGGCAGTAAGCGATTTTAATCCAATACATTTTTTTGAAGAAATCTGTGAATCTTTCCTCACGGTCCGCTAACTGTTGCATCTGGGGCTGGGCCAGAGAAAACCTAATTTTTTTATTTCCCCCGCACAGCCCCCGGCTCTGTACATTGAAAACAACAAAAATGGTGAAGAATGTAAACATCACTCCCGGACACCTTAAGAGGAACTTAAAAGGTCCAGTCAGAAAAGATGTGCAGCTACAACATCAACTGTAGACTGTTTAAAAAACAGAGACTGTTTAAAAAAAAAAAAAAAAAAGACCAACAACCTATGAAATGTCGTGTAAAATACTGTGTACGATAATATTAAACTTTCTGTTCCATCATCTCAAAACAAATCTAAGAGAGCTTAGTCGTCAAAGGCAATTGCATGTACTTTGGATTCAAATACCAAAATGATACAGCGGGCGAGTTTAAAAGAAAAATAAAAAATACAGAGAATTAAAAAGAACGAAATATCCATATTCACGTAACTTTACGCGTCGTTTACGCGGGTCACATCGGACTCCCTGCAAAGGAAGGAATGGTGACGTGACAAGTAGTTGAAAACGAGCAGAAACACATCTGGGTCATACGTTTAGTAAAATTATGAATAAGCATATACAAAATAAAGATCGGTGTTAAAAAAGACAACTGTAATATGTATAAATTGCCTGTGGTTGTGAGTGTGGTTACTCACCAAGACGCCAATGTATGTTATTAAAATGTTATTAAAGCTTCTTCAGATGGTAAATTTACATAAATGTATTAATTAGTGTTTGTCATTAATCGCCTCTCTTACTATTTTTATTATTTTTAATCCTCTCCATCTGCTTTTCCTTCAGGTCCTCTCTTTTCTGGATCTGACGCGCTACTGCACAGGCGTGTGCCTCCAGATCGCCGGCCACCTGCGCATCCACGTCTTCAGCATCACGTCGCCGCCGAGCCACACCCACCGCGACTGACGGCTTGCCCGGCGGGAGGAGGCGGGGGGCGGCGAAGACCTCTCCCCGCTCCTGAAAGCAGGCGACGAGGAGAAGAGACCCTCGACCCTGAGCCACTGCAGCCTTGACAAAGTGACCACTTCTGATTAAAACTGCCTCTCGTACCAGACGGAAAGAAATCAAACCAACTGGACACTACAAACCAAAAAGGAATAAATAAAACAGAAATGAAAAGCATGGATATTTTCAATTGGAAATTAGATGGAAAGCAGAGTTTTCCCTTGAGTTAATTTTAATTTAAACATTAGTGCATGATAAAAAATAAAATCAAATTTAGATTCTTCATTAAAGGGCACTCTAGTTAAATACCAAAATGTTTTTTTTCAGTGGGTACTTTGTAGCTTGGGTAAATATCAAAGTATTTTTATTTGCTTTAAATTTAAAGATATGCGTTTAGAATTAGGTTTGTCACGTATTTATTTCACACATAAATAAATATGTGACCGCTCAGTAAATCTCTGATACATGCCCAAACCGAACCCGAGTACCTGCTGAAAAGTTTTCTTAATCTCTTGTTTTTATTTATTACAGTGAATGTGACTCAATCGGAAATGATGATCGGAAAATCTTGAGAAAACTCATTTAAAATGTTCAAAACAAAAAACTAAAATGACCTCAAACAATGTTGTGAAAGTGGGCTGGCAGATTGTCAATGAGCTAGGTGAAGGGGTAACGGTCTGTGTTAATGCTGAGCGTGGTGACTGGTTTTCTATTGTGCAAACACACACATCTCCAGTCTCATCTTCTGTCACTCATCTCATGCCTACAGTCCTTAAAAAAATAAAATAATCATGATAAATAAAAACCACGTCACCTCTAGCAATTTGGTGCTGTCAGCCAATGAAGCATTAACACTCGACTCGTTCTGCTCTCTCTTGTTCTTCTCCCTGAAGGGCTAATGTTTAATTATGTGTGATTGTACAGAATTCTACTGAAGACGCCTTAAATATTTTTGTTGTAATTACTGTTTAACTTGTGCATATTTAAAGTTTGTTTGTTTTTTTCCACCGAAATGTACAGTGCTACTGGAAACTGTTCACTCATGACATTTCTTCACTTATACAAATGTACATTTGATGCATAGGGGAGTGATTTTTCGTTTGGTTCTTGCAGATTTGCTGGGTTATCGGTAATTTTTATATAATATTTGATTATGACTGGACAGTTGACTCATTATTCAGGTGCATTTGGGATCAAAAGGGATATTTCTTTAGTGCCGGTAAAATATGTAAAGGTGAGGGGGGGAGGGGGGGAAAGGTATTGATAATTTATCCATAATAATTATGCTTCTGCAGGACTATTGGACATCACGGATGGGCATGATTTTGATTGCATAGGTTGCGATGGACTTTGGAACTATGCAGTGAAATGTGTATCCTTGATTTCAACACTATGTTGCACTGTTGAATAACACAGTAAGACGCCTTTCTACTAACAGACGCGAGTGGAAAAGATTGTAATAAAGAAAATATTTTTCCTGTGTTTGGTTTTCACTGTCAGTGGTGGGCACACGTCAATATCACACTAGAATTACTCCATTCCAAACTAGAATGGCTGAGTAGAGGGCTCGTTATTTATGTTTATTTTTTCATTTAGATCCATGTTTTATTCTATGGGAAACTGGTGAAAATGTCAAAGAAAAAAACAATGCAATGTTATAGGGAAGTTTACTGTAATTACTGGATCTGTCCCTTCCCTGTCTGGATCTGTGGCAAAATGTAATTGGTTCTTTCTTGGCTCGTGTTCAAACCTTCCACCAAGTTTTATAATAGTAATAATAGTCTTTATTCATAGAGCACTTTCCAAATCAAATCAAACAAATACGACAAAAACAATAGAAGTCTGAAAAAGCTAAAAAAAAACTGTTGAAAGTTGTTTTGTTTTAATTCAATTAAAATCAGAAAAAGGCTCTCCGATAAAAGTATGTCAGCCGACCTGATTTCCTCAGACAGATCATTCCAGAGCCCAGACAGCAGATGCTCTGTCCCCTTTTAGTTTTCATCAGGGTCTCTGGAACAGAGAGCAGACCTCTGCCCGAGGTCCTCGAGGTCCGAGTTGGTGGGCAGTGAAACTAACAGGTCAGATGTAAAAAAAGAGCACATGAAGAGCCTATAAAGTAAAATCTAAAATCTTAAAATCAATTCTAAAACAGATTGGGAGCCAGTGTGAAGAGACTAAAACAGGAGTGACATGATCACATCTCTGGTTAATACTCAACTAAAGTACCTCATGATTGTACTTATATACAATAAATGTACTATGCTACAACGACACAATACACAGACACGACAAAAACAACAAGATGACTGAACCCAACCACATTTATTTCAGTCTGAGGAACCAATGAACTGATGCAATCGGAGGAAATCCCCATTTCCAAATACATGACCCATCGCCTTCGCCCTGGTGACATCTCACCGAGCGTACTCTGACTGAATGACTGACAGCATCTGGGAGTCACTTCCATCATAAACAAAGTTTGTAAAAACTGACGTGTGGAGGAAAAGATTTGGATCCGGTGAGGAGCATTTCATGAAGCGTCGTTTCTCAGGTCAGATGCACCAGTCACATTAATACAGTCGAAATAAGTTACACAACATGTTGAGGGCGGGTCTGAATTTCAGACAGCGGCGATCCTGTCGAGTCCCATGGGGACACACACACAGGCGGCCATGACAGTTGTAGCATCACGTACAATCAGATGCATTTTGTACCACAGTAAGAATTAGAACTATATTATTTCTATATCCCGTTCGTTCTCGTTGTAAATCACCAGGTCAGGGTGTGATGTGCATGTGTCAACATTTATAATAAGACATTATTAAAAAACAGGAAAAAACAAAAAACAAAAACAAGCAGGAATGAAACAAAGAAGGCACTTCAAGTTTTGATGTCTTATTTAAAGACAACTGACAAAAAACATTTAAATGAATTATTTATATATATATATATATATATATATATACACATATATATATATATATACACATATATATATACCTTTAGCTCCTTCTCTTTAAAATGGAACAAATCAATTATGTCTTGTTTTAGTTTGAGAAAGCTGTCCGTACCATGAAGTTATTCAAACAACGACGACATGACGGGGAGAAAAGCAGAAAAACAGAAACCTTTAAGAAGAAGAACCAGCATTTTGGCATGTTTGGCATTTTTACGTAGAAAAAAGAGTCAAAGAATAAACTGACTTTGTTTCAGCTCCAAAAACAGTTTGTGAATTTATGGTGAAACGTGCTCACTGTGCGCACACACACAGACACACACACGCATGCACGTGCACACACACACACACAGTCCATACCTGCTGCTATCAAGTGTTTCGCACTTTAACACCACATCACTAAATGGCACAGAGAGGACGGGACTCGAGGCGAGACATGAGGAGTGTTTTATGTTTGTTACTGTATGTGTGTGTGTGTTGTATAAAAGTCTCTGATGCCCCTGGTGGAGGAAATGAAGATGCACAGGCTCTCTCCCTTCTGGCTGTTATTTCCGTCATTGGCCAGCCCCGTCCATCATCTTCTGAAAAATGTTTTAGTTCGTTTTTTTTAAAAATCGCCATTCTCATGTGAGTCTCTGTCGTCCGTCTGTGCTGATGAAACAAAAGTGCTGACGACTTAAGATTTCCCGTTGCCCCTTTCAACCTGGATCCTCTCCTCGGGGCAAGAGAAGAGAGGCCGGAGGTCAAAGTGCAGATAGGAGAGGAGAGGAGAGGGACGTCTTCTCCCCCCCGTCACACCCGCTCAGGGTTGCTGTCCCTGTTCACCCTGCGTCTGGGGAACAGCTTTCGCTTGAGCAGAATAAGCTGCAAGGGGGAGAGGAGAGGAAATGTCATGATTAGAAAAATTGCACGCAGGGAGGAGAGGACATGAAAAGCCTTGTGCCGTCTGTCAGCGAGAGGAACGACTGATACACGAGAAGGGTGTAGATTGTTTAGCAGCACTCGGAAAATACACACGAGTAATCGCTCTCTGGCAGAGCGTTAGATCGGAAGCTTGATAGCGTGAGGCTTCAGCCAGCAGTGGGTTAGCTTTGCTGAACAGCTAGCCTCGCCCTGTCCAACGGATACAGGAAAAAAAAAGAAAAGAAAATCAGCTGACCGGGACCTCGACCGATTAGCACATCACAGCTTGTTTGTTAATTCTGCACATAAACCAAAAAGGTTCAAACCAGACGGACTTCCTCTCAAACCTTGTGTAACCCAAGACACCAAAAGATGATCTGAGGACAACGGTCTGAGGAGTGACGACCCTTTTGATCTGGTTTGAAATGTGCCGAGCTTAAAATCTCATCTCGGCCAGAAGGACGGCCGGGTTCATCTTGTGCAGGGGGGGAAAAAATGATCCGAATCTTTTTTGTGTGGTGTAAAAGACAGTGGCCAAGTCTGGCACATTCCTCACTTGGGAAAACTGCTCCCACATGCTGCTGCTGTGGGGGCGAATTCTCCGCAGGTCACTGCAACAATTAACCTTTTCTTTATGTTCGCGGAGGGAGAAACTGGAAACCTTTGGATTAGGGAAGAGCCCCACGAGGGCTCAATGTCAAACCTGGGTGGAGCAGAATTTTGTTTGTTTTTGAATTTTTTCCAAACTGGCAGAATTTGCCAGCAAAGTTATGGAAGAACACAATCCTGATTTTTAAATTCTTTGCTATAATGTTGCTCTGGAAACTCTCCCAGCTACAGATCCCACTCATCTGTCAACAAAAGACGGTGAAAGTAAATATGAGTACTGTCTGATCCGAGTCGGACGAGTCTGGCCTTTCACAGAGGACTGCCGGGGGTCTTTCGTTTCTGTAAAGTCAGGTCTTGGCTCGGCTCGTCATACTAGCACGACACATGAGACTCGAGACCCCACTCTCGGTGGAATTCCTGTAACGGCGGCATTTAATCATAGCTCGAGTGACTGAAAATAAGAGGGGTGTGTGTGTGTGTGAACGAAAAGTCCAGTGTGTGTTTCATCTGAATGTGTAAAATAGACCGCGTGTGGTCTGGTCCTCAACACTGACCTGTTCGGCAAAGAAGGACATGACTGTGAAGATGACGAGCGTCACGAGGACACAGTGCGTCCAGAACTTCAGCTTGTCCCGATACACTCGCCTGGGGGGGAAGAAAAAGACAAAACGTTAGCTTTAAATAAAGTGGCGGTCCTCATCCTTTTGTTACCCATCCAACGCCAACAGCCACTAATACAGACAAAATATACGATTCCCCGATAGGGGGACAAACGCCCGAGGGGGCACGTCTCTCACAGTAAGAGACTAGTTGCAAAGTGATGTGCCGAGACAGAATGCTGTGCATTATCCAGAGGTCAGCGGGGCAACAGGGTGACAAGGTGACATCACCCGACGGCATCCGTCTGTCACTTTACAAAGCCAGAGACGGACGGCGGAGGAGGGAGAGGCCGCGGGGAAGACGAGAGGCTCAGCTGTGCGACGATCGCGCAAGTATCTTAAGGCTCGCGTCTGATCTTGTGCGGCGTGGTTCTAATTTTACGGCCTCAATGCGAGGCCGGCATGAACACAGGAAAAACAAAACTAAAACCTCTCAAACCTCCCTGAGGGATTCCCACAGCTCCAACCTGGCAACACTCAGTCCAATGTGGTGACAGCCACAGATTCTTAACTTAGGACGACTGGAGAAAAAAATAACGCTTGATTTATAACCGGCACACATGCAACATGGAGCCCAGTACAGTTCCCAGTATGATCTGCAATATACTAATGAATCTAGGGCTGTAACTAACGAGTATTATGATAAACGATTAATCTGACGATTATTTTCTCGATTAATCGATTAGTTGTTTGATCCATGAAAATGTCATGAAGTATCATAAAATGTCGACTGTGTTTCCCAATCACCAAGATGATGTTTTGTTTTGTCAACACACCAAAGATATTTAGTTTACTGTCACTGAGGAGCAAAGACACCAGAAAATATTCACATTTAACAATCTGAAATCAGAGAATTTTGACTTTTGTCATAAATATATAATCAATAATAAGTGGTAAGATAATAAAGGGCTGTTGGTTCTATGATGTTCAGATGTGTATCATGTTATCATACTGACATTTGCTGAGGCTGATGGGAATCTCCTCTGACTTTTGATCATAAATCAAAGGATCATTGGATAAACTGAAATTTCATGGCAGTGCTAGAGGAAAAAAAAAATCAGGAGATCCCAAAGTCAGTTTGATGAGGTGTGTGTATACAACTTGTCACAACGCTGTAACCTACCACTCCTGGAGCTCGTCCATGTGCAGGAACCTGTTGCGATATTCCCTGGGCAGCTCGAACTGGGACGGCAGGGGGAACATGGACTCGTAGAAGTCTCGGAGCACAGCTTTCACCGTGGCTGCGTCCTTATGGTTGTGGTCAATGTTATCGTTCAGACAGATGAACTTCCTGTTGTGGGATGGGTTAAAAAAACACACACACTCGTCAGGTTAGTTTAAACAACAAAATATGGGAGAAAGTATTCTACAGAGAGTTCCTCGTCGTCACCTCGGATTCTTCCGGATGTCGTCCAACTGGCCGACCACGTGCGACACGTTGGTGCGCACCATCTTGAAAGCAATCTCCTCCTCGCCCATGATCTCGAACCTGTCGGAACAGAAGACGTGTGTTGGCGACAGCAGAACAAGGCAGGAAGAACATCTGAATGTTAACAGTGCTTGAGGACACACTTGTACTTATTCTGTTCTCTGAAGGCTTTGTTGATGCGTTCTGTGATCGGCTTGCAGTGGAGGACAAGGCCTTTTGTGACGGGGGGCTGCAACATGGGAAAAATACAGAATCTCAGCCAAATAAAGAAAGTACAATTTGGGACTTACTTTCCTGTACTTTTTAAAATATGGCTCACCATGCTGGGGTCATAGTAGGTCTCCTGAGTGGGGTTCACCAGGTGGAGCTGGGTCAAGTTCGTCGGGAGGGTCTTGGAGCAGTTGATCAACATCTGCTCCAGGCCAGTCAGATCCTACAAGATGCCACAAAAATACATACATGTACTTCAAAACCACGAGAATTCTTGTAAATCAATATCTGGCGTGTAGCGGGAGAGGTTCTTTGCAGCCAGGACTGACCTGGAGGCTGAGGGGCAGGTCGTGGATCCTCGTGGCCAGAGTTCGGATCTCTCGGTCGGACAGGACGCCTGAGTGATCTGTGTCGATCTCGTCAAACACCTCGGAGACGTTGAGCTGCTGCTGGGCGCTCATCAGGAAGTAGAAGTACGAGAAGGCGAACTGCATGTCCTCCGAGTGACGCACGCGGTGGCACGACGTCTTGTCGAACTCTTCTGGGAACCTGAATGGAAAAAAGTACAAAAATCAATTGAAGGTGATGGTTGCCTGAACCTAAAAATCTATTCAAAGATTTTTTTTGGAATGTGCCTCACGTGTCCTGCAGCTCCTGCATGATGAGCCGGTCGATCATGTGAGGCATGTGCGCAGGCACTTTGCGCGATGTGAAGCCAAACTGGCCGTTGAGCAGTTTGTTGACGTAGCGGAGGGAGTCTGCAAAAGTGTCCCACAGCCTGCGGGCGGTGGCACCGCCATCAGTCTCGTACATGAGCTCTCTCTGGAGACGCTCTTCTTCCTATAGAGTCGACACAAAGGACACGTTATCTAAGGAAATTAAAGTGCATGACTAAATAAAACGGTTGGCTCAACTGACCTCGAGTAGTTCCTGAAAGTACTTCCTCCGCTCCCACGGCAGAAAGCCTCGGTCTGAGGAAGTGAAGTGTTGGAGTCTTCTCCCGACTGGAGCTCCCGGCGCAGCGTCGGCCGGCTCGTTCTTACTCTCAGCGCGTCGGATTTTTGAAATGCTGCTCAGCAGCTTCGAAGTCATTGGCTTTTTGATGGCGGCGTCGAGAGGAGGTGTGGGTGTTTCAAACTCTTTCTTGTCCTCGTCGTCGATACGGACCGGGACAAGAGGAGTGAGCGCCGGGTCTCGTGCAGCCGCCGCGTCTTTCCTGGAAGGTTCCTCCTTCGAGTTGTGATTTTTCTGAACGATACTTCCGGATTTCGGTTTTAAATCCAGCTGCTCTCCCTCCAAGTCTTTGAAGGGCTTCCCCCGGACCTCGGCTGCACTCTCATCAGCTGCCTGTAAACGGTCGACCTGCTGCTCCTGAGCCAGAGTCTTGTACGGTTTAAGAAGTTCAGCCTTTGTGAGGTTATAACCCTTCAGAGTAATGTCGCCAGTCAGAAGCTTCTCTTCGAGCTTCTGCAGCTCAGCGCGTACAACAGCAGGTAAAAGTGACACGTTCAGCAACGGGACCTCTACGACAACCTGAGGTTCACCAGGCTGACTCCTGTGGATCTTAGGCCCCTGTTTGTGCTCAGGAATGTCAGAGAAAGGGAAAACCGGCTCGGGAGTAGGGGTCGGCTTTGGCTCCATGCCGGCGTCTTTGCTTGTGGTCTTGGACACGTTCGCCTGGGGAACCTCGCGGGTGTCGACGGCAACGGCGAAGCTCACCAGGAACTCCGTGTTGTCTTCTCTTTGGAAGGTGAGGTTGTAGTGGATCTGGGTGGCGTTGTGGCCGGGATAGAGGAGCAAGTGGATGGTCTTCCACTTGTTGGCGACGGACGTGTGGCGAACCGCCGGGTTGTCGCTGACGTGCGCCTCGGAGATTCTGTGGCCCAGTGCGCTGAAGCTGAAGTATGGCCTGACTTCCCCCACGGGGAGGACGTAGAGACTCTGGTTCCTCAGCAGTGCCACGCCGTGCAGCTCGCCAAAGTGCTCTGCGGATTATCACAAACACACGAGTAAGGATTAGGCCACAATAAATTCCATTAAAAATGTAGTGCATAGTATATTTGTAGAGAACGTCACCTAACATGTTCCTTACCTTGACCACAGTCGCCCACATCAAAGCCACACGACAGGATGTTACAGGCTTGGTCGCAGAACTTGTCTGCCAGCCAGGAGTTGGCACAGCCCTGATTGCAGTAGGACGTCCCCCCGAGACCTCCGACACCACCTGCAAACTGCCACACCTGTCCGCCTGCTCCGCCAGGCCCGCCGACGCCGACCCCTGCGGCGAACCGGCTGTTCCCTGTTGCACCTGTCAGAAAAGAGAGGAATGTTGTATTAGACGTGTTATGACCAAAAACAAGCTTACTAAGACACGTGTGACAGTATCCGTCTTACCCGAGCAGTCTCCTCCGTCCCAGTCACACGCGGAGTTGTTGCAAGCTTTGTCACAGTAGCCATCTTTGATCCAGGATCCTGGGCAGCCCTCAGCACAGTTGGGAACAGGCCAGGTGAGATACACCTGCAAAGGTAAGAGTCAAGGTCAGTTGGTCGTATTTAACCATCAAAGTGTGGCCTTGATTTGAGACTGAAGCTCAGTGCGAGTGTTCACACCTTCTGTCCTTTCGAGTGGCTGTAGAAGTCGTCCGGCCACACTTCCTTGCCGAACATCACGTCGTCGTTGAGGTAGATGAACTTCTGGGAGAGGCCCGGGATGCGGTGGATGTGGGTCTCTATGGCCGGGGAGCTGAAGGTGGGAAGGTGGCTGTGGTTCCGGAAGATATCCTACAAGTCAGGGAGAAAACTTTTTTTTATATGCAGAAAAATAATCCAATTTCCAAACCGTACATGGTAAATTTGGAGCTTTGAAAATGTACCTGATGTGTGACAACGGATATTCTGGGGTTGTCCAGGTTGAGCCAGGAGGGGATCTGCCCGTTGGTGACGATGAAGATGTGCCGCACCCAGGGGGCGTGTCGCTCCACCGAGCGCAGCGAATAGCGGAGCTCCTCGTTGTCCTCGAATCGGCTGGCGGAAACATCTTCGTCCTGCTTGGACTGAGGAGTGTCAGCAGAAAAGAAAGACTTTATCTCCATCTATAGGGGTTTTCACGACTTAAAATTCCTTTTTTTTGTTACACATGAGACAGGAAGGAGCATTTGTACCTGTGAGATGGCGGTGAGGTCCCAGAACAAGTAGCCGGGGCTGATGGTTAACTCTTTCCCATCCAGAGTCAGGTTCTTTTTGGCCTGCTGCGTCAGGTCAGAGAAGTCCTGCGGGGTTTTCAGGTGGAGCAGGGCGATGCTTGCCTCAGAGTACAACTCAAACTGAGGGACAGATAAACACGTCATTAGCGAGGTGCTAACTGCTTGAATGAGTTTTCAAACGGCAGTTAGAATATTCAGAAATTCGTTGGACTTATCAGAGATAAATCTAAAAAGAATGGTTCAAACCGTTGCACTAGAAGTCGACATTTCCTGACTTTTAAACCTGAGTAGTAAACAAAAAGTCTACCTGGTGCATCAAAACCAGCAAATCAAGAACTACGAATTTGCTGATATCTTTATCAGTCACGCTTTGTCCCCCTACAAAGTTTCTCAAAAGCGACTGAATGGCCTGCCAAGATATTTAGCAAAGCCCCTCCATGATCCGCCGACTTTTCCTCTGCCACCACCAAGAGGTCACCATCTTTGGATTTGAGTGAAATTATCACGACAACTGCCGGGTGGATCTCTGTGAACGTGGCACAGATAATCAAGGTCATTTGAGGATAAATTCTCATAACTTTGGTGATCCCCCCGACTTCCTATGTGGCGCCATCAACAGGCCCATTCAATTTACCAAATACTCTGGCCCGTGACCAGATATCTGCGAAAACCAAACACAATCCCATCAGCCTCTGTTGTACTTGTGCGTTTAGCGCTCATTAGCGAATGTACGAGAAGACGCCAAAATAAGCCGGTGAACCTGCTAAGCATCAGTATGGCAATTGTGAGCGTGTTAGCATTCAGCTCAAAGCCCCAGAGCCTATAGCATCACGGCTGTGGACTCTGATAATTAGTTTGAAATACGGAACAATAACATTTAAGGCATAAGAAAACAGTTTGCTCAGAGTTGGAAACTGTTTCAGAGCTGCCAAAGAGTTTTCTTTCTAGAGTTGCCAAAGTTCAACTCCAGTGCCGTAGTGTCTTGTAGGGTCACTGTCAACATGTAAAATCTGTAGTTTTCCCCCTAGTGGAACCCAATAATGTAAAACTACCAATAATGTAACAAAAAATCTCCTCTTAACTGCATTAAAAATGTAATAAAACCCGATAATTTAATAACTTCCCAAAAATGTAATAACATTTTTAACCAATTAACATAATAATCTCTGTGCGATACATGATTACATTATCCTGTTAACTGTATTTTGCAGAGCCCAATGATGTAATACTTTCCAGATAATGTAATAACTTTCAAAAATGTAATAAAAAATCTCCACTTAGTAAAAACCTCATAATGTTATAAATTTCCAATAATGTAATAAAATATTTTAATATTCTCCACACATACTGTAACTCCAGCAACAATGTAATAAAACATGATAATGTAATAAAACAATTTAAAATAATGTTATAATCGCTGTACCAATGATAAATAAAATAATTACATTAAATTATTTGGTAAACCATGTTTTTGTAATGTAATAATTTTTCAATATTGCAATACCTGGGCCAATTTTGCAGGAGAATACCACGAATAATGTTTTAGTAAATTTGTCATTATACTCAAATAAGCAAAGCTATAATTTCATCACATGCACATTGGGAAAATCCTAAATGGCAACTTCTCAGAGTTGAAATGTTCTATTTTTTGGTTTGTCCTGTACCAGAAAAAGTCATTCAATTTCATTAAATTAAAAAATGTCATTAAATTTGAAGTCGCATGATAAGCTGCTTGGTTTTAGACAGTTGTTGTCAGTCATCGAGACGGGAAGAATTCTGAAAGATGGTGACAAGACTTAATGTGATTTGGGCTCAAACCGCACAATGAGGTGACCTCTGACCCTGCAGCTATGAAAGGTCAAATTAAAGCAGCTATTATGTTTGTGTGGAGGCATCTGCTGGCTGCCGTCGCCTCGTTTGTGTTTGTGTGCGTGTCAAGAGGAGACAGGTCGGAAAATTCTGTGCCGTCATCTTCTCCATGGGGGTATTATGGAGGTGGCTGTCTGCCTGACTTCAGGGGGAGCTATGTGAGGCATCGGACGACTTGTGTGTGAGTTGTGTGAGTGTATTTGATGTATGTGAGAGACTTCCCACCCTCGGCCTTGTCCGTCTCAAACCATCTGTCCCCCTGCTCTCATCTCTTAAACTCTAATCTTCCCAGAAAAAGACTGCCCCCCCCCCCCCCACGTCACCCTCCATCATCCTGAACAGTCGAACCCAAACACGACACACGAAGCTCGTGTTCTGCCTCGACTCGCCCCCCTATTCTCTTGCTCCTGTTTTTAGGTGAGGAGAATCGCGGAGGCTTATAAACACAGTGGGGTCCATCCGGGGAGAATGTGTGGCCCAGATCACGTTACCGTCTTTATTATAGCTCTCTTTATAGTCTTATAACACACACACACACAAAGCTTAGGCGTGTGAAGGCCACGCGCAGGCACATGCCTGCCTGTAAACACATAAGCCTGTTTACTTACATCTTATTGTAGAACAAGTACATCATTTAAAAAGTCCTGTGGTTTCGAAAAAAATCTATTTTATAATTTATCAAGGAAACCTTCCAAAAGATTATCAGGCTCCAGCTTATCAGACAAGAGGATTTTTTTCTGCCTTTCTGTCTTAGACGAAGTTAGACGTTAGAAGTTATCTTGAAATCTGGTAAACTGTGATGGGATTTTTTTTTGGTGACATTTTATTGAGTAAATCAGGGGGTGAGACAATGTCATAAAAAACTCAAACATGTTTGAAAAGCATTACCACAAATGAATTGCTTTTTTTATTTTCAATTGTCTTTAATTTCGACCAAAGCTTTAAAGTCTGAGTGTGCGTAGAAACCGGCCATATCTGTTACAAAGACCGAACAACTATATCTGCTGTGGCAGTTTAGTCTCTGAGTTTAGTCTCACCTGGAAAAAGAAAAACCGGCACTCTCACGTATCTCTCAATTACAGTGGAGAAAAAAACACGGCGATTACGAGGGAGAGGACAGAGAAAAGGTGGCTACATTTATTCCTCACTACAGTATCAACGTGTCCCGTGAGTATTTGACTCTCAGCACATTGTAAACTGTGATTAGCGAGACTTGTATGACACTGCAAAGAAGAAAAGACAATATAATTAGCTGAGGGAGGGAGAAAAATAAACAGTTGACCCTCTGGGTAAACTAATCAACGCAGTGGCGAGTGATCTTTTTCAAGCAGCTGGACTGAGATGTAATGGCGTGCTGCATCATTCATGACGATATTCTTTGTCTTTAAATGGAATATAATTAAGTGTGTGACGTGTGGCTGGTCAGCGAACAAAGCCTAAATATACAGTCTAGAAAATAAATGCACAAAATCCTATTTTATAACTGCCAGAGTGTAGATTTTACATTTTTATAAAATGAAGGTTCTCATTCGAATAATTATTCTGGAGAATCTCTGCTCACACTTTATGAGCGAGTGACAAATAAAAAACTTTTGAATCTTAGATTCCCACCGTGTGGACAACCTCAGACGACCCACGCGTGTAAAAAAAATACACACAAAGACAAACACATCAGCGGGTTTTTTTACACAAACACTGGGGCCCACGACTCGACGGGCGACAGCGCGGGGCAGATGACCGGGGCTGCGGGGGGCAGCTTTCATCACCGGGGCACAGTCTAACACCGGCTATAAATACCGACCGTCTCTCACTGCTGAACCTCTTCCCTCCGCACTATGCACATCATCCCTCTTTCACAGAACAGGCCCGGCGACGCCAGGAAATACCTTGAAATCCAAACTGTGCATTGTGTGGTGGCGCGCGTGTAGCGCCAATCCCTCCAGCGCGCACACACACACACACACTTTCCATCCTCTTTCCTGAACCCTGTGTGACTCCACATGTCCCCGTATCCCCCTTCTCTTCCCACCACCACCACACACTCTCCGTTTTTTGTCCTGCAACAACACTCCCAGTTGGTTCCACTTATACAATATCACTACTGGCCCCCAAGCAGGTAAATCCAGATATGAGTTAAATGTCTGAAGTGGCAGGGTGAGTGCAGGGAAGGTCAGTAAAATCCTGCCCGACCTTTCAGCGCACTGGCTGGCGCCGAGCCACTCCAAACAGTTGTTCCAGCGTTAACCCCCGCACGCCAGCTAAGGTTACAGGCAGAATACCGCCAGTTATTATCACATGACCTACAGTACCGGGCTGCACTGCGGCGAAACCTGGAGACAAATGGAAAGGGGATGACGTGACAACTGGGGGGTTCGATGGAGATATGTGGGTTAACCGCTGTTAACCTACATATCATCACTCACGAGTTTGACGGCGTTTCTGATTCTCCTGAGGCTCCGAGTCGCCGCTTGTCATTTGTTGTGACTATTACTTTCAATCAGCCTCGGTTTGGTTTTGAAAGTTTCCTTTAATATTATGTGGAACTGACATATAGAAATATAGAACTATTGTTTTTTTATGAAAGCAGAAAGCTGGATTGTGTATTGTTGATTTTGACCTTTGTTTGTATTTACAGTTTTTTGTTCCTACCATGATACTTAAGGAGGGGAAAAAAAGGTGTTAACTCTAGGGTGTCTAAGTCAACTCAAGGGTGACTAATCTTCTGTTCTGGTGCATTTTAACATATTAAAAGCCTTCAGACAACCGTGGACGTTACAGTCTTCCATTATGCTACATAATGTTTTTATTCCACAATAACAAGCTGAACCTCATGATGTTGAAGATCATGTGATGTGGTTAAAACCTTTCGGGGAAAGTGAGTATGTGGACCTTGAGTTGAGGCTATTCTGTCAAATGTTAATTAGAAAGTTAAGAATTAAATTTTATTGTATCTTCTTCTTTAATTATCATTTACAATAAAAGGAAAATCCAAACTATCCCAGGATGTAACTAACTTTTAACTGACATTATTTCTTTTATATTTTTTACATATTTTACATCTTTCTTCTGACAATTCTATCATAAGTTTTTCCACATATATTTACTTCTTTCTCTGTGTTTTATATATCTTACTCTTTTTTCTCATGTCAACTTTTGGAAGCTGAACAAGAATTTCACACCTTTGTTTGGCAATCCATACATTAAATGGCTGTGACAGAAGACGCTATCCAACTAATCGCCAATTAATCCTCATCAGCCGCGTGATAATGTATACTATCGGAGGATGGGACAAACAGTTGACTCGTCCCCGCGTGTCTGAGGGTGTGATGGGTCACTCGGTTTGTTTTCCTTGATCGTTTTCGGAGTAATCCGCGCTCATTAAGAGCCAATTCCTGGCCCTCAAAATAGTTCTGATTAGAGAAAATTATTAGATACACAAGCCGCCGACCGCCGAGCTAAACAGAGGCTCTTTATCCACATCGCAGCATAACTGTTCAAAATAGAAAAATACCATATTTAGTGATGTCCCGTCCAAGGAGGATTTCACATTTGTGATTAGGGCCGTTTTTAAGATTACGATCCTATGATGTATGAAAAGATTTGTGCAAAGGAAGGATATATATAATGCATGTCTTATGGAAGAATGATGTACAAACATCCTTCAGCTCTGTGGTGAGACACTGCAAGGGTGACATCTTGTGACAGAGTTAATTTGACGCAACTGAAGAAAAAAAAAATGCAGGGCTCATCATCTGCATAAATTTAGTGATACAACTGATTAAATAAAGTTGTGAGGGTGCAAATCTGCCACCTGCTGTTTATGTAACAAACTTAAACATCCTCCTTTTAAGATAAGATAAGATAAGGGACCTATTTCTAAAAAATATTCCTAGGTGAAATTTTGGAGAGAAAAAATGTGTCCGTCATTTATATTTAAATATAAGTGAAACTGTTAAACAAGAAAAAGGTCTGAGGTATCTAAAAATGTAATCTTATCTACTGTGGTTATTTTCCCACAATGCAGTGGGTGTGATAAACAATGAAATCACAGAAAACCACAGGATGATTTCAAAATAAAAGAATTCAAAAAAGACGCAATCGATGAGTCTTGCCAATGAGAATAACTACAAATGAAAAATCGACTGTATTAAAAAAAGGAGCCAAACAAAATCACCAGGAAATATTTCCATAAGGACGTTTTGATTGAGAAGATTTTACCTGTTTGATCTTGTTGGTTATGACAGACGGGAGTTTGACTCTCAGCTGCTCCGTCTCCTTGTAGGTTGCTGGGAAGCCGCTCAGGTAGGCCAGAGCCTGCATGCGGATCAGGCCCGGAGCCTCTTTGTCCGTCGTCTGCAAAAAGCACAAGGACATGGCACGTTGAAATGTTCCACACAGAAACCACCTGGGATCATCAATATGACTGAGGGCTATCAAAAAAAATGATGTGATATTTTCTTACAGTTATGAACTCACCAGGTAACATATGGAAACAGAGAACTTCTGGTCTTCCCTGGACACATCTGTATAGGCTTTATCAGCTGTGAAAATCCAACAATAAAAAGTCGGCAGAATGTTAGAAAAACCTTTATGTATATAGATATGAGGCCTCCACACTTGTGCTCACAGACTTTCTGGTGTCTACAAGAATGAGAGGACACGATATTAAAAGACAAAGGAACAAAAATATAGAGAATATGGCATGGGAGGTTTTTTCAGTCTGGAATTAATTAGCATATGTGTCATGCATCCCATGACGTATATTTATCAATCTGCCTTCTCCGTCTTTGTGGTTTGATATGTGGCAACCCAAACCCCCAAGTGGCTCTGACTGTTTTTATGTCAAATATCCTTCTCATCTAATCTCTGAAAGAATAAAAAAAACAACGTAGGTTAAAATAATATATCTTAAACGTTTAACATCCTCTTTAAAGATGAAGACGTCTGGCTAATTGTTTTTTTCTAGTTTACAAAATATCTCATATCTAATGATGAGAATTTGAATTTTTTCCTGATTTTTTTTGTTGGGGTCATAATCATACGTGCAAGTGGACCAAGATGAACTCGCGGCCGTGTTGCGAGTTCATCCACTGATAATCGTTCCCAGCTGTTTGTTGCAACTGCTCCAGTGATAAGCTGCACCTGCTAATCGCTCAGTGTCTCGTTCAAAGGCGCTGCGATGTTTAAAGTTAGTTAGTGTTGGCAAAGTATCACTACGACATATGTCTTACGTTAAATATCTGCTTTATTACTGTGACTTTTTATTTCTCTAAACATGTTGTTCCTTTCTGCTGTTCTTTCTCTTTCATCTGCTCCGCTTTATTGTCGATTTCAAATCTGAATAAAAGCTTGACAGGCAAACGAGAGGTTATGCACACCGTCGACATCAAACGGCTCAGTCACCAATATTTAAACAAGTCCATAATGAGTTGATAATCTGACAGCTCATGCTAGATGCAGCGATAGGGGTAACCTACTTCTATATTTATCCCCTTTATAGTGCGGGAGTTAAGAAACCAAAACCGCAGTATAAAACCAGGTGCTTATGTCTTTCAATGGAACATAAACTCATGTGATGTGCCTAAAAAACCCCACAATGTTCCACTGCAGGTGAAATTTCGTCCTCCCTCATTTCTACGAATAGCCTGATCTCGTTCCCTACTCGAGCGCCTCTGAATTCACGCGTAAGTTTTTACCGTCGGCCTGCGAGTGGAAGACGACCACGGAGACGGTGGTGGACGGGTGGAAGGTTTTGGTCATCGGCAGCAGCTCCTTGGCAGCGGAGAAGGCGGGCGAGAGTGACTGCAGCTCTTTGAGGGTGACGTTGGCCGGCAGAGCGGGGTCCAGGGCCAGCATGGGCGCGATGATGCAGTGGGACAGAAGGCATTCTGGCTTTACACTAAGACAACAAACAAGGGACAGGGGGAAAATAAATGATATAATACACCTTGTGCTCCCCACGCTTTCATTCTGCACTTAAACATACTTATACATATTCAGTAGGAAACTGTTGAATGCGTGAACTCTAACTAATTTCGTGCATATGTCCAAAAGTCTGCGGCCACGTTCCAGAATAGAAATGTCAGTCTCAGACTTCTGGACCCCACTGCATGCACATATACATATGTATTAGTCAAGTTCACACATTCAGCAACAGTTTCCTTTGTGGTAAGGTTGCATCGAGCCCCTCATTGTGTTAAAACAAGAAGACGGGGGGCTCGCTCATCAGCAGAACACCCACAGGAAGCCTGAAGTCGGGTCCCGTCGTGGTTCGACTCACTCGGCGTGCTTTATGATTTTCACCAGAGCGAGATGTTAAATGGTTTCTTTCAAGCCAATACATGCACTTGTTTTACAAAAATATGCCACACCTTCAATGAAATGTAGCCTCTTATATCTTGATATAAGTCATAGGTTATATAACTATATAATTATTAATGTGGGTTCTTTTCTTGAACCATATCTGCTTGTGGTACAACTCAACTTCCCGTTACAACACTAAAGTCAGTGTTCACACAATGTGGTTTCGTCGTAACTTTAACCGTCATTTCTGAGAGTCTGGGAGTCTGAGACTGCAACATACTGAGGTGTTTGTCAAGTGACGCCCACACACCGGCTTACAAGTATTGTGAAGTCCAATTTTTTTTTAAATGCACCACTAACTGGAACTTCTGTGATAAACATAAAGCATGTTTAGAATGTTTATTATACGTTTCATGATGGGAGATTATGTGGCAGAGACTTTGTAATGGATTAAATCAGATTGTACTGATGTACCTGATATATTTTCCAGTGAGTGTATGTGAAATTAGATGCTATAGATTTTGTAATAACATTTACACAGTGGTAGAAATCTCTTTCCTTTCTCTTGCCATATCGGCCCTTCGTCGGAAACGCTGAAAATTAAATGAGCTCCAATCTGTCATAACTGTAAACTGTATACGTGTTTTACTGACATGTTATTTAGTTTTTTTTTGGTTCATATCACCCACCACATGGCAAGTATGTGTTCTACTGCGAGAACCATGTAACACCCATCACACCTCCAGACTCACCTGTCTTTGGGCACCTCAGTCGTCCCACTTGCATTTTTCCCCAGCCGTTCCCTGGGTGAGACAAACCAGTACATTATTATTCATTTCATCACACTCTGTCTTAACAACACTGTGCGGCTCTGCATCTGTTTGAGTACTGTCGGTCGGCAGAAGCTGATGAACAGAGCGACTGCGTCATTTTAACACAAACTTTACAAGCTGGGACTTTTCTCCTCAGGGTTTTATTGGGACCTTTGCTCCCTCTTCCTCTGGGGCAACGTCTGAACAAGCCAATCACAGTGACAATGATAATGCTGCAGCTCATCATGCTTGTATGTTAATTCCGACTGGCTCAACACTGAAAGTCACTCATTCAACAGGATGGCACTTTCTGCGGCAACATAACGGTCTGTGTTTAATTGCGGGCAAGGGTCAAGGCGTTTTGGCACAAACATCAAACTCTGCATTGCGAACTGCAATGGCCAGTGTGGAACCGAAAGCTGCCGTACCTCAGAGCCCTTTGTTCCTCCTCCAGTTGCTCTTTGACCGTCTTCAACTCCTTCAGCAGGGCTACGTCGGTGCCGTTCACCCATGTGTACACCACATCGATAGGCATGGGCAGACAGAGCCTTCGAAGAGAGACAGAAAACACTCAGGACAGTGCTCAAGCTGCAAAAGCCGTGAGCCCGTTTCCCTCCACACTTTCCTCTTGCGAGTCTCAATTCATTTTTTTGGGGGGAGGTTCATGCACGGTTTCACTTCATCCAAGTCCTTTCAGATTTCTCTCGTGGGACGGGTCCGCACGGGGGCTTGTGCGGCAAGACGACAGGGTTTTTTCACCGAAATTGGGCTAATGATTTGCACACTTTTGTACATGAATAATGACGTTTGAATATGAATGTCTCTCACCTGCTCTGGAATGATTTTCCACCCACGTTGTCCCTGTAGGAGTCAAACAGCACATGATACTGGTCCCGACTCCACTCAACCAAGACCTGTATGAGGAGAAGAAGACGTTACATGACACACATCCCTAACAACAAGAGGAACTTCCTTAAAAGCATTCCTTAAGAATGACCATTCACCTCAACAACGTGGAGGACTGGTTTTTTTTTACGATTTACTTGAAATGAACAACTATTATGTGAGTTATTATGAAGCCGAATTTGCACGGGTGTGGTAAAGATTCGCGAAACGTCTCGATTGAATATTTACAAGGGACTGTAGTGTAACTGACAGGTCGATGACTTTGAAAATACACGTTTTTTTAATGGACTCAGGGGAGACGACGGCTGCCGTCCTCAGCACGAGCCCTCGAGTGCGGTTACCGGGGAAACGGACGTTAGCTAGCCGGCCCGGAGTCACAGCTAGCCGCTCGGCGAGCGAGCGAGTGAGTGAGTGAGTGGACAGAGAAGGAGCTCACCTCTCCGAACTGGAAGGCGGAAACTATCATGAGGACGATCCCCCCGAAGCAGAGGTAGAGCCCGTAGCGGTGGGACAGACAGGTGTACGTCTGCCGCTGGACGAGCTTGAGCACCGAGTTGACGACTACCATGGTTCTGCGCGGCGCAGCATAGCGCTGCATTCATTCATTCGGAGGGAAACGCGGCAGGTAAACGCACGAAACAAAGAAAAGTAAACATCTCAGGAGGCGAACCCGGGATCCTGTCAGCTGACCGCCCGCCGAACTGCCCAGCCTGACACATGACAGCCAACCGCCGTACATGTCACGCTTCCTCGGCGGCTGGCGGCGACGCGGCCGCCTGCCCGTTGTCGCCCCCTGTCGGTGGGGAGCTGGGTCCGTGATGCCTTCACGGTCTCCTCGCGATGACAGCACTGAACGCAGGCACTATAGTTCAAGGGCCCAAAGAGTCGAGCTGCTCCTTGTCAGAGCCGGTTTAAAGGTGTTCAATAAGTAATAACAGACTTCTATAGGTAGTTGAGGAGGTTCTGAATTCATAATATCACATATATTATCGCCTTTTGAGGTTAAAATGGTAAACAGGTGCCCATTTACACATCCTTTTGATATAATGCAACATTATCATGTATTTGAAGCCATTTTTGTCTCCACCTTGTGGATGTAAATCAAATAAAGTAAAGTGGATTTTGACCTAGACCTGGTCTGTTGTAGTTTGGATGTTGCCCTTTGAGTTTTTCTAATGTCTCACAAACTTACAAGAAACCTAAAACATTCACAAGATAGAAAGAAATCTCATTCATTCATTCCTTCATTGTGTCATATTTATCGTTTCATGTTTGAAGGATGTTTCACTCCAGTGAAACAGCTTTACAGGTTCAGCGTTGACTCTGTGAACATTCTGTAAAATGACATTGTTCAAAACATGGGTCCTTCACATCTGCTGAAAGAAACCACAAAACTCTACCAATGACTGGTCCACCAGAAGTTGGTGGAGGGTCTATCATCTCATAATCCATCTATAGTTTCACATCTGTCATACTGAGATCATCTCAGTATCTGAATAGAATTTTTAAACTGGAAAACAACAAAAATGACCTTTGACAAAAAGAAAATCCGACTTCAAGAGGAACTTGTCATCGCATGTCCAAACGATTGTCTCTGGCACATGGATGACTTCCTTCCTCAGCTAATTATTTTTTTTTTTTTCTTTTCTCTTTTTTTTTCTCACATGCAGTGTATGTGTTCCCAAAAGCCAAGAATGAAAGTGACATTTAGCTGTAATTTAGCTGACACTTTTTGAGCACAAATACGGTAGAATTTTTTATAAAGAATGAATCAGATTTTTTTTTTTAAAGCACCATTGGAGGGAACTGGCTCCACTTGACCTCTTGTGTCCAGCTTTTCCCCAGAAAGACAGAAAAAAGCTTCTTTGGATGTTCCAGGGTCAACCCTTCCATACCTTTGACTTTGTCCCTTTGCCTTCTCGACTACTGGACCCAACTTAACCCAATTTACCCAGGAATTTAAAACATGCAAGAATAAACTCCAAGGCTGGAATACTAACTGAGTATGTTTAGAAATTGTTTGTGTTAAATTGGATTAACGTGCACCACTCAAGTACGATAGAAACAGAGATGTCTTCTTTAACTTACGATCCTGTAGAAGGGCCCCATGTGTCAAATTCTAGCGTTCATTCTTTTATCATTTGTTCATATTTAGCCTTCACTTTATGGCTATTACCTCAAACCAACTGACACATTTTTCACTTTGTGGATTTGGGGGGACAAGTGGGTGAGGGGGGTTTGTGGGGGCCTGTACAACTCGAACACAACTCAAACCGCAGGCACAGTGCAGCACGAGAACGCTTGCTCGAGTAAAATGTTCAAAAGCGTGAATTAAGTAGAGAATCTGATCTCTCCTTCCACCGCTGTTATTCACTGTTTTCATTTTCTCTCGTTTGGATTACTGTAACTCTCCCTTCACATGACTGAGTCAACCGAGGTCATGATGACAGCTTCTCAAAAACACAAGCAGGCCAGACTTCTTTTCTTGAGGGCGCACACACACTACACTACTTCAATTGTAACTTCTCTTCATTGGGTCGTGGTCAATGCCTCTGATCTTACTGACTATTTGAATCACTTTATAGTGTTTTATTTGACTCTTCTCTCATCTGTAATGTTTTTTCTCTCATATTTTCTGACCTCAATGTGGTCTAGTGTGGTGTGAGCCGCAGAGGTCATTCCGGATGACCTCTGCGGCTCATCCAGAATGCAGCGGCCCAGCTGGTCTTCAACTACACCCAGGTTCTCCCACACTACACCGCTCCCCTGCACTGGCTCCCGGCGGTGCATGGCTCGAATCCGATTCAAGGCGCTGGCACTCGCCCACCGTGCTGAGGTGTAGGAATGGCTCAGGCCCTTACTACATCCAGGACGTGGTCAAAATGCTTACACCCCAGCGCGTCCACTGCGAGGGGTGGGCAACCTTCTTCCTGTCGCAGACTGAAAACTCACCTGTTCAGACTGCACCTTACTCCTTGAATCATTAAAACAGGAGGAAATATAATCAAAATGTTGATTCTTGCACTTTTGGGTAATATGTATTTGGGCGTCTGCTAACTGAATGCAATGTAATCCTCAAACTGCTTTCAACTCATATTCATTGCCTTCAGTTCTTCATTTTCAGCACTTGAAATGTTCTATGTTAATAAAGTGTATTACTAGTATTATTATTATCATTGTTGCATGTGAATACATTGCTTCCGCTGCTGCTGGTCATCATACAAAGACAGGAGGACAAAAGGAGGAGGGGGATCTGGCTGCACACAACGGGAGGTTTGATTTGCGTAACGCCGGCCCACTGGGAGTCGCTTTGGGGAAGAGGTGACTGACTGTATACGATCGGCTTCTTGGAAGGGAGGCCACCATGTGATCGTCGTTAACACACTCCATAAAGAGGACTGCACGGCAGGAAGAAAACGTGTGTTTCCTCGTCGCATGGCCCCGCGCATTCTTCTGCCACGCGCCAGGCGGTGACGCCGTCTTTTTCCTGGGAGACTTGCGCGTAAAATCCAAAAACAGAATCTCTCCGAGATGTGGTGGTTCACGCAGGGTCTGTGCTTCCTGCCAGTGTTCCTGGTCGTCTGGTCCTCCTGCACGTTCATCATCACCTACCTGATCGCGGTCTTCAGACGCGACGTCGATGTGGTCTTTCCATACATCAGGTGAGCTCCCGTTCGCAGAAGAAGAAGAAGAAGACAAGATAAAACTCTTGTGCTGTCATCTTTTGACAAGTCAAGTCTGAGATCCTAAAATGAATACACGTGGATGTTTGATGTTCCGTGGTCAGTGATTTCTGAAAAGCCCTGAGAAGAGTTGTGTCAAAAGTTCAGTTTCGTTTTCCTCCTTGCGCGCGTTTGGCTGGTACCCAAACTCCAGCTGTGGCACCGCTTCACATCCCTTCTGTCCACTTCTCCCTTTATCATCCAACCGAGCTTGACACAAGCTTCAAAAACAAAAGTAGTGATGATTTATTCTGAGGGCAACAACAATGTCTCCCCCATTTTCAGTGACACAGGTGCATATCCCCCTGAGAGCTGCATCTTTGGCCTGATGACATTCATCTCTGCCTGTGCAGGTATGTTTTTCCACCACACTTGAACTTCTCTCTGCTCTCTCACCCCAACCGCTCCGGGGCCGTAGTCCGGTCCTGAGTCTGGTTCTGCTAGAAATTTCCAGCGCTTGCTCATTGTGGGAACTGTTGGGGTTTTCTGTGTGTTATTGTGAGGTCTCGACCTCACGAGGTAAAGTGCCAAATAAGTGTAAGAGTTCAATTTTGTTTACGCAACGCTGGGTTTTCTCGACGAGTCCCGAGGGAGGAACATTTCCCCTTTTTTTAAGAAAGCGAAAGCAGAATTCATGGCATGGGATGCGAAGAGGGGCTGTTTTTTCCTTTTTTTGATTAGAGACGTCATCATTGTATAGTGATCATTTGACTGTGACAGGAATAACGCTGACAAAGGTATTGCGTTTCGTTGATTTATTCATACACCAATATAATAGATCCAGGTCCATACAAACTTGATTGTTCTTTAAGCCATATCCTGCTGCATATCCTGCAACACGCCCGGCTTGCAGCACGCACCACCGTGTCACCCTTGCTGGCTTTATGCCTTCCCACTTAATGATGCTCAATTGTCCCCCCAGAGCATAACACAAAGAAAAACTGATAAAAATAAACAGAAGGCTCTTACGATCATGTCATGAGCGCATGAAACATTGTGCCACAATTTTGACCTTTGCACAGGAGGAGCGACCATATACTCCAGATACAAGTTTGTGGAGAAGCTGAGCGAGGGAGCATTGGTGACGAGGTCGTGGCTCAACAAGGCCGCTCTGGCCCTCGGGATGCTCTCCTGCCTCGGCATGTGCGTCGTCGCAACCTTCCAGGTACGTGTCGGCACGGACGCTGGCGCCCATTGTAATGAAGATAGTGTGATGCAGCGTGTCACGGCACCTTTCCCCCACTTGTTTTGTTTTTTGGAATGCAGGAAACAACAGTGCCAGAAGTTCACGACACAGGAGCGCTGCTCTTCTTTGTCTCCGGTGTCTTGTACACCGTCGTCCAGTCGTTCATTTCGTTCCACATCTATCCGTTCGGATCCTCCACGAGTGTGTATCGGGCACGTGTGGCCATCGCCATCCTCGCTGCTGCGGCGTTTTTCCCCAGTATCCTTTTACCTGAGGTCAAAGAGGTGACGTAACAAAAGAAAAGAGAGACATGAAGATACTTTGTTTTCCTGATGCTTTGTTTAACATGCATCAGTTGTCATTTGTGTTAATGCCAGTATGTGATGCTACATTTTGTGTTTTGTGTGTTCATTTTCCTTCATGGATATTTCAGCCGTCATCTGTGCGTTCTTTGTGAAGCAGAACACGATTCACATACACAGAGGAGACAAGGTGAGCTGCAGTGTGTCAGTTCATTCCCCTTCCCCGCCCGATTTATTATTATAAGTTTATTATACAACATTAGTTTTGAGCTGAAATAATTAGGTCTTCATGTCCCAGCGTCTGTGCCTCCTTTGGGCTTTAGGAAAAACAACTAACAATGGACGTTTTCCAATATCTTCCAACGTGTGTGGCAATTATCAATGAATCTAGAAATGAATTTGTTACATTGATTTATATTTTACTTTGTGGACTGACCGCAGTGTGTGTGTCCGTCGTGCAGGAATACGCTTTCCACGTAGCCAGCGCTGCATGCGAGTGGGTCGTTGCCTTCAGCTTCGTCTGCTTCTTCCTCACGTACATCGACGATTTTAAAGTGAGTGTCGGACCGTTAAACACAATGGTTTATCTTTTTTTCTCCCTGGAAGGCTTTTTCTCATATTTCCCTCTTGTATATCCCCACAGCTTTTCTCCTTACAGGTGAAAACAGAACTTCAGGAATTTTGATCTACAACTTCCCACTGAATATTTTATGAGCACCAGTATTTTTTATATATAAGGGTATCTTTTTGTACACAAGACTTTTATGACTTTTTATGACTTCACGTTTTAGCAAAATAAGTACTTTTGCACTTGTATCATTACATTTCATAGCTTTAGCTCAGCCGTCACTTTTGCACTTTGTACTCTCGACTCCTGCCACGCGCGTGACGCGTCCCGTCAGACCTGTGGCAAAGCAATAGGAGAAGTTTGTCCTGCAGCAATCACATGATCTTGTGCGGTTGAACCTGAAATTGAAGTCAAACCAGTGACACGTTTCTCTTGCGGGGAACTTGGGTTTGTTACTCTAAATGAGGGGCCACACTGATACTGTACGTCGGTGCTCTTTTTGTGTACACACCTGGAAACTGACACCTGTTATTCAGATGCTGCCAGGTTCTGAACAGAAGTTATATTTTATTATTGTTGGGCATTTTTTCCCGTTGTGTTTTCTGTGGATCACTGCACCGTTGTGACAACAAATTAGGAAGAAAAACTCTTTCTATGGATGCTCTAATTCAGAGATTTAGTCGTGGTACTTCGGTGCAAACTGTATTCTGAGGTTCTATAGTGCAGCTCTGGATGTCATCGTCCACATCCTGCAATCAGCTCGCACACTGGGAATCTGGCTGCTCAGTGGAAAGGGAATAAGGCTAATTGGTCAATTAGTTAGCCCAGTGAAACCGCACAATTTAATTCCTATGATCAACAGGAAATGAGGCGGAGTAGAATTGGAGTCGTGGTTCTCAATATCGCTTTGCTTCTCAGAACTAAATGAATGCCGTCTTGTGGCCCGTCTCCACAGGTTGATGTGGACACGTGTTTTCTTTTCCTTCTCAAAATGTTTCATTTGAAGGATTTGCAGAGGTTTTAAAGAGGCAGAGTGTCCAGAATGTCTCCACATGAAATGCAAGAAATTGAGAAAAAGTCTCAGTAGTAGTAGTATATCTATTTTGTGACACATGAATATATTTATATTAGTTTCTCTCTTTTAACCCTTGAAAGCCTAAGAGTGTTATCAATTATCAAGTACCAGGTAAAGATCCAGTGCCTCAGAGGAAAGCTCCAGTACTGACGCCGTTATTTATGAACCAACACAAATAAAATCACAGGGGGAAACTACAAAAAACTAAGGTCGGAGGTTGAGATGCCCTCTCGGAAAATCAAACTGAAAGTGGTAAATTACTCCCAAAGCAGAAATCCTGAGCTGTAAACGGACCAAATGGAGATCACATAAAAACTGATTTCCTTTTTTTTCCCACTAGATAATGTATTTAAAAGGGAAATTATAGTGTTTTTTTACTCGATTTTTCTATTTAGCTCGTGATATAATAACTGATCAACTGAGCTTAATAATAAGGAAGCACTTTGTAGCGTTTGTTAGAGATCCTACAGTTCACTCTCTCGAACAAAATGCTGTCTCCACACTCACTTTTTCACTGTCGAATATCCATTCATAGAAATCTTATCAAAAGACGATACATTTATGTTCTGCTAAAGCATTCTCCACATTTTCGGGCGTGTACACACACGTTGCGAATGACGTCGTGAGTCTAGAAACACAAAAAAAACTCATTGTTTACCTTTTTTGAAAAAAGCCGTTATCATTGATTTACCTCTGAGCAGAGGTCAGCTCGATTCCTGGCACAACTTCACGCCTGCTCGACAAGCTTCAGTGGAAATGGAAAAATGTTCGCTTAATATCAGACGCAAAAAATAACATGACCATTTATCGTTTATTCACATAAATCGAAGACGCATAAATCGGCTTCAGAAAGAGCTCAGATTACATCTCGGAAATTTAATCTGCAAATAAAATTCTAGTTTTTGACTAAATATGAATGAAATCAATGAAATATAGATAAAAATTTATATATTTTAAAATAAAATCTGAGACTGTAAAAGTGCAAATACTGAAGGGATCTGAATACTTTTCAAAGTCGACTGAATCTACTGTTTCCATCTCTCTTTTTATATATCAGTCGAAACACGTTTTTTTCAACTGCAGCTTGTTTGTTGTATCACACATGTAATGAGAAATATAATGTTTGTACTTATTGAAACAATGTTTGTTTCTGTTTATTTATTACAAGTGATTTTCCACCAGGCCTCACTAAACAGAGCCGTGATACTGGAACGAAGATTATTGTGATATTTATTTTCTCCCTGACATTAACACACAGATTCACAATGCATGTCTTAATCATTCAAAAATATCCAAAATATATATTTTTTCCAATTTTAACTGGACCAAAAAAAGATCTCTACTCATACAGTGATAGTTCTGTCACTACCCCAGACGAACCTACAGTAAAACTACTACTTGATGGGTTTTGTGAGGAAACTTCTCGCCACTGCCACGTTCTTTGAAATGATTCCCCCTTTTTTGAATTAAACAATCTTTAATAAAAAATGCTAATGACACATCAAACTTGAGGAGGTCCCAACGACAGAACCATTCCAGATCATTCGCACTGGAATTACAATCAATCTGGTGATTGATTTTTCGGGCACATATGCCTGCACCTTCTGGCTTGTCCTCGTCTGAGTGCAAAGGCCTCAAGCTCCTTTCGCTGGCAGCTGTGTGGGGAGGAGGACGCGTGGGGGAAATAGACGTCAGTCGCTAAAAGACGATTCGCTGTCGGAGCTGTTTGCCGCAACATCCTGATCCTCTGCGCCCCCCGTTGCTCCGTCGGGAACCGGGGCGTCCGGTGAGCTGGAATCAGCAGTGAGGGGATATTTTTATTATCATTTCATCAGTTTGATGAAACGCTGCAGCACAAACTTGAGATAATAATCAATTTGACGGTGTGACACTCACTCCAGCATGTTGGGATCCAAACCCTCCAAGACCATTTTATTCCTTATGGCCATAACTGGAACCCCCTGTGACAGATTAAACATTCATTAAGACGTGCATCTCTCTCTTTTTTTTTGTATCCTTATTGAACATAAGCAGGTGTTATTGTGGACTCACCACTTGAACCATTTTCAGGTATCGGGCATAACGTGGGTCCTTGGCCACAGTCATGACATTCTCTGCAGCTGCAGCTGCTTCTGCTTTCTGCGTCGGTGCAGCCTCTGGTGCAGGCTGAGTGGGCTACAGTATGAAATATTTAAAAATGAATAAGGGAGTTTGTGTGAAGCAGCATCAGATCAGATGTGGCACCTGATGTCAGTTTTATGCTTTCAGAGTTTGAGGTTCTCTTTTTATCAGGTGTTTGTGTTGGAGCGTATAATATAACTCCAGCTGTGTTTCTATAAGTCTTTTGCCAAATGTCATTGCTAAACATGAAGCTGCAGATGGCAGTCAGCTATCTTAGCTCGACGTATAATTTGGAAACAGCTAGCCTGGCTTATTCTCGTGCTCAAATACACACCTACTGTACGAGCACCGCCGAAACTCACCGAGTAAGCACAAGGTCTTATTTTTATCTGTGTACACACACAGAAGTGTAAATGTAAATTTTACACGTTGTGGTATTTAGGTGGAGTTAGTTTCTCATCGCTGTGAAGTTGGGAGTGGACTAAAGAAATTAGATGTAGCATGTAAATTAGTGAGCTTCACCTGATGTAAAGCAATTGCCTGGGGGGCCCCCAGCTGAGTGTGAAAAACCATCTGCAGTAAAGTATGACTGAACAACACCACATGTTTTTTTGTGGGCATGTCAGTGTTTGTACCTCCGGGGGCGGCAGAGTCGCTGCTGCGGGCGGACCACCTGCTTGGCTCTGGCTGGCAGCAGTCGGTCCATTAGCCTGTGCAGTTTGCTGCTGACTAATTCCGTCTATTGTGACGTCCTCCAGTCCGGGAATAGAGGAAAGCTGCGCAAGGCACAACAACGTTGGATATGATATGAGACGTGAAGTCATGAACTGCAGACAGAACGACGACAGGAGCCTGGAGAACTCACCTTGGCTTCCAAAATGCACAGAGTGGTTTCAATCTGCTGTATGCGGAGAGAGATGTTTGCGAGTTTCTGTTGGAAAGACGTGCGACATTTCAGGGTGTGATCTACATTTAAGAGCCACAGAAAAAGTGTTGCGCCTGCGACCTAAATCAAGAAAAAAGCAGAAGCGAGGATGTACAAAATAGTTAAAGAGCGCAAACCTCTTCACAAACTGTGGAGAAGCGGTTGAGGAAGCGAACTGTGTGCACGACGAACTGATTGAGGTAGGCCACGACTCTTCTCTGCTGGATGGCAGGAACCTGGAGGAAATAGAGAAGAAGAAAAAAATAAGCTATTTAAGTCACAGTAGTAAGAAGCAGATCAGCAGCACAGAGCGTGATTTGGTGAGGAAATGAGGCCATTCACACCATCTCAATAACGCTCTCTCAAGCTCTCCTCATGTCTACCACTGCCCAAAAAATATTTTTAAAATGAGAGAAAAATTGGAGCATTCATCCAATTTCATACTGAGAAATTATTAGTTGTTTCTAAATATTTAAGTTTTGAAATCAATGATTTACAGTGAATGGTGCAAGGAGATACAAAACTATGCTTAACTTATAAAATCATTTTATGTCTAAATATAGTCATTTAGTAACAACTGCTATGAGCAGAAGTTCTTGCTATAAGCGCTGTATTCATGGAAAGTAGATGATGAATGCAGTAATCTTACTTCATGGTCCGTGAAATTTGAAGGCGAATAAGTTTGGATTTTATTTCTGTGGCTTTGACACGTTTCTTTCTTCATCAAAAAGCTTGTTGCCTACCACTGATGTGAGCTGTTAGCTGAAGCTATGAGCTAAACACAGACCTTGGTTAGATCGACTCCAGAGCCCACGATGGGCAGCCCGTCTTCGTCCATGTTGGATCTGTACACACACAGCTTCCGTTTCACTTCCGAGAGTTTTCGGCGGAATAGAAAATAGAGAAATCCTTACATTTAAAGGAAAATAAAGAAAAAAACACATTTGCTGTATGAAGGAGTTTCACGTGACGCTGGACTGGCTGACTGCGTCGTGACGTCACGCGCAGCTTCCGCAAGAATAAAAGCCATTTGGACTTTTAATTTGAAGTCTGTATAAAACAACAACATCCGGTAGCATATCCTATGGCTGCACATTTTGAATTAAAGAAAATAAATAAAGATACACAACACCCCTGTGTGTTAATGGTTTGTCATATTAATGTTATAGGCTCCTGAAGAAGAGCGAAACAATTTTTTATTTTTATATATTTTTGTAATTTCTATTTTATCTAATGTTTTCTTTACAAAGATGGACAAGAGCAAACACCGTGAAACACCATACAGAGATGCTCAAATATGCAAATTGTTCAGATTTTGAAGTACTGCAACGCAATTGTCCGACTTTTATTTTGAAAAGAGGAAACGCAGGACGAGACTCGAGGAAGCGGGTGCTTGCGTGCTAACAGCGCATATTAGCCACTAAAACAAAACAACATCATTTTACGTTTATTCTTCAAAGCTAAAAGAGTAACGTGGAAAAAATGGAGGTTCTTCGGTCAACAGAGAAAACAATCGGTGAGTACATTGATGTTCAGCTACCGCTGTAATTTGAAACGGGTTAAGTTTGTGTTAGTCAGTTAGCGGGCTCCGTCTATGTAACGGAATCATGACTTGTATGAGCTGTCAGACTGGCGTATGTTTGAATTATAATTAATCTTGTTACATTCATATTTTTAATGTTGTATATCAGTTCATTGTTCTGCAATCCAAAGCCCAGCTGCAGATACTTAATCAGATAGAAAATATAAAACTTCCTGTAAATAGGTTTGTCCAGCAATTATACTGCTCAATGGGATTATGGTTTACGCATAAAACACAAAGTACAGATTTATCAGTAATGTCACATTGATTTGATTTAGCAAATGACTTCCTCCACTATATTAACACTTTACGTTTGGCAAAATTTAGAAAATTATTTGAATTCAATTTGTGTTGATGACTTTTTATCTACAAGTTCCCTCTGAATGAAAGACTCAGTGCTGCCCTCTGTAGTCCACACTCCAGCATTGCACATCTATATGTTTTCAGAGCCAGGCCTGCCTCCTCCATCTCTTCGCCTCCTGGTGCCCCCTCTGCAGCTCCTGTCCGCCGCCATGTGGCAGCTGGCCAAGCAGAAGGACGTGATGAACTACGAGCGGCTGCAGGAGTTTGTGTTCATGGTGACGGAGGCGGTGCCCGGACTCATCAACCCCCGGCAGAGAGCCCAGCTCATCCTGGGTCTAAGGGCACGGGTGAGCAGAACCTGTGCCACATGCACAAATAAATATTAAAACAATAATTCTCTCTTTAACCAACTAAGATTTTCTCACATTTACAGTTGGTTCTGGAGCTATGCAAAGGCTCGGCACGAGGTTCTGTTGATTCCCAATTGATCCAGAGCTACTTGGACAGACTCCCGATAACCTCGGCAAACACAGATGTGAGTACTTTAAAGGCAAAACAAAATAATAATGAAATAGGACTTATTTTAATGACATGAATTCATTCTGTGGCAGTACAGGGATGCAGAGGTGAAAACAACGGAGTACACTTTCATTGCCCTTGTCCAGAGCCTGCTGAAAGATCCAGTTGAGAGAGCGTACTTCTTCCAGGTCAGACAGAGTTTTAATTAAATTCATCTCTTAGCTCAAATAAATGGGAAAAAAAATAAATAAACTGACATTTGATTATGTCTTGCAGGAGGTGTTCCCAGTGGAATATGGGCCGCAGTATGATGCAGCTCTACATGTGTTGTTGTGGGAGTTGCTCTCCAAACTGGAAAAGCTGCTGCCGATACCAGACCTCAAACAGGTACTCACTCAGTCAGTCCGTCCGTCCTGGTATTACAGGTTATTTAAGCCTCCACAAAACGTGTGTGATTTAACCACAGCTGTACTCTGGTTACAGACTGCCGCCTGGCTCGGTTCTGCTCCCTCTGTTTTGGACGAATGTGTCCAGTCGTCACCCGAAGAGCTGAGCTTGATCTTTGAGCACTACAAGAGTTTGGGGCTGCTGAAAATGCCTTGTAAGTAGAGCTGGAAGTAGACTGGTAATAAACTTTTTTTTAAATAACTAATATCATTAGACATTTGACTCGGTTATTAAGAAGCAATCTGAAAATCAATGAAAAGATTAATGGTGACACACTAATTCCAAATCACAATATCACATCAATAGTGGTGATGTTTTATATTTTTGCAGATGGCCCTTCATCCACCATCGGCAGCTGCATCATGTCTGCTCTCTCCATTCCTCCCTCGCAAAAGACAAATGTCTCTGTTGGACTGGAATCGATCCACAACTATGCCAACGTACTGAACCCCGTGGCTTTCGTCGGCGCGGACCAGTACAGCGTCGTGGCCGTTTACACCGAGCTGGAAGTCGGAGCGTCTGAAGTGGATGAGGCGGTGATGCAGTCGGCCGAAGTCCAGGTTCACACGGATTTCTACGAGGAGGAGATTGTGGCCATGAGCGCGGATAACGTTGGCTATGAGGAGTGCGGCAGCTTAAGAGGGGAGGAAACGAGCGAACCTGTGGACGTTGCCAAAGCGCTGGAGACTCTGACGAAAACCTTTGCACTGAGGAAGGAGAGCCTCTGTCAAGATGTGCCGACGGGGAAGAGTAACGATTCATCCCTGAATGATGAGTCTGCGTCAGGAAATGTTACAGATGTAGGGAATACAAATGGACAACACGAAACGGGAGAACAGACTGATGATAAAGGAGAAACCACTGAAGAGGTGATGGATGATTTCCAGCCTGGAGGCACAGAGACTAGTATCATCTCCTCCTGTACAGAACTGAAGGACAACTGTGAATCCTCCGGCCATGAAGAAATTACAGACTTCTCCGGTGAAGCTCCTGTTTCAGAAACACAACCGTCTGCCGACTCGGCAAACATCCGCAGATCCTCTCGTCTGCAAATGAAGACGTCACCTGGTTGGCAGGAGACGCTTACAAACGAGAAGGAAATTACAGAGGAACCGGCAATGTACGAAAACCATTTCCTCTTATTAGAGGTGTAATTATTGTAGCCGTCATCACTCGGTCATGATTGCAGCAAAATAGTCGCATGACATAAGCTGGAAGACAATAAAACAGTTTAACGTGTAATATTTACAAAATATACAGTGATGTACAATATAATTTTGTCATTTCTGTGTTATAGTTTCTTTGGTGAAATGAAAAATAAGTTAGGGTATCACAGTTCCACTGTCCTGTTCAACAATATGATTATTTTATCACGGCCTCAGTCTCAGTTTTAGAATCATTACACCACTTTGTATTATAGTGCAACAATTACTTCATAGCAAGAAAATTGCACCAAAAAATTCTTCCATTAATTATTTAGTTGACTAATTTTTTACCAAAAGAGATTTGCTGCACAAAATAATGATGATAATATGAATGAATGATGATAATATGAATGAATGAATATAATATATTTCCCATCATTGCTGCAGTCATTCTGCAGTTGGCAGTTTCATTTGTAGTTACAAGTTACATTGTGGTGAGTTAAGGCCTAAAATGAAGTAAATAGATGAATTAAATCTTAATATTTAAGACATTAACAACCCATGTTTTGTATTTCACCAGGAGTAAAGGTGTCATGTCAGTCGCCCCCTCTGTGATTGCGATCAAAGGTAATAAGTTGGAATGAGGAGAAACATCTTTTTTAAAGTAAAATCCACATGTTTTACTCAAACTGGTGTTTTTGTTTTGTTTGCAGGTGATGCTGACGAAATGACGTCCATCATCTTCACCTGCTCGCAGTGTCCCTTCCACAGCTCGGAGGACAAAAATAGCCCTCCTCACTTCCACATGCAGAGCGTTCGGACGGAGGTGTACAAGAATCTCCCGGGGGACAAATTCACTCCATCTCCCTCCAGCACCGATGAAATATTCACGTCCATTAAACTTTTCCCAAAAGGATACGCAGAGCAGAGCAAAGCGGCGCCGCCCGACGACAAAAGCAAAGCAAACGCTCCTCAGGCGCACGGCCGACGCAAGTCTCTCTCGTGTGAAACGTGCGGCAAGACGTTCACCCGCACGTCGGACGTCAGGCGCCACCAGCTCACCCACACCGGAGAAAGACCGTTTCACTGTTCGCAGTGCAAGCGAACGTTCCAGCACTCCTGGGATCTGGCGAAGCACGAGAGCAAAGACCACGGCGTGGCCATCTCCTTCCCCTGCCCGCTGTGCCGGACCTCCTTCCCCAACCTCCGTGCCTTGACCGTGCACCACAAGAAGTCTCACTCGCAGGAGGAGAGCCAGCTCCCGCAGATCTGCTCCATCTGCAGTCGGAGTTTTGCAACTTCCTCCGAGCTGCTCGAGCACAGGAAGTCGCACGTCAGCAGCAGACTCTACGTCTGCCAGCAGTGCGGCGACGGCTTTGACTCGCTGCTGGCGCGCTCCCAGCACCGGCAGATGCATCAGGTGAAGCATCAGTTCAAGTGTCCGCACTGCGACAAGACGTTCACGCGCAGGTCCGATGTGAAGAGGCACCAGTCCACTCACACTGGGGAGTGTCCCTACCAGTGTAGCCAGTGCAACAAGCGCTTCTCGCTCCATTTCATGCTCATGAAGCACCTGCGCGTTCACACGGGCGAGCGGCCTTTCCAGTGCTCCCACTGCCCCAAGAGGTTCTCGCTGGTGTCCGTGCTGGCCCGACACGAGAGGATGCACACCGGGGACAAACCTTTCCTCTGCTCCCAGTGTGGGAAGGGTTTCTTGTCTCAGGGGGAACTCATAAAACACCACAGGTCGCACGTGGACGACAAACCCTACTCCTGCCCCCAGTGCGACAAACGTTTCAAGAGCAAGAAAACCCAGCAGGAGCACATCGTCTCCCACAGCGGCGCTCGGCCGTACCCCTGCACCTACTGCGGCAAGGGCTTCACCAAGCCGTACGCGCTGACCAGACACAACCTCATTCACACGGGCGAGAGGCCGTTCCCCTGCGGACACTGCGACAAGTCGTTCCTCACGCTCAGCGAGGCTCAGCTGCACCAGCGGATTCACACGGGGGAGAGGCCGTATCCCTGCAACGTCTGTGAGCTCAAGTTCAAGAGCTCGTCGGAGCTGGCGCGACACAAGCGCAGCCACTCGGGGCTGAAGCCGTCAAAGCCGCACTGCGAGCGGTGCACGAAGACGTTCGCGTCCAAGGCCAAGCTGCAGAAACACATGGAGACGCACAGGGAGGAGGAGGAGGAGAGTGCAGCGCAGTGTGTGGACTCGAATCAAATATCTGAATAAATAACACAGCCTCTCTAGGAGTACGTTTACATTTAGATAATACAATAATTTAGATTTAGCTTGGTCAAAGTTTACAAGTTATGATCAGGAGAAAGGAAATTTACTAATACCATTTCAATTATGCTCAGTTGTTAGACAAATCATTTTGACATATAAGTGCTTAATATGTCCACTTCGCCATCTCATCTCCACTTTGCAACAGGGACATTGGAATTTCATCTGAAATGGTTTGTTTCACATGGAAATCACGGGGGAAGAAAAAGTTAATAAAATAGATTTTTCACTCCTTGTACTGTCTGTTACTGTTTTGTTGCTATGAATGTTAATAATATATAGTATTGTTATTATGTATTGTGCTTCAGTGGTGTGCACAATTTTTGTTTCAGGTTAAAATCAAAGCATGGTTCAGAAGAAACAGACCTTCTACTAACTGCAAAAAAAGTGAGTATGGATCCCCCAAAAAATTCAAGGTACCAGTACATTTCTCCTTTGAGGCAAAAAAAACACTTTATTGTCATGGTTGCATGACAATAGGCTCAGTGGGTATTGATGTATTATTTTAAAACTGAAACATAAATAGAAGAAGGGAAAGAAAAAAAGAGGTTGATAACACCTTTAAAGAATTTTTTTTTTTACTATTTGACTGGCATTCATCTAACAACGCCATGAAAGGTTCACACGATGATTAACAAGACCTGGAATGAAAAAACATTTGTACAAGTTCAAATGTTTCTTTTGTTGTGTTTCAGAGGAGCAAACAGAACAACTCGAGGTGACGGTTGCAGAGCAAAGATTGACTAAAAAACATTATAACATAATGTCATTTCCTCTCCAGACTTCCATCTGTCTTCTCCCACCTCACCCCTCCCTCATGTATTGGAGATCAATATGCTTTAATCTGCCTGGAAATCATGGGAAACATTTGATAAATCAAAATCGATGTTATTTTTAACAGCCAAATCTAATGTTTCTGTTTCCCTGATTCAGGATATTTAGATTTAACTATTCTCTGCAGCCCAAGCAAACAGAATCTGTAACATGAGACTGTTTTGCACACCCTTCCTCTAGCCCGACCAATCTGTCTGGGCATTCCCCTCTCTGCCATCATCTCACGGTTATGGTCGTGCTTATAATAAAAAGAGCCATTTGAGTGCGTTTAATTAACTGAGAGGCTTTATATAGCTCTGATTGGGTGAGGAGGTTGATGCCAAGCAGGAATCACCAGGATAAAACTGGCTACGTCGTTAAACAGGGGACCCACAAAGTGCCTGGGGTTTCATTGGTTTTCAAATTGGTTTTCTAATTTTAGCATGGCTAATATTTCAAACGGTATTTTCCTCAGTTAGCACAAACGATTAAAGGCGATTAAAAACCTACTATGTGGCCAAAATCCATGTCACACAAAAAGTAAATGGACAAACACAACTAACAATTGTGCTATTTTCTACTAATTTCAATAAAGTCATTAGTTGTGAGTTTAAACAATTTATGATATAGTATATCCTAGAATCATATCAAGTCATAAACGCGGCTTCGCTTATTTAATCTTGTTTGACCTACAACTTCATCTTATTACGTTATTTAGGCAGTGATAAAGTATGCATTCATGATTTAAGGATGGGAATGGATGGAAATATTCTGTGTTCTTATTGAAAGGATTAGATGGCACACTTAAGAATTATTTGTTCTCACACTCCAAAGCTGTAAAAAATATGCACACTTTAAAACCTGTGTTTTTATTTGTCATAAAAGTTGAGACATTTTTTTATATTTTACAATTATATCACACATACTGTATAGAAAATTAGATGTCTCCTCCACACCGAGAGAGGGTGTGCATGCACTCATCACTCCATCCCACTGCACTCACCTCTTGTCTTTACCAGAGCGAGGGGCAGTAGTGAGCGAGCAGATGTCTGGATGTAACTATCAGCGGAGAATTTTGGGGGGGCTGTTGACCATGCAGGTGGAAAGAACACCCGGAATAAACAGATAAATAGGGTGGAAACCAGGAGGCTGTGGAGGCAGATAACAGCGCGACGCAGCACCCATCAGCAAGATTTACTGTCCAGTCGGCGATGGTTGTGTTGGCGGTGGCTTAATAACCAGTCATAAAGAAGTGTGTGTGGGGGGGTTCTCTGTTGCAGAAGGACAAGAGTGAAAGCATTGATAGAGGGAAAAAAAGAGAGGGGGAGTGTTATAAAGAGAGAGAGAGAGGAGAAGATAAAACAGGAGCCGGGACCATGAGCTCTGCACTGCCGTACGACTCGTTGTCAGCTCGGCCGAGTCCCAGCAGACGAGCTTTGGACTGGGAGCGCGAGCAGTTGGCAGTGCGAAGACTCTCCTCTCCACGGGGTCTCGACTTGCTCACTCCTCCTCCTCTTCCTCGTCGACCCTCTGCCATCCCTGGCTACCTCCTAACACCGTACCAGGAGCAGGAGGAGCAGCTCCACCAGCAACAGCAGCGACTATCCCTGTCAATGTGCTCGGAGGCTTCCCTGGCACCCCCTGCACCGCCGCCTGCGGGTACTGCCCCACCCTGCTGCCGTCCAGTGGGAGTCATGCACCTCCTTCGCCTGGGTCTCCTTGCTTTCAGCTGCCTCTTCTGGGCAGCCGGCTTGGCCCTCTTCACGCTGGGTGTGTGGGCTCAGATTTCACTGGCAGACTTTATGCTGCTGTCTGCCAATCGGTACCCCAACGCCCCAATCATCCTTCTGTCCACAGGTGCCGCTGTCACCACCTGGGGCTTCCTGGGTTGTCTGGGAGTGGCTGCAAACCTAGCCTGCGTGCTAAAGGCGTATGGGTTCTTTCAACTTGCTGCACTTATTGCCGGTTTGGCAGCCGGACTCTCGGGCCTCTTCTACCGTGAAGATATTGCTGGAGGATTTCGCAGTGGCTTACAGCGAGCGGTGGCCGGCTACACAGAGGATGAAGGCCGTGCCGATGCTCTAGACAGCCTGCAGCGGGCCTTGGAGTGTTGTGGAGCTGAGGGTTGGCGTGATTGGCTCTCCTCAGATTGGGCTACCCAACATATGACCTTCCTGCCCAATGAGAATGGCACCTCAGTGTCCCTGCCGGACAGCTGCTGTGTGAGGCGCAAGGGCTGCAAGAACCGTCCTCTTCTGTCAGACGACAGTGAAGGAGTAACTGCTGCAGGAATCCATCCTCGTGGTTGCTTCCGCAAGGTCTTCAGTTTGGTCAACGACAACGTCTTCCACATTGCTGCCACTGTGCTGGGATTAGCCTTCACTCAGATCGGAGGCATTGCCCTGGCTTGTCTGCTTGCCAACAAACTAGCACCAAGACAACATCGTCGTGTAGTGGCACATTAATGGTCACGTGTGAACCAAGGATTGACCAATTTGTAGATGACTGGTAATGACCTCAAAGAGTAATAGAGTTGAGAAGTTAGGGGTTGTTGGTTTTTCTCAAAGCGTTAAATGACAGTCAGTCAGTTGTCAGTTGGTGCACTCCCAAGGCTTGGATGGTGCATGAAACTCCTGCTTACATGATCAAGATAACAACCTATTTAGAAAATGTCATCTGTAAAACAATTTGGTAATATTTCAGAATCCAACTACTCCTCACACTTCACAACTCTTTTGACACTCTTTGTTTGCATGATTCTCTTTTTTCTGCACAATTAAAAAAAGAATACTTATTTGACTTGAGCATTAGGATAAAAGACGAGCATTTAAATCTGCATTTCGTCTGCCCATTTGATGCAGTAGTACCTACTACTTTTAATAGTAAAACAGGCCTACATAGGCAGGACCACAACCCAAGCGCACTCTGCTTCCCACACCTGATTCACCTCAGTGGTCCTTTTCTGTGGTTGTAGATGGTTTTCTTCGGTGCTTTCACTCCTTGCATGAGCAGATTCTTTTCCTTTGCAGAAAAATACTCTTTTCATACTACCTGGCGAATCTTCCATTAAAATAGCAATCTGCCAAGGGGCAAGCACACCAGGCTTTTATAGGGGATAGGAGATAGCAATCTGATTGGCTTGGTGCATGTTTTAAACCCCAAAAAACACATGTATTATTTGAGAGACTGAGTAAAACCCTTTTGAACCATTCACCTGGTGCTGCAACTCTTTTTTCCACTGTTGAACTATCACACGTGCGTTTGGACATGTCCTAAATGCACTTGCTCCATGTGCTTTAAACCATGTGCTTAGATAGAAAATAGAGCCCAACATAAAGTGTGAACTGATGCTTTTCTATCTTTTTTGCTTTATGATTTATTTGACTTTAGAAATGTTTCATAATAATGGCATGGAAATACAATGTGTTGACCTGTTCTTTTCCCTCTTCTTACCACTGAATGCACAGGAAAGTTCACCAGCAGTTTTCCACTTGAGACTATTTAGTCTGGCAGTGTTCAGCAGATGTTCATATCCACACCATTTAGTTTTTCCATCACAAAGACTACACTGTGCTAGAATGGTGCTGTAGAAAAAAAAAAAGCTTAATAATGTCTGTGATACTTTGTGCCATTTATACTGTTTACTGTGCTTTTGTAAGGTATTTGGTGACACTGTGAATGTTTCTTCCAGATCATGTCATTGGTTTTGCTAGAGTTTGAAGCACAAGTTCATCGTACGACATTCAATTTTAACGCTGCTTCTGAAATGCTTGGTTGCATTAGCACGACCCAAATGTTGTGCATCAATCGACAGAAGTCTGGCCAGATCAACCTCTTCTAACCTCATCATCATCTCTTGGCTCACACCTTTCCTGTTTATGACAGGCATTTTTATTGCTCTAGTAATTGTACTACATGGTATATATTCACATTCAGTAATGTATAATCAATTCTTATAATCACCTACAGCGCAAACAAGCATGACTTAAACTGTTAACTATAGTAAACTACAGTAGCCTCATTACAGGATACGATATTGATTCGACACTGGGAAAGGCAATGTCAAGGTCTGCTGCCCTTGAATATATTAAATATATAAATGTCAACAGCGTTCTTGTGACGAAATGGTGGTGTAGTATAATAGGATTCAATTTTACAAAAAATGCAGTAGTGCAGGGCAAAGGCATAAAGAATACGTATTTATTAAACATTGTGTGAATTGCTGAAAAGTTGTTAAGAGTTTTTTTTTAATGCCATTTTTTTTCCTCTTTAAGGAACCATTTGCATTTTAAAGACCTTTGGAAACAGGTCTCAGCCTTTTATTTTTATGAGGGAGGCCGAATTGGAGGTGTGCCAGAGTGGTAAATTCTCAGCAGCGGCGGTGGTCGATCCTCACATGAGACCTCTGACACCAGCTATTCTGAATTATGGCCAACTGAGTGACATTTCATTTCTACCACCTGAGACTATATGGTGATTGGATCTGCCCTTGAAGGGAGACAACAAATACGGCATGATGACACACAACAGCCCGGCCCATCATTGATTTTTGTCACGGAGGAGAAAATCATGAACTATATCCTATCTGCTCAAACTGGATCACAAGGAGTAGATTTCCATACATGTATGACAATGATTACCTTCCAAACCTTCCATACATCAACGCTTACAGACGGATCGCCTTCGTGCTGTGGCCTCTAAACAACGCCTACCCTTTTCATGACCTAATTATGGTATTGATTAGCCTACATTAAAGGCTTGCGGAGGCTTTCTGTCTGATTGCACCGGGGTTGTTTAACCCATTTTTTGCTTGAGATTGCCACATCCCCACTGGCAGTTTCAACACACAAAAGATGAGCTCTGACATATATATATATATATATATATATATATATATATAAGTCCTGAAGTCATGGAAACCACAAGGGGTCCTTTTGCTCACATTACACCATTTTGGGTTAGTGTGATTTGATGTTCACTATTTTAACCACTGATGCAAATGCACAAAGTGGTGCAGATCATAATCCCTGTGAGATCTGTGTTGCCCCAGAGCATCACCCAAAGAAGTATTGAACTTTACTGTATGGGTTTCAATCTCAAAAGCACACGTTGAATGAATGAATTCAGTCAGTGTGTGGAATCATTTTTAAATCCTGAAATAAGTGTCATACAATCCTTTAATAATAGGTCAAACAAAAACCAAACTTCCCTGTTGGTGAGTTATATTACCTCACAGCAGCTACACCAGAATACTTTCAGAGGTTTGAAAATTGTGAAAAATAAATATGGCCTTGGGCCCTCTGCACATAAATGGGTGTATCCAAAAAGCCTCTGCAAGCATCCCGAATCTGATAAGAGCACTGATCCCATTTATTTGCTTTGGCTATTGGGCTTGCAGTTTGATAAATCCCCCTTGTGCTGTCTGGATACAAGTCTCAGACCCTGGCAATGTGTCTTACCCATAGGCAGGAACTTCGCTTGTGCGCATACGTTTGCTCCATTTGCTCCATTGCCAGATAATGATGAGACAAGTGTTTGTTGTTGACCTGCGTGCGGGACTCCGGGCCTCGTCTCCACTCCCCGCCTCTTTCAGTCTGCCCCACATCTGACTCACTGTTTGGACCCGTGCAGTTTGCACAGCACTCTGCGCTCTGCCCCATATTCTTCTATTTGGCAATTCTCACCACCGCCGCTTCGCCGAGTCGCTGCTGCGTAAAAAGCCGCTGCTGCGTAAAAAGCCGCTGCGCCTCCGCGCTTTGGAAATGTAGTTCTACGTGTGTGTGTGCGCACAGAGAGAGAGAGAGAGAGAGAGAGAGAGAGACAGAGCTCTCCAGAAAAATATGGACCTTAAATCCGAGCTCCTCAAGTCCATCTGGTACGCGTTCACGTCGCTGGATGTGGAGAAGTGTGGCAAAGTGTCCAAGTCGCAGTTGAAGGTAAGCGGTGGAGAGTGCAGTCATTTCTGAGATCAGGAAACTGAGACCGAGGAGCGACTGAACAGAAAAAGAAACGGACTCCAACTGTGTGTATTTGTGCTACATTTCTTCCTCTAAATGCCTTGTTTGGGCTTGGCTGAATCCAGGCAGATCTCCTTGGTTTCTGTAAATATTGTACTGTATGTGAATCAACGTTAATCTTGGGAAGCGTGAACACACAAACGCCCTACAGGCTCACACATGCTGTAAATCCAAATGTAATCCTGCAACAGACACGTAACACGCTCAGATTGGAAATGAGCAAGGCTTCAGCTTTAAGCTCAAAGTCCAAAGTTTTGTTTTCCCCCTGTGGCCCGGGGGAACTTGAACAGAGACATGACACCAACATCGTCAGGGGTTGCCATCGTTCCCCCTCAGTGAGTGTGTTACTTTCAGTCTGTCACGTTGCTCCCTGTCCAGTTCCTACATGTCTAACTGAGCCCCCCCATAGGAGAGAAGAATCCAGGGAAATGGCAGAAAGCTGCCCCAACATGCTCAGCCACCGGGAAACCAGCTGTCTGCTCTTGTGTGTTCGTGGATGTGTGGAGAAATATGTGCACTGAAGACTGTGACAAAGACTATGTGTGTGCTGACTTTTATTTGTTGTAAGTGCAATAATTCCTAATACATATTCTGTATGTGTGTGTCTTCCTCAGGTGCTGTCCCACAACCTGTACACGGTGCTGAACATCCCACACGACCCCGTGGCTCTGGAGGAACACTTCCAGGACGATGACGACGGACCGGTGTCCAATCACGGCTACATGCCGTACCTCAACAAATATATTCTGGATAAGGTACAGTAGCCGTTATCTCATTGCCCTCTACTGATGCTATATGTGGTAAATGAGTGGCAGGAAATGCCCTTCAAATGGCAGGTAAACAAAACAACCAATGACAAATCACAGCTACGTAGAAGTTGAATCAAAACTCACAATTGTAATACTGCTTTAGAGTTTTAATTCTATTTCCTGTAGTACTTTGTCCTCACATTGTATTTCAGTCTCATAGATAATTTCATGGTAATTGTCATATCAAGCATGTTTGAGTACATATCCAGCTGTTTAAGGAAAGTATTTAGCTTTTTAAAAAACTGAGAAGTATATTTTTGTGACCAAATATGAAAGATTTACATGGTCGGGGCGAAGGCGTGATTGAGTCAGTCGTCGCTTTTTCTTTCTTTTTCAGGTGAAAGAGGGGATGTTCGATAAGGAGAAGTTCGACGACCTGTGCTGGATGATGACCATGAAGAAGAACTACAGGGGGGTACCGCAGGGGGCGCCGCTATCACTGAGAGACAGTTTCAAGCTCTTCTGTCTATTCAACCTCCTGTCGGAGGACCGCTACCCGCTGGTGATGATACCAGAGGAGGTAAACGACGATGACGTCAAACGGGGAGAATGTTGGGGGCAACTCTTTTTGATTGAGAGATGACTGATTATGGGGCTGGCTGAGAAACTCAAGACCATGATCATATATCTTTGACCATGTGCACCAAGAGACATTGGTCACAAATTGATACAAAACATGGAAAAAAAAGGAAAACTTTCTTCCTGAACATTCCGGGGCACATAAATAATGGCAGAGAAACAGATCACACAGGAAAACAAGTGAACATCGAGGGTTCTAAAGCAGTGGCATGAGGCACATTCAGTGTAATTGGCTAATTGTTAGAACAAAATATTAGGTTACATATAAAACCAGCTTGTGCCCCAACAAAATCAAACCTTTTGGCATTTTTCATTCACAGCAGTGCAAATAAGTGAGTTAATGAGGCTCTCCCTTCCTGCACTTCCTCCATAATGCTTTTGGTTTCCTGTCGACAGAGACGAAAATAAACTCCTCTTGTACTGTCAGCGCAGTAGCCTTCCACTGTAAAAGTATATTACAGCAATATACTGATGTGTCAGTATGTCAGAGTACTATCTGGATCAGCTGATATATCAGTAACAACGCTGTGGCTCTATTTTCTGCAAACATGGAATATTCAAACATCTGAATGGTTTCTTAGGTGGAGTATCTCCTGAAGAAAATCTCCACCGCGATGAGCGAGGAGTGGGATGAGAAGCTTTTGGACGACTTAATATCCGAGGATGCCGCAGTGCAGGAGGAGGGCATGTCCGTGTGGGCGTTCCTGGAGCACATGGGTGCAGGCCGACTGCTGAGGGTCACCAGTGCCGAGGCCTTCAGCCTGGCTCTGGACGAGGTCTTTCTGGAGATGTATCACAATGTCCTGAAGAGGGTGAGTTGCCATCACCGTGTTTTTTTTTTTTTCCTGCCAATTCTTATGCTCTCACGTCATTTTTTTTGTCCTGATCGCTGTTTTTTTTTTTTTTTAGGGTTATATGTGGAAAAAGGGTCACGTGCGTAGGAACTGGACCGAGCGTTGGTTTGTGCTGAAGCCCTTCTCCATGGCGTACTACGTCAGCGAGGACCTGAAAGACAAGAGGGGAGAAATCCGGCTGGATAAAAGCTGCATCATAGAGGTCGGTTCTGTGGCCATGTTTCAACTAACCTTACGGAGATGTCTTATATCTGGGTCTGACTGTCTCCCCTGTCTGTTCTAGACCCTTGCAGACAGGGAGGGGAAGCGCTGTCTGTTCTGTGTGAAAACCCACAATAAAACCTTTGAGATGAGTGCGTCTGACCAGAGACAGAAAGTGGAATGGACTCAAGGTGAGTCGTTGTGAGTCGTGTAGAAATACAAAGTCAAAGCCACAAACAACTGCATTGATTTCTAATGTGTGTGGTCACTGCTGTTTTGTGATTTTTTTAAATCTTCTGTAAATCACTGGTCGCATCAGTTATGGTTTCAGTACTCATGGTTTTCTTTTGTTGTCTTTTGTCTGTATGTCCCCTCTCCAGCCATTCAGACAGCCCTCCGTCTCCAGGGTGAGGGCAAGTCCTCCCTCCACCAAGAACTCAAGCTGAAGAGACGCGTCCACCGGGAACACAGCCAACGGGAGCGCTGCCGGAGCTCCCGCAGCAGCTGCAGCAGCCAATCGGACGACTCCAGTATCCAGGAGATGGAGAAGATGGAGAAGGAGAAGGACAGACAGGATCTCGAGATTGAGAGCATCATCCAGGTAAGGGAGGCAGGGATCAATAACGATAATCCCACAATTCAAAATATGTGTGTTAGCTTCATGTACCACATGACGGTGTTTTGCAGCATGCACGGGAATTGGAAAGCCGGCGAAGGGAGGCGGAGGAGCGAGAAAGGAGGAGACAGAGGGAGGTGCAGATGGAGCTGGAGAGGCAGTTGAAAGAGGCTGAGATGGTAAAAAAAAAAAAAAGTTTGCCTGATGAAAGCATTTATTTGCAATTCTTTACCGTTCATCCCATTGACTTTGATCTCTGAGGACAGCACGGAAACATTGGCATTATAAAATTCAGATTTAACCTTCAGTGATTTTTAGTGGTGGAGAAATGGTTACGACATTCCTGGAAGATGTGATTCGGGAATAGGTCAGTTCTTTCCACTCAGCTCTTGCTTTGTGTGTGTGTGTGTGTGTGTCCAGTTGAGAGACAGCATGCAGGCAGAGATGCAGGAGAAGGAAAAGGAGGCCGAGCAACAAAAGAGGAGGATTCTGGAGTTGGAGCTGACGCAGGGGAAACTAGAGGCTGCACTCAACATCGAGATCCAGGCTCGACTGGAGGAGGAGAGGGTCCGACAGGAGCTGGAGAGGTGGGAAACATACACAATATCCAGTGTATTCCCCTTTAGCGTATCCTCTAAACCAGGGGCTTGTCGCAAACTGTGGCAGTTGTAGCTGCTAACTGTGTTGGTAAATAGGTCAAGTCAGCAGCCGCCTATGCATGTCCCAGTCACCTCACATGGTCACTTTGTCACATGCTTCTTACTTCTTTCCTTACTCCAGGTTGCTGGAGGCTGAAGAGGAGAAGAAGAAGCAGTGTCAGCGCCTGCAGGAGCAGCAGAGGGCCTTGCAGAGCCTCAGCCCCGTAGAGGAGGCCTCAGACGCCGGGACGGACGAGGACACGCCCTCAGCCCTCTACTCAGCCTCTCAGGAGCTCCAGGATCTGCAGGCATCTCGCCAGAGGAGCCACCAACGCCTGGAGGTGAGAGCGAGGAAGTGTGTATAGATACCGGCCTGTTTTAATACAAAAACCCTCACGAGATTCTTCTGCTTTTATTTGCCCGCTCCAGGAGGTTCAGGAGAAGCTGAGGAATGCCAGTCAACATGTACGGCACTGGAACGTCCAGCTGAACCGCCTGATGACGCCCATCACCCCTGGAGGTGCAGCTTTCTCTCTCATATTTTCTAATGCAATTTACTTTAGTCTTTAGATTTATTTTCTGAAAATCTTTAGATTTTGCACTGTGTGTGTGTGTGTGTGTGTGTGTGTGTGTGTGTATTTACAGTAATGAGAAAGTAGAAACACAATTTTACATAATCCTCTAAATTTGTTATTTTAATATAGGAAAATGTGTAGGATCTTTGAGCATCTGGATACTGATTTTCCTAAAACGTACATCGTGATAGACAAACGTGTGCCAGATGTTTCCTGTAAATAACTGTCAAATACCTGTCAACTAACAATGAATGAATGCTATGAATGAATATAACAATGATAAATCAATTCATTTATCAATGTTTTTTCCCGTTTTTTTCCATAGATAATCGCCTATCATCCAAACAAACGTGCCCCAAAAAGGAAGGAGCGCTGGCCAGTAACGAGTTCATCTCTAAGTTCAAGATACGGGCCGATCAGATCGGTCAGATACCAGAGGACCAGCAGACGCTGGAGGAGCAGCTGGAGGCCGCCCAGCTGTCGGAAGGATCAGACGAATCACAGGGGAAACCCAACGGAGAAATGGGATGACCGTGCTGAGCCAGTTTTCAAAAGTTCAAAAATGATGAGAGAAAATGATTTTTTTTGCGTGAGACTGAAAGAGGAGAGCGGAAGAAGAAATCTGCGAAAAAGAATGGTGTTATATTTATATTCAGAATCGCTCACAAGGACAGAGAACGATGATGATGTCAAGCTCAATGTGATGCAGGATTAAATGAAAACACGTTTGACTGAGATCGACTGAGATGTACAGTTTTGTACAATAAAGTTTATTGGTAAATAATAAAACTTAATTTTGTGATATTTGTCATTTCCCTGGACAAAAGCATAACCTCTCTCTCTTTAATATCAGTCTTCTTTCTCTTCTCTCGGAAGTTTGCTGCAACAAAACAGCAGAACAGGTGCTCGGGATCTATATATATGCAGATAAAGTATACTTTCATAATTACATCATAGCATACTCTGACTTGCGGCTACTTACGACATCACTTTTTATATAGTATATATGGTTCTTATTATATCTCATTTTTATTCTATTCTAATTTATTTAATTCTATTACCTGTACCCATTCTGTCTTTGGGCCCCTGTGGGGATCAATAAAGGTATATCTTATTTTATATTAGCAAACTATCTATATGAACATGCATAAATGTATTTTTTTAAACTAAATTCAACTATACAGCTCAATATGAATCATTGCTATCATTGGGGTGATTTATTTTGATAAAATTATAAATAATCATAAAATGATGACATAATCTGACCTGAGGGGGGCGCTCGAGCACATATGAGCTGGACAATGACCCGGAAGGAAAACAGTGTAACTCCGCCTAGTTCAGACAACATGGCGGCGCCCGGGACTCTGTCACGCTGGCTGTCGAACGGCTCACAAAATTGATCTTTTTAGCAAATAAATCGGTTTATATCGGGGAGGGTTATGGATTTCATTTAACCCGCGAAGTCACCGTCAGGTGAGGAGTTCACCATGTTGCCACCAGCGGTCGTCAGCATCGCATCAGCCTCCTCCAGGGGGAAGGTCAGCTCTGCGGTCTCCCTGTGCCGGAGACTGTCCCCCGGCCGGCGCGGCTCCTCGGACGCTACTCGCCGCCCGCCGCCGGAAACCTCCGCTCCTCCGTCGGACAGAGATCCGGCCGCGGTGCGGGAGCGGAGCGCGGGTCGCCGGAAGGACCCCAGCGGCTGCTCCGTGTTCCTCTTCCCCGGGCAGGGCAGCCAGTTTGTGGGCATGGGCAGGGGGCTCCTGAAGTACCCCAACGTCAAGGACATGTTCGCGGCCGCCCAGGGCATCCTGGGCTACGACCTGCTGTCCCTGTGCCTGGAGGGGCCCGAGGAGGAGCTGGCGAAGACGGTCCACTGTCAGCCGGCGGTGTTCGTCACCTCGCTGGCCGCGGTGGAGAGGCTCAACATCGAGAACCCGAAGGTCGCTGACACACAGTCGATTAGTCGACTAGTCGATGCATCTGCGGTCGATCGACAGGAAATAATTGGACAGCTGCTAACTGTTTTTAAATCATTGTCAGTTGTATTGTTGTTATAATAAGCCAACTAACAATCATTTTTTTGGTATTATCAAATATATAAAGTATTTTTAAAAATGTGCCTAAGATTTTACCTTTACACAAAACACAGAGAAGCAGCTAGTTGACATTTGGCATATTTGATTCATAAACGATCAAGTGATTGTCAAAATTATTAAATCTTTTTTTTTTTGCCTGATTGATTAATAGACTATTAGTCTCATCATTATTACTAAATAGTTTTTTATTATGTCCGCAGGCTATTGAGACGTGCGTCGCCGCTGCAGGATTCAGTGTTGGAGAATTTGCCGCTCTGGTCTTTTCTGGTGCCATGGACTTTGCAGAGGGTAAACATGACATATTTCCCATCTTGTGTGGAACAAAGCTGTGGCTTATTAAAAAAAAAAAAACAACTACTGACCCTTGCTGTGTCTTTTAGCTCTGTACGTGGTCAAGGTGCGCGCGGAGGCCATGCAGAAAGCATCAGAGCTGGTCCCCGGTGGGATGCTGTCGGTCGTCGGCAGACGTCTGGCGCAGTATAAATATGCTTGTCTGCAGGCTAAGGAGCACTGCAAGAGCGTGGGCGTCAAGGAGCCCGTGTGCTCCGTGGCCAACTATCTGTTCCCTGACGGCAGGGTCATCGCAGGACACCAACAGGTATGGAGAACAAACCCAAAATCATAAATGCAACTAACCACCTGTTATAGGTCAGAGCTGCTCTGTCTGAGCTTGTCTTGTGCTGTGTCTTTAATCGGAGCTGTGTCCTCTTTACCAGGCTCTGGATTTCCTACAGCAGAACTCGAGGCGTCTCCAGTTCATGAGGACCAAACCTCTCCCGGTCAGCGGAGCTTTTCATACGGAGCTGATGGCGTCGGCCGCTGAACCCCTCCGAGAGGTTCTCAGACAGGTGGAGGTCGGTCAGACTGCTTCAACCCTTTACTGGTGTTTTTATTTATTTATTAGACCCCGACCGATATTGATTTTTGGGGGGGGACCAATGCCTATACTAATATTAGGGAGTAAAATATTTCAGATACAGATATATTGGCTGATATATATATATATTTAAAAAAACATTTGGCACCGACTCCCAAGATTATCAAACCCTGATGACAAAGAAAGAGGAGTGATACTTTACAATTTAACCATACACTTAATGATAAATAACTATAAATAAAAATAAAACACAACCACAACTAAATATTAAAATATATTTATTTGTTATAATATAATGCAACTGATTTTAATATAATATTGTCAGTGTTTTGCTTATTTCATTGCTTATTTTAATATTTTGTAATGTAGTATAAAAGCGTAAATGTTGCCTTGTTTTTATTAATGAATTCATTGAGACAATAATCTGCAGATTAATTAATAATATAAATAATAATTGGTTACAACCCTAAAACAAACTTGTCATCAACCTGCCCCTCTTACATTAACTTCATCCACATTTCGCATAATAATTTCTTTCTGAACCAACTGTAACAGCTACAACTTATCATCTAACTTCCTGGTTTATCCTATGTTCAGGTGCGGCGTCCCGAGATCAACGTGTACTCCAACGTCGACGGCAAGCGCTACATGAACGAGAGTCATGTGCGCCGGCAGCTGGTGAAGCAGCTGGTGTCGCCCGTGAAGTGGGAGCAGACCCTGCACGAGGTCTACGAGCGGACGCAGGGAGAGCGGTTCCCTCACACCTACGAGGTCGGGCCAGGCAAGCAGCTCGGCGCCACGCTGCAGAAGTGCAACATGAAGGCCTTCAAGACGTACACACAAGTGCAGGTCACCACCTACGAGGACTGAAGCGTGGACTCAGTAAAATAATGGGCCTCTGTCCTGACCAGCTAAACCTGCTAAGCTCCTGTGGTTGCTTCTTAAGGGTCTTGTTTGTTTATTACTCTGTAATTAAATTGATAATTTTTTTTATTAAAGAGACTGCAACATTTAGTCATTATGAATTTTATTAGCATTATGTGAAAAGCAGTTTCAAATCTGCAACAGAAAGTCCAGCTCCCTTCATTTTATATTAACCCAGGGTACAAAAAAAAATCAATCTGTGGCTCTTAAACCAGTAAGAAACTCTTCTGCATACAAAATGACTGCAGTCCGGCAACAGTCCAGTCACGGAAACGTGTTTTTGACACTGATACATCTTTGACATCTTTGTCAGTGCTACATTATACTGGCCAACTCCATGGCTAAGGCTATAAAAAATTTTTTTTACTTCTGTTGCCCAGGAAGCTGTTCAGAGTCTTCAATACCACTCATTAAAATAGTATAAAAAAGGAGAATTCAAAGTAAACAGCAGAAACAAATCAAGTAAGCATTAATTATCACTCCTTTGCAAACAACTTTTTTTTTTTTTTGTCAAACATGTAATGGCTGGAGAGTCCTGCTTATGGCCCCTTTTAGGATTTCTGTTCCATCCACGCGGCACCGAGGAGGGTTACTGCAGCCACCAGTGCCACAGTCACAAGGGCTCCTCTGGTCCAGTCAGTGCAGGTTATCGGTTTGAAACCGGACACCTGCGAGATGAAACACAACTATTCTGAAGACTTGGGAACTTCGGAAAACAAAATGTTGCCAAAGATAAAATACAATGATTTATATATTTTGTCTAAATTCTGAGCAATGGCGCATTTTGCACAGAGAAAAATATATTTTTTTGCACTCATATAAATTATACTATCAAATCGTAGACATAGAGATTTCTTCAATTTCGCCTTATTAGAGCTGCTGTCAGACATACACTGAAGTCCAGATATTTTCCCCAACTTTTCCAGCGGGGATGTTTGTGAGAACGCAAATGTCAACAAATGTTGCGCTGGAAAAAGTCCGGAAAATATGAAAAGGCAAACTATTTTTGAAAACAGCTTAAAAGTGATTATCAGTATCTTAAGCATTTTAAGGGTTCTGTTATTTCCAGCTTTTCAAAAAACGAATTATATGATAACAAAAAAATATGAGGTGAACAGTTTGTTTCTCTGCTTTAATATAAGCTGCAAATGTTAGAATGTCTGGTATCACATTGTGCCACATCAGTTTCAATTTTGCGAAAATGGCAATGCCAAGCATTAAAAACATACAAAGAAATATCATAATGAAGACTTTACGCTAGGCTGATATGACTAAAGGTCAAGTATTATGCCATAGAAGAATGAGTGTTACCCAGGCTGTCCAGGCTTCAGCTCTGAGGACACCCGGCCCAGCCGCGGTGCTCACAAACCAGGCCTTCAGTGCAGCAGAGAGACCCTGGATGCCCCATAACTGGCTGTGGATGTCCCTGGAACAGAACACCACCAGAGGTTACAGCCAGTCGAACACAGATGCGACGAGTGGAATAACATGAAAAATGGACATTTCTTCTCACCGATACATGGTCCTGGTCAGCGCCTGAGCAGGTCTCAGCATGTGTAGAGGAGTCGGTAGCCTGCTGGCCCGTCTGCCGGTCCACTCCCGGTCCAGCTGGTCTCCGATTGCAGCCAACTGGCGGGCGAACGCACGAACAGTCCGGTCACTGATTCTGAAGCAGGAACAGGAAGAGATTTTGTTCAGTTACTTTGTTTTTATGCATTTTCTTCTGTTGGATTTGTCGGGAAAATGTTATCAGACAGAATCTTAACATGGACGTTTGTTAGGAACATCTAGGAAAAGTACTTTTTGTCATATTCATCAAATACCAGCACAAAAACACATTGAATAATCCATCCAGACACAGGTGATTCCCCTAACAAAAAACATTTTGATAGTGTTTGTTTTTGGTACAACTGATCCCACATGGTCCGTTGCCCGAGGTGTGTGTGTGTCTGAACTGTGTGTTGTTGTTGTTATTAACAGTCACACTTGCGTGGGGAAGGGGCCTCTTGCTGTACCTGAGGTTAACGTCATACAGGGCGCCCGTGTCCACCTCACCAGGTCCAGCCTGGAGAGAGACGACACGTCTCGGCTGTCTTGTTTGTTCCACCATCGTTGTCTTCTGAGGAAAAGGAACCGGTATTATGCAAATAATTCATATTGGTACAAGTATTAGAGCTTCATAAGCCGTGCAGGACACATACAGTAATGGCTCCGTGTGGTTTGACAGTTTCTATGCGTCATCCTTCCTTGACTCCCCAACATTCATAAACAGGCTGTGTAAATAGTGGCTCATGTTACCAGGATAGGGGGCGGCTGTGTTAGTGAGGCGAGAATCCATGTTGATAAAACAGGCTCTCCTGGGCTTGAAGAGATTACCTCATCTATTGGACGAAGTGCAAATGTTGTAGTCCACTTACTACTGTCTACTGTGAAGTGTGTTTCTGCTCCCAAATGGACACAGTCTGCATTTAATCTACCTTTATCACCATATGCTTAAACATCTGACGTGTTGCAGGTTGGCAGCCTACAACACGCAACTGCAGCTAGACCAGTTCCTGTTGTGCCTGCAATCCTGTGCCCGAATGCAAATGCTCCATTTCCATAACTCAAATCATCCAAACTGCCTGTTTTTTAAACCCCTCACCAAGAAGAAATAAAACATCACCGGCTCAAAATCTACTTTTATTACATTAAATGTTTGTACATCTAGAAATTCTCATATATCCTGAGGAGATCCTTTGTGTTAGAGCCAATTTGAAGAAATAAATATGAAATTTAAGCCAAAAAATGTGGAATCCTGGCTAATATAATCACTCACAATTGTGAAATGGTAATCTGAGGATGGTTACTGAGTTTAAATCAAGAAAAGATAATACTAGTTTACCATATTGTCACAACAAAGGGGTGAAATCATTCTTCTCACCCAAAGCAAACAAAGGTCGTTTTGAAGATCACATATTAAATTACACATTAAATCCACAGACATGCAATAATTCAAACTCTACAACTACATTTAAAAATTAATTTGTATACTGTATCATATTGTAATAGATATGAATCTAATATTAATGCCTCCTGTGTCCTGGCCATAAACGTGTCAACGCACAATTAAAAAGAGAAAGTAAAACTCACCTTTTCTGTAGATTAAAGTCGACGCCGCCCTTTAATGAACATAAAGACATAATGATCAGAATTGATTGGAAATGATTACAAAAAATAAAGGAATATTTGTAAGGTTTGTTTTCCTCTACTTACAGCAGCGTCCTTTAATCTTGTTGCTCTCAGGTAACTGCCACAAATGGGGATTGGCCACACCTTTACCTGCTGCTACTACCGAGAGTGGCCACCAGATGGCGACATGAAAAATAATGTGATTCATCTCCTAAAGCAGAAGATACATTCAAATGATCTATCTATCTATCTATCTATCTATCTAAAGATGGAGAAAATGAGATTTGAAAAAAGAAAACATGCTCAAACATGAAATTAGAAAAAAATACAATATCTATAAAGGTTTTCTATGTTTATATGTTTGGAAAATATCTGCACAATAAAATCTAATGATTCACCAGGAAATCCAAGTTTTTCTCTTTCATACATGAAGTGCTGCAGTTTGCATTTACACATGGATGCAATATGTGTGGGTGTAGCATATAAAGGAATAATAACATTAATCTGAAGACTTATTATATATTACAATACATTATAATACTAATACACATGAGTCTAATAATATAATGGTGTAATACACAGACTGTCCAACACTGGCCCCTAACGATAGTCTGTGGTAATGACACGCTGCAATGACCTCACTGCGTCCTCCGTTGCTAGGTTATTCTTCCCGGGAAAGGTCGAGCCCACAACGGGGTCGTTTTGTTTTTGACATTAAAAAAGATAATACGTATATATACGTAGAATTTTAATCTTGAAATCATTTAGTGAAGTGTTCGCGTGTGTAGTTGACAACAGCAGACTTTTATTGTGAAGAGCAGTTTGTCCGCGGAGCTCGTTTCGTCACTCGCTCCGCTTCACGTCGTCGTCAATAACTTTAGCTCGTTGATAGCATCGGTGATAAAAGAAGCTAACATGGGCGGAAAGGTTTGCTAACGGCGATGACAGCTAACCGCGCTGCCGCCGCCGTGGTGCTCGAGCTGTGAGTCCGGCAGATGAGGACGGAGCATCGGAGACAACAGCGGTGATGATGCCCGCCCAGCCTCTGCAGCAGACCGGGGAGGGTCCAGCAGCAGCCGCCGCCTGCTAACACCCGAGCCTGCCCGGCTAGCTGATGCTGATGACTGGCTGTTTTGCAGACATTGATTTCCAGGTGGGTGCTCCAGTGCACAGTGCAACATGCACCTGTCCCCACATGTCTGCAGCCCCTTGTCTGCTCGTTTATGTGCATTTGCCTTTTTGTGACCCGCTGCCTGCTGTGCTGCAGCCCAGCGGGAGGCACCATGGCCGGGAAGGTGAAGTGGGTGACGGATATCGAGAAGTCGGTGCTCATCAACAATTTTGAGAAGAGGGAATGGATCCCAGTCACAGAGAGCGAGGACTGGCATTTCTACTGGTAGGGTTTTACATCCATATTGCACCTGCATCCTTTAGTCTTTGGACAATATATATATATATTTGTAAGCATCATATATGTGAAAGCAATGGTGGAAAAAAGTACTCCTCAGATTATTTGCTCATGTCAAAGTACCTGTAGGATGAAATAAAAGTACTCCATATAAGCAAAGCATTCAAAATGCTTCTCACAAATAAGCAATATGTACCTGAAGTAGTCACTCTGCAGAAAAGTGGCGGCAGTATGTTATTATAGTAATAATAATAATAATAATATAATAATATCACATACATTATTTCTATAGCGATTTTCACATACACATGTCACAAAGTTCTTTACATAGCAATAGTAATACAAGTAATAAAAGCAGTCCAATGTACAATTATCAAACACAATAAAAGCAGTGCAAATAATTTTAAAATGAAAAAATATAGTTAAATAAAATGATGGGCCTGGTACATACCAAGTTACCCAAAAGCCTGTCCGAAAAGCAAGGTCTTTAGCTCCCTTTTAAAGTATCAATTATACATTGATAGGTTGTCTATGTTGTTTTACTACTTTATTTGTACACACAATGCAGGATGAGCATCCAGACCATCAGGAATGTGTTCAGCGTGGACACCGGCTACCGCCTGTCAGACGACCAGATGGTGAACCACTTCCCCAACCACTACGAGCTGACCAGGAAGGACCTGATGATCAAGAACATCAAACGCTATCGCAAGGAGCTGGAGAAGGAAAGCAGCCCGCTGGCAGAGAAGGACGAGAATGGGAAATACATATATCTCGGTATCTATTAGACCTTAGTTTTAAAAATGCATGTGTATTTATCTACCCCACATCATAAACACACATTATTCATATATGACATTCTTACTTCCTCTGTGTTTTCGTGCAGATTTTGTCCCAGTGACGTTCATGCTCCCGGCCGATTACAACTTGTTCGTGGAGGAGTATCGCAAGAATCCGTCTAGCACCTGGATCATGAAGCCATGTGGAAAGGCCCAGGGCAAGGGCATCTTCCTCATCAACAAACTGTCGCAGATAAAGAAGTGGTCCCGAGACAGTCGCACCTCCACGTGAGTTCACAAAAGACATCGCTGTTGCGCACCTGGCCGCAGCCAGTGAAGCGTTTTTCGAGTGAGCTTTCACCTTTCATACATTGTGTTTTCTATTATCCCCGTTTTCTTGGTCTACTGACGCTTGATGTCTTCCTTTTTGCCCCCGCAGGTTTGTAGCAGCCGCTAGTGGTAAGGAAGCATACGTGATCTCCCTGTACATTGACAATCCTCTGCTGATAGGAGGGAAAAAGTTTGACCTGCGTCTCTACGTCTTGGTGACCACCTACCGGCCCCTGAAGTGCTACATGTAAGCCCTGGCTACTAGCATTATCTTATGATATTAAAACATATCCGCAAAATATTTTTTTTTACAGCCTATTACTTGTGTCATTTAAGTTGTTTATTGATAACTCTCTCTCACTCTCTCTCTCTCTCTGTTGTTTAACTCTGCAGGTACACGCTCGGCTTCTGTCGGTTCTGCACAGTGAAGTACACGCCCAGTACAAGTGAACTGGATAACATGTTTGTTCACCTCACGAATGTGGCCATCCAAAAACATGGGGTAAGTCTGTATAATTATGTATCTGGTCCTCTTCGAAATTTAAAGGGGTATTCCATCAATTCAGTATTGCGCTGCCATATTTTTGGGGGTCTCGGCAGAGGTCGAAAAATATCCTGAATTTTTGTCACTAGTATGGGACAAAAAGCTCCTTTCAATGAATACCACAGTTTCCATAGCTAAGTATTTTTCTGTGATGAGCATACAGAATAATGTGTAAAATTGATGGATTGGCCCCTTTCTTTTCTTTTTTTCAAGTATTCTGTTGGCTGATTATATATGATATAGTTTTGCAGACTAGATCAAAAAGACACTGTTGAATCTCTGTTGTTGGTAACGATATTCCTCTCAGAGTTGATCTAGTTCATCTGTTTGCACCAGAACTTCCTAAAAAAAGAAAAGAAATATAGTCAGACTGTGTGCCTTTAATGCAGGACGACTACAACCACGTCCATGGAGGCAAGTGGACGGTCAGTAACCTCCGTTTGTACCTAGAGAGCACCAGAGGGAAGGAGGTGACCGGCCGACTGTTCGACCAGATCCACTGGATTGTGGTGCAGTCGCTGAAAGCTGTGGCGGTAAGTAGACGACACCATGCAGAAGTTACTCTCATATGGTGATTGACTTTGAAGAAATACAAAAATTGTGGGACTTGTACACACTTGATATGTTGTGTAGCTGTAATACTACCTTGATATGATTATGTATGTTTGTTTTTAAGTCAACAGTGCGCTCAGGTTAATGCATACTTCTCCTTTCTGCATCTGATCCACTTTCCCTCCACGGCCACTATACACAAGCAGCTGTGCTAATAATTTCTACCTTCCTCGCTTCATCTGGTGCATTATAAAGTCAGAAGGACACATATCACAATCACTAATTCCTCAATTCCCTAATCTGGCCTCTGTCTCTCTCCTCTCCCAGCCTGTGATGAACAATGACAAGCACTGTTTTGAATGTTACGGGTATGACATCATCATCGATGACAAGCTGAAGCCGTGGCTTATCGAGGTGAGTCATTTAACACAGGAGTTTATTATGTACTTACTTACACACCTACAGACTCAAAGGGCTTAAATGACTCAATTTTTTTTACATCTGCTGTATAAAAACATGTTTTCGCTTCGTTCCTGAAGGCAGCAAGTTACATATTTTCACCAAGCCCAGAGATACTTATCATGCTTGCACAGTGACTCCACTTTTACTTTGACTGTTAAGCAACTTTAAATGCGCTGGAGGTTGATCTTCGTGTGTGTCTGTTTGGACGTGTGCCTTCTCCATATTGAAATGTGTGCCAAAGGCGCTTCTTTAACCCATTTAGTGTATTATTGTACCAACAGATACAGGCTGGTACAGGCTATTTGCTGAAAATATTGACGCCCTTGTCATTGTTGTTTCTTTTACTTACTAAACATTGTGCTTGTTGAGTAGCTGTCACCTTTTTTTACTGAGCTCATTCTGACAGCTGCACAATGAGTTTGCTGGGTTTCCAGGCTAGGTCTCAACTATTTCTGTTCACAGACACCAAATCGGATCTATTTCTGGTCGCCACCCGGGTGGTTGTAGGCCACGAGCGCTCCTCGGTGACAGACGGATCAAACATGTGCCACAAAACCTAGTCAAGGAGAACTTTTTCTTTCACTCGCTAGTCCTGCAACTTGCTCTGTTTTTGGGTTGACCGTTGCGAAGTTATAAAATTATGTTCGCACGCAGCCGAGGCACAACAATAAAATAACAATAGAAGTCTTTGTGTCTCTATAATCACCTCAAGGAAGTGTGTGCTTTTTGATACCAGAATTAATCCTGTTGGACATCCATGTAAGTTTCCCAGTGTGTATCTAGTGTTGTTTTGATTGTGGGTTTATGAAGAAGCCCTACAGAACATTAAGCTCCGACCAGATGCTGTGAACCCAATTTCTGTTTTGATGCAAACGTAATTTTCTGTATCTCTCCCCAGGTCAATGCCTCCCCCTCGCTGACATCCAGCACGGCCAACGACCGCATCCTGAAGTACAACCTCATCAACGACACCCTCAACATCGTCACGCCCAACGGGGAAATCCCAGACTGCCGCTGGAATCGCAGCCCACCTCGAGAAGCCTTGGGCAACTATCAAGTCCTGTGAGTGACACCGAGGTCTATCGGTTACACTTGGACACACTCTAGAGCAGCAGCTAAAAATATCACTCACAGTCTGCTGACTAGTTACTGAGGCGTAGGTGTTTTCTCTCTCTTTTCAACCTTCGATAGCTCAGTTGGTAGAGCGGAGGACTGTAGCGGTTACACCAGGCATCCTTAGGTCGCTGGTTCAAATCCGGCTCGAAGGAATGGCATTTTAACTACGCTGGCTTACTTTGTGCAGCTAACAACATCAGTCAGTCCCTTACTGAAACTTCAGTTAGTCCCCAGATGATGTTTCCCTGGAGGCTTTAGTGACTCCAGGACTGTTACTCGAGCATACTATTTTGGACGTATGACAGTACGTCATGTACTGTACATACAAACAGGTGTAGTAACCGTATGTCAGTGCCTATGGTTCAGCATACATAATCTGAACTAGTAAATGAGGATTACTTAACTTGTAAGTTTATGGAATTTTCCCTGAGTACTTTTATTCATTCAGTGTTTTGTTAGAGTACAACTGGTTAAGACAAGTAGGTTAAACATGGTCCTTTGAGTGAACTTTGACCTCATCTGCTTTCGAAAGCAGATAGCAGCATAGTCACATGCAAACTCGTCATGAAAACTTTTCTCTCCCTCAACCTCTTATATTTTTAGATCGAAGACCTGTATCCAAAAAATAACACAACACTTTTGATGACTCATCCTCTGGGGAGGATGAGTCATCAAAAGTTTGGTGCACATGAACATGTGCACCAAACTTCACAGTTTGCCAAACTTCACAGTGAGCCATCATTTAGTTGGTGAGATAATTAGGAAAGATATTTTTATACATTTGATACATCATTTGGGATCCAGGAATGTCTATTGAGTTGTGTATAGTCTTGTGGTGCCATCTATAAAGCCACATGGCTAGTTATCAATAATTCACTCCTTCGAGCCGGAATTGAACCAGCGACCTAAGGATGCCTGGCATCACCGCTACAGTCCTCCGCTCTACCAACTGAGCTATCGAAGGGATGAGTTGATGGGTTTACAGACAATAATCGTTCATGCTAACAGGGTGGACATTGTTTGAGTTGAGCACAGTTGGTAGAGTGGAGAACTGTAGTAGCTACAACAGACCACCTACGTTTTCTGGTTCAAATATGGTTGGCAGCTTTCAAATGAATGGAGGCAAATTAGAAGAAAGGATTGAGCGCCGTGAATAATAACACGGCCCCCGAGAACGAAAGCTGCCCCATTGAGCGGAATGGAAAACACGCTGGTTATGTTTGGCTCAGCTGAAGCAGAAGAGGTCTGTTGCGGCAGCAGTGGCGAGAGATCCATGACTCACCGGGTAAATCCAGTTTGAAAAAGCAGCATCTGTCAAAACAAATCTGTTCAACATCTGCTCGGCACAAGGGGCATCAACCCTCTCTGCTTGTACTGGTTTCTAAGCAACCCCTAGTTCCTGTTCGGTCAGCAAATCTCAGTGAATTGATAAGGGGTTTTAAAGAGTACTTTTTAGATTTTCTTTTTACTATATTACTTGAGTTTGTTAGACTAAAGTTTGGGTAAAATACCAAATTTGGTGTCATATTTAAAGGGTCTTTTATTTGCTGTGGCTGTTAACCTAGTGTTCTGAGGTAATGTGTGCTTTGTGCTAACCAGGAGGGCATTGACTGATGTCGTTAGCCGTACAGAGTAAAATTCCACTCCTTCGAGCCGGAATTGAACCAGCGACCTAAGGATACCTGTTATTATCACTACAGTCCTCCGCTCTACCAACTGAGCTATCGAAGGGCAAATATGCATGGTGGCCCCCTCTGATTTTTGGTAACCGGGGGGGTTATGGTTTGAGTCAAGCCCCCTTTGTTCCACGTAAAGACAAACAGAGGGGACGACAGGAACACACTTGCGTGTAACGCTGAACACCACTCACTCTTAACTCCTCCTCTGTGTGACCAGGTACGACGAGGAGCAGGCGCAGAGCGAGAATGCCGAGCGTGACCTGCGGAGCCGATCAGGTCAGTCGCTGGGGTCAAAGGGAAACAAGGGCAGTGCAGGCATTCGCCCCACTGCCGCCACCTGGAAGTGAGCTGATGTAATTGACTCATAAAGAATTCCTGTACAATATTACAGGGTCCACCAGTCGGGCATGTGGGGTAAAAAATAAATTTAAAAAGGACCACCCACACTTATTTTTTAGCCCAACTGTGGAATGAAGGACTGCTCTCTCTGATGGGCAATAACCCCACTGCTGGAGGGGAGAACATCAACAATGACGTCATACTGATTATGGAGAGTTTAAAGTTTGTGACTGTTTGTATTAATGTGAAAAAAGGAAAAAAAATGTTGGCATGTGGGTTCAATCAGGTCAAATCAAATTTTGAAACAGCATCAGTTCTCAACCCAGAATAAATGTTCCCCCCAAAAATATCTCTTTGATATAAGAAAATATTGAACGAACCCTTGGGACGAGACTCAGTTGGACAGTTGGAAAACCAAATACGAAAATCCATTGTGAGCAAGAAGGATTAACAATGAGCATTATGCATGATTACTGACATCTTAAACCTGACTTACCACATAGATGCTCAAAAGAAAAACTGAATAGAAATAAAGATATGGAAAAATAAAAGCAGTGACGTACAAGTGATGTAATGAAAATGTTTAAGATACGATTTATTGATAGATAAGTGATACTTAAGATAGATAGAATTAACAGGGAAAAAACAATAATGACCCTTGAATAAATTAATTTAATAATGTTTTTATATATTCATTATCAGTGATTGATTGTATTCTGTGCTGAACTATATTGCACATTATCACTTTATTTACTCAACTGATATCCCATGATGCATTTTGAGTTTGAATGCCGACATCTTATCTGCTCGCGTTTAACTTTAATATTGATCCTGCAACTTTTACTTGCAGCGACTGAAATAATGAACTTTCTGCCGACGAATAAACATTCTGCATTTTTATTTCACTAATGTTGGGCTGTCCGAGTTCAACCATATTCCGATGTACTGTATACTGTCATTTGGTGATTAAATGCTGCTTTTGTACGACTTTTTTTTTTTTTTGCTTTAAAATACTAGAAGATCGATATCTACGGATTGTGTAACAGAACTCTTTATTTCCTCTTAATCTGTTTCTATTCTTTATAAAATTCCAGTTGATGTCATGCAAACATAGAGGAGTTGTGTTTTGTTTTTTTGTCACTTCACCATCGAAGGGGGCCTGTGGCCTTTGATGAACGTAATCTGTCTGCACTGTTGGATTAATCAGAGTTCAATTCTTCAAATGGCAAATGACCTCTACTCCTATATTGTTGCAGTTGCCACGGCAGTTTAGTGTGTCTCTGCATGGCACCGTTCTGCAACCAGGAACTTATGTTGATTGGTTTGAGTTTGAACAATATATAGCAAACACGTCTCTAATTGGAATATGATGTTGGTCTGCTGTGTGTGGAAAAATGATCTGAAAAGCAAAACGTCATCTTATCTCTCTCTCTCTCTGCTGAGTGCAAACTTTTATGAGGAATCAAACTAATCCTCATTTCACTCCTCATGTTCTCAGTTTACAGCCAGAAGCTTATTTTATAGGATGTGACGTCAGACAGGCGCGCCTCTCCGTAGTTTACATAAAGCTAATCAGTCTTCAATAGCACAAGATCGGAAATGTCAAAATAAAGGTTTTTGACAATCAGCTTGGCACCAGTGAACAACTATGTCAAGCAAAATACTCGCACATATATTATTCATTTTGACTGAAATATACAATTTACAGTGGTTGAAAAAAAATTAGGATCCTGTATTTATGTTCAACTTCTCACACAAAATAGTAGAAATATTTCAAGAGCAAGGTACCGGTAAAAGTGGAATTAATAAGAAGTGGAAATAATTATGCTGCAAATTGGCCCCTGATTGGAATTATAGTATTCTATATTTAAGTATGACACTCATAAACAAAAAATTCATTTTAATATGTACATTTCAGTTTAAAAAGAAAATTTGAAGTAGCAGAAGATATAAATACTCACATTTAGTCCAAATACCTGATAATTGTATTTACAGTATACGTTTTAGTTGTACCACACTGGGAACTTGCATGTACAAAATTCGACCTCCCTCCTCGTTGACCTTATTTTGAAAATCTTGACCGGATGTGCGGTGCCGCACTAACTGCGGCTCCCTGACGACTGTGTCAGTCAGTCGGTCGATGGTTCCGCTGCTGAGCGGAAAAAACGGGCGAAAAGATTTTTTAAATTGGCACCAAGAAGAAAAAAACAATTCTCCAGTTGAACATCAAATCCTCGAGGGCAAGAAAAAAACCGTTTAAGGTAAGTTTACACCGCGACTTTTCACTTTGAACGTCTTAAACTTTACTTATTAGCCGGTGGCTAATTCGCTAACATTAAAGCTAGGCAGGGAGCTAACGATAAAGTGAAGTTACTTCCCCGATGGGAGGAGGCTGATTCTGTTTGACTTCGAGGTGTTTGACGTTTGTATCAAGACGTGAAACTGTGAACTGGTTCACCAGTGACTTGTGTCTGAAACACGGTTGGAGTAACTCGGGCTCTGTCAGGGTGTTAAAAGTCCGAGCACTTGACGCTGCCACCGTCACATAAAACACCACTGTAACGAATGACGTTCGTGAAGTTGTCGTCAACCTGGTTGCCTCATCGAAGTTGCCCGAAGACGCAGTTTTTTTGTTTTTTTTCGTGTTTTCCACCCCAGCTGACTGGAGACACCGGTGTCTCGTTAGCTGGGGCGATACAGGGTGGGGCAGGTTTCACAAGTAAAGATAACGTCCAGCTCCGTGTCATTCCCTCCTGCAAATACATTGAAACATATTGAAACATAGACGACTTCATGCCCACAGTGGCCCTCGGGTTGCTGCTGCAACTTCCCATCTTCCAACTGCCCCCTGTGCTGCTGCCCAGTTGTTGCAATTTGCTGCAGTGCCCACAGCGAGCTGCCAAGTTCACAGCTGGGCTCCTGTGCTTGATGGTCATTTAAAAAAGCATACCCAGAAGCTACATGACAGACTCATTGTGAGACTCATCACGTGACACAGAGAAGCACACAGAGCCAATATTCTCTGCTGGTGCTGTGATGAATCAGTGGAAGTTATCAGTCACCGGGTCAGTGACGTTAAAAAAAGGGTTTGTTCCACATCTGTGTGCTGGTATCAGGACAAAGCAGTAGTGAAAGCTGTATGACAAAGTTGCCGCTTCCCCTTTTTCCCCTAAAGGTGTATCGGTCCTGTCGGTGTGAGTGAACGTGAGCTGCTCCCACAGCAGCTAGAATCCAAGGTGATGAGGTGGTTGAGAGACTGACTTTGATGTTCCACTTTAAGTTAATCACAGAGCGGACTCTCCGCAATGTGCTATCATGGCTGAGACGTTTGGTTTGATTGATTGATCGATCACCCTTATCAATGGACAACTAGCATGCAAATCAGTGAATTTGCGTTGCAGAACTTTG